>NC_089276.1:17291212-17651153 GCF_963678975.1 Dysidea avara
TGTATAATTAGTTGAGTCATGCCGTGCAGTATTGTATGCGAAAACGCATGTGTCAAGGTACGCTTCCCAGGAATTTTTTTTTCCTCTACTAACTTTACAAGCATGCTTTGCAGAGTTTGATTAAATCTTTCATCCAGACCATTTGCCTATTATTATATAGACAAATAAACATAGCTAACTACATGAATGGAGTTACCTGTGGATGATAAGCTGTCGTTAAAAGGTGTTTAATGTTCAACTTCCTCATCAGATCAGAATTTAATTTGTTATTAAATTCTGACCCTAGATCACTTGTTACAAGCTTGGGAATACCCATTCTCATACATGTATAAAACCAGACAAAATAATACATGCAAACTGTACATAAAACAAATACATATTGAGCATATTACCTATTATATTGCACGTATGTATACCTTAAACAAGCAGCTGCAAACTTCAACAGCACTTTTATTAGGTGTTGCAAATGCTTCAACCCACTTTGTACAATAGTCACTGGTAGTCAAGATATATCTATTTCCTATAAAATAATGTGCCATGTAACTACACAGCTATTATAAATAAGCAGCCGGCTGTACCTGCAGGGGATTTATAAGCAATAGGTCCTATAAAGTCAATTCCTATATGGTGCCATGGTGACTTCACTGGTACTGGATACATCTTTGGAGATACAATATCTAGCTTCCTGTTCATTCTTTGGCAAACATCACATCGTTTCACCTATAATAATACAAGTTTGACTGGCTTTGTAAGATACTGAAGACTGATTCCATGATTTCTAGATATACAAGTTCAAGATATAGCTAGCTATCTGCATACATATACACTGCATGTAGTCCACTATACATACACTTTTACTGTATCATGTGCATAATAGAGATTGCCTATATATGTTTAAAATCCTGATAGAATACACAGCTTAACAGCTACAACCTTATAATAATCAACCATAATGCAACCACTAAAGAAGCTTTATAAGTAAATTTGGAATGAGTTGTTGTATATTATCATCATTAAGCACATCATATGGCACAAATGCTATGTGTGAGATATTTCAAGTAGGTACTATAGGCTTTGAATGGATAATTATAGTTATTGTGAAGCGGTTTAACATGCTAATTTGTTAGACTCTTGTTTCAGCAATCAAAATATTGTACCCTATAGTATTAGAAGTAGCTAAATGGGTACTCACCACCTCTTCTATATCCTTTGTCATGCCATACCACGTGAACCTTTCTGTTACCCTTGACATAGTTTTCTTATAGCCCAAATGGCCAGATGTAACATCACTGTGACAAGCTTTGATGATTCTTTGCTGCTCTTCTGTATTTCTAATGTACCTCACTTGAACATCACTCTATATAGTATACATAAACATGTGAAAAAATAGTATAGCTGTTTCATTAATAAATTCACTGTATAGCTATATACTGCACATGCATGCACAATAGCTATTATGATCTATAATATCTCGCTACACTGTGAGCTAACTGTTTAATTACAGGAGCGGATCCAGAAGGGGGGCTATGGGGGCTGAAGCCCTCCTTCACTTTTAAATTGTACTTGATCAGGACCACAATGAATTTTTTTGTCTTAGCATAATAGTGTCACTAATAATAAAAATACACCTTAGAACTATCTTTCCAAGGCATTATCATCGGATTTGTGTTAAATATTATGCAACAAGGGCCTGAATCAGCCATTGGCAGTGCACAAGATTGAGATACTCTAATAGAGCAGTCACATAACTACTCTAATAGAACATGCATTCAGCAGAAACATAAAAGTTGGTTCTGTTATGGAATTTATTCAAATCTATAAGATGTACCTACACATAATGAAGTGCATTGGTCTATTTCAAAAGCCTTCAATAACTAGTATAGTATAATTGCCGTATAAATAGAAATATACCTTAAGTGGACACATGTACCACAGAAAATGCTCTCAGATTCTATCTCAAATCTCAAAATTTTCCAGTAGGGCTGGGCATGCTACAAGACCTTTCTGATAGTCTGTGCTATAGCTAATGATTATAAAATCTTTTAAATTACAAATACCTATAATCGGCTATAATAATACAACCCCTACCTTTGAAGTACCAGACAAGTCTATTTCAGTTCTACAAAGCTATAGGGCAGATAAAGGGAAAAAATATTGCCCTGCATATATAGGATGGAAGATTTATGCACCCTCTTACATTGTCTAAAATTTATGATATATAAGTAAGCATTATATGCTGAAATCAGTGTTACCAAATTGCAGTGTTTTGGCATGTATTTTTCAAAATTTTCCTGTGGGAGGCATGCCTCCAGATGATGCACCCTCTTACAATATCCAAATTTTAACAAAAGGTATAGGATATAATGATATAATTAAAAGGACACTGAAATAGTTACAAACATGCATGCAGAAAGGATTTTATGCAATGTTACCAAATTGCAGTATTATGGCATCTATTTTTCAAATTTTCCTGGGGGGGGGGGGGGGGGGCATGTCCCCAGCTCCAGCATGCGAGTGTCATCAGACAAATACTTCAAGTTAGCTCCCCTCCTTTATAAATCCTATAGGTCCGCCTCTGAATTAACTAACCGTTCCTTTCCTTTTCTTATTTAAGTACATCTCTCCATCAATGATAGTAAACTTTGAGGCTTTCTTCCTGATGATTCTTTTACAGTTCTCAGAAGTTCCGTCCGCATAACATTTCTCTGTGACGTAGAGGTAAACTTTATCCAAGAGCTCTTCTTCGCCAGTATCCGCCATTATGTCATCACCTTAGAGCCAGCTCGCGAGATAGAATATTAGCTACACAGTAAAAATAAACTAGTGAACGTCACTACTAAATGTAGTGAACGTCACTACTAATGTCTGCCACAATGCTCACTATTTTTGTGTAGTGACGTTCACTACTAATTTTGTAGTGAATGTCACTACATTGACAACCAAGTAGTGACGTTCACTGCAAAAAGTAGTGACGTTCACTACAAAAAGTAGTGAACGTCACTACTAAAAGTAGTGAGTATTGTGGCAGAGCAATTCACTACTAAATTTTTACAGTGTAGCTATATAGAGTCCGCTCTCTTCGCTGAGTATACGTTGCAGCTAAAAGGAAATGCCGGCCACTTCGCTAGAATTTCGCTGAACACGTGTGCACATACTGCACCATAGTGCACTTTTTTTATCTCGAGAAATAGCTAACTATCATTCCTCAAAAGGCATCAAAGTGAGCATCAAAGCAAGCATCAAAGCTATGGACATCGAGTCAAGTGTGTGCCGACTGTTATAGCTACATTTGGCCAGCGAATTTGCATTTAACCCAGCCCGGACCAGTTTTGGTCAGGGCGGACCAATTTTGGATGCCAAAACTGGTCCGGACGGACCAAATTACGTCAACCAAAATTGGTCCGGCCGGACCGATTTTTTCCCCGGACCGATTTTGGCGTTACAACTCTCCAAATATATGCAGATATTTGGCTTACTCCTTATTGACTGTGAATTACAAAGTTCCAAAGTCACCTCTGTTGTACAATCTTAAATTCTGCCACATGTGAAACTTGTGCAAATCAAATAGTCACCTATATCGAATCCAAAGCTATTTTTTATGAACATTGAGAGCATCAGTTACCCTTCAATAGTAAATAGATACATGCACCTTAATTTTTGCCCAAATATATAGGCTTCTCTGACAATAGCAGCCTAGCTACTGCACCCAGCATACATACACACAATTCAAATCCATTTAAATGGGGTTTTGACTATCCCCTGTCTTAAAAATGTCAAAAGTTTCTCTGCAAAATGTCCAGGACATTAGCCAGATCGAAATACTCTAATAGGGCAGTCAATTACCCTAATATAATGGTCAGCCAATGTATTATCACATGTAATCAGTATTTAAGCATTGTGATCAACTAAATTCACATATTACCAGTCTTATTGAAGTGAATATACCTGAGAATGGCCCTTAGATTTCTAACTGTTCCAATTGTATAATACGTGACTGTTCTATTAGAGTGTTTCGATCTGGCTAATGTCCTGGACATTTTGGAGAGAAACTTTAGATATTTTTAAGATAGGGGATAGTCAAAACCCCATTTAAGTGGATTTGAATTGTGTGTATGTGTGCTGGGTGCAGTAGCTAGGCTGCTATTGTCAGAGAATCCTAAATGCAATGTAGCTATTTGGGTAAAAATCAAGGTTCGGTAATCGTGCATGTACAGTATATATTTACTATTGAAGGGTAACCGATGCTCTCAGTGTTCATAAAAAATAGCTTTGGATTCGATATAGGTGACTATTTGATTTGCACGAGCTTCACATGCAACCGAATTTAAGATTGCACGACAGAGGTGACTTTGGAACTTTGTAATTCACAGCCAATAAGGAGTAAGCCAAATATCTGCATAAATTTGGAAAGTATAAGAGTTGCTCTTTCATATCAAGCACAAAAAGACTTGATCGGCTTCAAGCATTACAAGCAGTGCCACTTGACCGATAATACATATTTTTGTCTGAGAATTGAGAACATTCGGACAGGTCACTTTTGGAGCTCCTGCAGCCAGACGAAGAAAGCTGCAGGTCTGAAATTTTGCATACAAGAGTTTATGGCCTAGACCTCTCCAAAAGCATAGCAAGAGCAAAAGTTTTCTTTGCAGGTTTAAAGAAAAATTGCGTCTGAACCGATGGTGGTCAAACATTGGTGGCTTACTCTATCCAGGTTTTTATTGTTAGTCCCTTCCTTCACTAAGTAAGAGGGGTTAAAAAATTTACAGAATTTTTTCAATAATAAGCAAGTATTTCACCCAATGTATTCAATGCTTTATACTGTTAATTTAGGCTTGTGCGATTATGTCCCTTTATACAGATCCGGTCACAAATAGGAATATACTCACAAAAGCACCAATATTATGTATTTTACAACATGATTTTTGCTGTTCTACCTGCCTGCTGACTTGCCTCACCACAGTCAAAGAGCTAGTAACTAAATCATGCATTGTATACCCTTAACAATCCAAGTTGGGAATATGTCGTTTGGGGTTCTAACAAATGTCCATTCTTTGCGGTTTTCCTTATCTCTTATTTACAATTCTTTTCATCACCACCTCTTCTTCATGTGAGGAACCATACTGAGGCATGAACTCTTACTTTCCTTGTAGATGCATAATACAGACAGTACAAAGAATTATTTGACTATATTTTCATTAAAGGTAGTGGTAGCTGAACATATTCTATATCACTACAAAAGTTTAACATTGTTATCGTGTCCCTAAACAACTTTTCAACTTTACCTGAGACCAGGCTACTATGAACAACTAGATTGAATACCCTATTAAAGCAGCCACCCTAATACAGCAGTCATGGAAGTGATCAAGGTAAAAGTTAAATACTTTTGTGTGCTTTGAGACTGACAATGCTTTAGCTTGACTAGAGAACTTTCTCAGTGGATTAAATGGTAAAGTTGTATTGAACAACACTCATTAAGGATTGAATACTTTGTTACAATACTTCAACGATATTCCTAACTGATACTGATTGGCTAAATCAAGTTACACGGTACATAACCTACAAGGATAATGCTTTTAAGCTGAACAACAGATAAATTAATACTTCCAAGCTGGGAACATACAACAAGTTAAAACTGTTGCTAAAAGACTAATGAGAGTTTGATGGTGAAGTTCATGCAATACAATAAGCAACAAATAAGAAACACAACATTCAGTAAACTTAGCACTCTATTAATGCTTTTAATGGATTTAATAATTTAACGGGAGACTAGAAAAACTGTTTTTCAGTAGTGTCCTACAAATAGCATATTAAGAAACATACAAAGCTATTACATAACGCACTAAGTACCTGTTGCTGATCTTGGTGAAAACTCTGATACTGCTACTTCAATCTCAATCAAGATATTTTTTATTTCATAATATGATAAAGCAATCTTAGTTGTAACAAAATGAGATGCTTCTAAGTTAGTAAAGTTGTTACTAGTAAAATTAACCAACAGACCTGTGGCAATAACAAAATTGACTAAAATAATGTTCTAAGTTAACCAATATTGTGACCTGTTGTATCAATAATTTGGCCAATAGCTGTGGTAATGTGTCCTGGTTCAACATCACTTGGAGATGAAGGAATAATAGTAAAGTTTAGGTCAAATGTTTCTAATCCTTCTCCAATGTTGTCTTTGATTACTGGTACATCAATTCTAGTACTAGTAGTTTCAGCAATGAAGGTGGCAGTGATAGGAGAAGAAGTGTAGTCCACTCCATTACCTGATCAGACAACACTAACTAACTAGTCAGTATAGGACACACATCTCTTACCCTCAGCAGATAATGGTGACTGGTCAGATGGTATCACATTTACACTTATGTCACTAACAGATGTTCCTCCTTTCAGCAATAACATTACAGGAATCAAACCAAAAGAGTCATCAGTTGGTTCAGAGCCATTGAAATTTTGTTGAGCAAACTCAATTGTTAATTCTACAAAATTAGAAACATCACACATATAGTTTGCTACCTGTTACTTACTTTCATTATCTATAATTGTTAAAAGAAATGTAGCATTGGAGACTGTGAGAGTAAAACTTTCATCACCCTCCAATATACTATAGTCATTTATTGGAATATCAAATGGAACACTGATCTGTCCAGCAGTGAACGTGACAGTATATGGTCCAGAATCATAATCAACACCTCCTCCTGTAATATTATTACTACTATTAACATTTTGTGATGATGTTACTCCACTTACTAGTGGAAGTATTTGGAGGGTAGGGAGTATCAGTAATTTGTACAGTAATATTAGTTGATGATGGTTTACTGAGAACTAGTACAGGTTGTGCTGGTCCATCACCTTCATCAACACTGTATGTTGACCGACTGAAGCTCAAATTGATAACTACAAAATTATAAGTGCAGAACAGTTCCATGTATTTGGTAGACAGCAAAATGTGTGGAAAATGTCAAGTCATTGATATATGCATAGCATAATTTATAGATTGGTGTTTATTTAAGTGGTGTGGTCTGGATGTGATTAATTGAGAACAACAACTAATTTAATCCTGATTTGTACACTTTGTTCAATATAACCTTCAACACAGACAACCAATTATGCTATAGTTAGGGACCCGCCGATTATGCTCATTATTTTACCTATTATGCTATGCTGCACTGCTCAAAATTTTGCCTATTATGCTTAAATTAATGCTCAATATTTACCTATTATGCTCAAATTATGCTCAATATTTATATCTCAGTTCCCATGTTTTTCTAGTACTTTATGGGAAACAGTAAGTTGCTGAAGCACAGCTCTAAATCCTTGCTTGTCAAATTGCATGTCACAGAGGAGATCAATATACTCTAATAGAACAGTCAGTTGTCTGATTATTCTCTGACTGTTCTATTAGAGTATATCGATCTTTTTCTGTGATATGTATTTTGATAAGCAAGAATTTATGGTAGTGCACAAGTGTTGTGCCTATTATGCTAGCATTATGCTCAATGCTTTCAGGCACCTATTATGCTCATTATTATGCCAGCATAATCGGCGGGTCCCTAGCTATAGTCATATCTGCAAGTGGAAAATAAAAAAATTTCTATTATTAAATTAATATAAACGTGAACTAGGAATCCAAGCAATAAAAGTAGCGATGAATGATGGTATTACAGCATAGCTCTGTGAGAAAATTCCTACAATGGCATGTTGTAACAATGATTTTGTTCAATACCAAACAAAGTAAGGATTTTCCCATCAAGCTATGCTTTTTTCACTACTTTTTATCACTTGAATCCCTATTTCATTTAAAAATTAAATTACTAGTTTATTTGATTTGTTGTTATAGCATACAGCTATACACATGTGACTGTTCTATTAGGGTGTCTGATGCATTAGAATGTATCGAGACAGCCTTTCACCTACCCAAGGGGCATGTCATTATTCCATTATGTACATTGTGCTAGCATTATAAATACAGCTTGACTATTAGTAAGAGGTATAGTCATTATGATCGTGTAAATAGATTGATAAGGTGAATGGTCCCACATTCAATTGTTATTAATCTGCTAATGGGGGTAGTCTCGATCCAATTGTGCAGTTACAGGTATCTACACAGTTACAGGTATCTACTGTGCATGAGCACTGTAAATAAGTTTGTGACACCTAATATGCTGCTCAAGGAAAGTAATGATATGGAATATTAATGCCTTGATATAATTTCCATGTATGAAGAAGACGATGACTAGCCTGATTGAAGATAAAAAGAAAGGCATAGCACAGAGGGCATACACTCGTTGGAACCCCAAAAGGCACATTCTACTGGTGAGTTTGTTATTGTGGTGCAAAATGATGGCCATGTGCTGCTTTGTTTGGCCTCCAGCCTTGTGACTGTGGGCAAACAGGCAGGCAGGGCGGGCAGGCAGGCACGGCAGGCAGGCAGGCAGGCACGGCAGGCAGGCAGGCAGGCAGGCAGGCACGGCAGGCACGGCAGGCAGGCAGGCACGGCAGGGCAGGCAGGCAGGGCAGGCAGGGCAGGCAGGCAGGGCAGGTAGGGCTGGCTGGGCTGAGCTGGCTGGCTGGCAGGCAGGAGGATGTGTCTAGGATTACTTTTAAAGGCAGGAATTTTGGAAGCTTGTGGGGTTACCTCTACTTACTTATCAATTCCATGTATTTCATAATTTTATTATTTTGTAATTTATTAATCACCACCTTCCATTGTGAAGGTAGCGTAACTCAAACGAACCACAAACACTCAAAACTACTTAATTGATTATTGTTTATCAATGGTGTTTCTTTAGGAAAATTCTCTTGACAAAAAGCCTTGCTTTTGTTCTTCATTTTCTTGTCACACACCTCCTTCAACTTGTAAGGGAAATGCAATTTCTGGTAGCCTACAAGGCTGGCACTGTTGTTGTTTGGTCACTACAACTACTGGGAAGGCTGGTCACACCATATTCAGAAACCAGGTTCACCCATACTTTGAACAGACATGAAGTATATGCCTCAGAGTAAACTTTCCCTGCCTATACATAAGTGTAATAAAACACTCACACTAGCTGCTTTTAGCATAAACCTTCTTTGCTGCAAGTGCAGATTTGGTCAGATGAAATACCGTACACATACACACCCATTTTTGGAATCAGAAACCATGTGTATGACCAGATGTAGCCCAGGCAAGTTTCCAATCAGGTTTCATTACGAATGTAGCCCGGGAAGCTCTTTTGATATGAAGTGTCAAAGTGGTAATTACATTTATCTCTTATTCTATTTCAAAGCTAACACTACTATGTCCATTCAGCATACTTCTAACACAATGTAGTGTTTGTCCAATGCAGTGTTTATGGCTATATTTATACAGAGAATAATGGGTCCACTATGTGAATTTGAATTTTATGTTAGCTCCTTCTTTGAACATAAACTACATAGTATCAAATTCAAATATTATAATTACTAATGATCTAGTTCAATGGCTAGGCACAGTACTACCTTTTGTACCAACAGAGCAGTACTTGTTTGCTCCATAGATTGTTAACACAGCAATTAATTCTAAATAAAAAAGTACCTTCATCATCCAGTATAGTCACTGTAGTAACATTTGGAACACCACGATAAACATTATTGGGCAGTGAGGAAGAGGTAACAGCAAGGTTAAATGTTTCTCAGCTTTCCACTATATCATCATCAATTATTGGAACATCAAATGAAACACTGGTTGTGCCAGCAATAAACGTGACATTGTATGGTCCAGAATCATAATCATCACCTCCTGTAATATTCTCACTGTTAACATGTTGTCAAAGTTGATGTTGGTCTACTTACCAGTTGCTGTAATGTCATTACTTCTAACTTGTACAGTAATATCAGTTGATGATGGGTTCCTGAGAACTAGCGCAAGTTGTACTGAACCATTTTTCTCAACAATGGAATATGTTGATCATTGAAAGCTTACATTGATAGCTACAGTGTAAAATCACAAAGTAATAGAGGCTGTTGAAATGGGGGAGCCATGGCTTCCCAATTTTCATTGACCGATGCTTGTCAAAAGATCGAGGTACTCTAAAGGGGCAATCTACCACTATAATAGAGCAGTCACATTACTGTCTTAAAAACTACAAGTAGTTACTTGATTGATCCATATCAACATAGTAAAAGTTGTCTAAAATGCTATCTCAGAACTTCTAAAATCTAAAAAAAAAAACAAGTTGATGTTGTGCTACTTCTAAAAATCAGGCGCCATGCAGCTAGCTAACTCATCTGGAATTAACCAACTATCTGTATTACTATTTTATTATTCTAACCAATATAGGTTTTGGTTGTGCAATAACTCATAATTAATTTATTGTAATTGTCAAATTTGGCAATTCATGAAATTTTCATAATTCTTTAATTAAGTTGCTAAGGACTGCTAAGGAAGTGCTTGTTAAACAAAGCGCTTTTAACAGCATTTTATGCACAGAAGTATTTTCTAATCTGTTTTATAGTTTGACTATCGTGTGTATTCCACAAATTCTCTCAACAAAGCCTCAAAACTGCTCTTCATTTTTGTTCGCATATATAGGGATATTCCCCCTATCTAACTTGAAGGTATAGGCTATTCCTGGTAGTCTACAAGGCTTGCAGAGTTGTTTTTCAGTTGTCAAACACCTGTAAACCCTGAAAAGAAGGTAATTCACAAAGTTTAAAATGAGTCGCCACCAGTATCTGTAATTCTGACCACCAAAAAAACCGCCTCAGAGCAAAGTTTACCTGTGTGAAAGTTTAATACAGACTTCGTTTTGCTTTTACTTCTTACGTAAAAGCTGTTTTACCAATTTTAAGGACTTTGCTCGTGTGAGTGTGTACGGACAAACATGGGTAGATAGGTAGATACACACACACACACACACACACACACAGACACAGACACAGACACACACAGACACACAGACACACACAGACACAGACACACTTTTATGAAAAAAATTTCAGTAAACCAGGTGCATGCCCACAGCCAGCCTTCGGCTGACTGTGGGGCTGACTGTGGGCACATTCCTGGTTTAAAAATCATATTAGTCAATAGTCACCCAGGCCAGTATAACAATCAAACTCAACCATGAAACCTTCATGGACAAAGTGACTCTGCACTCTTTGACCACCCATAAGTAAAAAAAAAAATTAAAAAATTTGTATACTGTAGCAGCTGAAGAGGTGATAAAAATTTACAAAGCTGGAAAAAGATGCTGTAATGTATTACTAAATTCCTATGGTAAAAAATCAAATAACATACAGTGCAGAAAAATTTACAGTGTGTTCCTATCACAAAGCCAACTTAGTACCTGGCCCATTATCAAAAGTATCAGCTGTTAAAAAACTGGATCCATTAGTTTACAATGGCAACAATTATTATACTCAGTTATATGAGCCTATTCATATATGCACAAGTACACAAAAACAATTTGGAATTATCAACTATAGTAGGGTTGACCATAGCACGTTGATAAAAACCACCATGTAGAGAGTTCGGCTGCAAACAAATCACCCTGTAAAAAATTCAGCTACAAACTAATCACCCTGTAGAAAGATCAGCTGGAAGAAGTCACCTTGTAGAGAGTTGAGCTACAAAGAAACCATTCTGTAAAGAGCTCAGCTGCAAAAAATCACCTATACAGAATTCAGCTACAAACATATCACCCTGTAGAGAGATCAGCTAGAAGAAATTACCTTGTAGATAGTTCAGCTACAAACAATTCACCCTGTACAGAGCTCAGTTAGAAGAAGTTTCCTTGTAGAGAGTTCAGCTACAAGCAAATCACTCTGTAGAAAGATCAGCTAGAAGAAGTCACCTTGTAGAGAGTTCAGCTACAAAGAAACCACCATGTAGAGAGTTCAGCTGCAAACAAATCACCTTGTAGAAAATTCAGCCACAAAAAAATTGCCCTGTAGAAAGATCAGTTAGAAGAAGTTACTTTGTAGAGAGTTCAGCTACAAAGAAACCATTATGTAAAGAGCTCAGCTGCAAACAAATCACCTGTACAGAATTCAGCTACAAACACATCACCCTGTAGAGAGATCAGCTAGAAGAAGTTCATTCAGCTACAAACAATTCACCCTGTAGAGAGAGCAGTTAGAAGTCACCTTGTAGAGTGTTCAGTTACAAAGAAACCACCATGGAGAGTTCTGTAATAAATATATGTATTATATTATAATTTGTACATTTACTGATAAAATCAGAAATATTTAAAGTATTTAAAATCTGCTTCATCTTTTCTTCTTCCTGAGGTAAAGAAAAAAACATAGGTTAAATATGGCCAGCTTTGGGGTATACAAATACAAAAAGAAGTGAAATCTAAACCAAAACAGCCAAACTGTAGAAAAAGAGTGTGGCCCTCAAAAAGGCTATGGTGAAAAAAGATGTGAAATCCAAAGTGGCGGCCAAGAAATGGCTGTGATGGTAGGTTAATGGTAAAAATTGTAATAACGACAATTCAGGTGAATTTGTGCCAAGACCAAGCGGCACCAAATTCATCTGAATTGTCGTTATTAAAATTTTTACCATTAACCTACCATCACAGCCATTTCTTGGCTGCCACCTTGGATTTCACATCTTTTTTCACCATAGCCTTTTTGAGGGCCGCACTTTTTTACAGCTTGGCTGTTTTGGATTAGATACGTAGTATATACTGTACCTGCAACCCTTGGGTCAAAAAATCCCTTGCAGCCATGGCAAAATTATTACATACACATAATAATTTAATCGCATGTTTCATAAATTTTATCTGCTAGTGGAAGAGATAACACTGGATCTGGGATTTCACAACAGGGTACTAAAAGAGATAGTTGCAGACCTCCAGCACTTGTACTGTAAAGCCTTAATAAAAATTAATAGTGCTGAAGGTCTGTGGGATTCCTAGTCCTACACTAGTTTAAAGTTGTTACAGAAGAAAGTATGTTTGAAAAAAGGTGGAGAAAGGAGAAAAAATCCATGACTGGACCTAGGCAGCTTTTATACACTGAAGCAGTATAATGTGCATATATTTTTTTCTGTAGAAAGTATATGCATTTTATCCAATGCATTTCAATGCTTTCTTTTTATAGCTATTAAAGCAAAATATGCCAAAATGATAGATTTGTCCTTGGGCAATCACAAAACCTTTTGTCTAAAGAATATCTTTCCAAGCATGCCAATACTAGGGGATCTTGGGGCATGTTCCCACAGGAAATTTGAATGCTTTGAAATTGAAAGTATTTCAGTGGTAAATGTGTGCTTGAATAGGATACTCCTGTAATTTAATGGCAATGTTCTGAAAGGCTCATGCATTTGATTTATATTCTGTTATTGGAGACAGATTGAATAAATTGCATACAATAATAGTAGCAGAACCAACTTATATATTTTTGCTGTTTGTTCTATTAGAGCAGTTAGTGACTGCTCTATTAGAGTACTTTGATCTAATACACTTCCAATACTGATTCATGTATATAGTATTCCATTTTTGCATAATCTTTAGCACAAATCATACTAAGCCAAAGCAAAATAAATTGGCTACGACTTATTAATTGTACAGTATTATCAAGTCTACCAGTTGGGCACTGGAGATTTTGTACAAGAGGGAGAGCCTAGCCTGTATGAGGCATACCAGTAAAAATTGTTGAGTTTAGTATCCTATATATAGTGAAGCAGGACAAGTCACAAATGCTGAAATAAAAGCCAATCCCAGCGTGACTTCAATTTGCAGGCCACCCGGATACTCACCAAGCGCCACACTCAGTGCTCAAACCAGAGAGGCCACCAAAGTAGCTAGGGAATTGTTAAACAATTGTTATCAAGGTACAATACAGTGTAGTTACTGTACATTGGCAGAAAAAAGTGAAGATGCACTGCCCCAGCCCTCCACTCTTCAAAAAGTAATGGGAAGGGGGGCAGTTGCCTCCTATTTCTTTGCCCCTGAAGCCTGCAACAAATGGCTACAATGATAATAATGTCATATATAGTTTTAGTAAATGATATGCCTTTGCATGGTCGTTAATAAAATAAAAGCTACATGATACATGTGTAAATTCTAAGGGATCTAGGGGTAGATTGTAACCATTAAGCTTTCATGACATCTCAAAGCTCTGATCACCTAAAGTACATGTAATCAGATGATTAGTAAGCCTACTGTGAATGTAATATGAAAATAATGAAATGTAATGTGAATAAAATAGTGTTTTTGGATTTCATTATTATAGTATAAGTGCATAGACGGTTTTTGCACACTAGTAATAACAGTTTATCCCTTCATATGATCAAATTATTGAAACTGCTTTAAAGAATTTCCCAAAAATTTCATCTGCTATGCTCTTCAGTATTCCCATCAGTATTTACATATATAATTATGTATTTTCAGTGAATTAAGTTCCATAATTCACCTATCAATATGCCATGCATTTTGTTGTGGTGTAGCAATTTAACCTAATATATTATGCATGCTAGTATATTTGACGCAGGTCTATTCAGAAGTTTGTAGAACCTTTTAACAGTAGATCTAGAACTAAAACTCCTTAATTACAGATAGATATAAGCTGGAAATTTCATCAAGATATATAGAAACTAAATGAAATGGACAATACCCTGGAAATACAGCTGGATATTCTATTCCTTCTAATTGTAAACATGATAGTTGTGATGTATTTATGTAGATACGATGTTGTTGGTTCAAATTAACATTACACTTTTTCTCTACCTTCCTGTGCCTTTTTATTTGTGACCAGATTTTACAAAACCAATCCGAATTGTACAGCAAACTATCATCACTAGTGGTTAGTGGTCTGAGTGGTGCAGTAAGTTTGAATGGTGATTACTGGCCTTGGTAACCTGGCTTGACAAGAATCAGTAGTGCATTGGTGGAACATGTCCTGTGTTGATTCTGCTGCGTATCAACTACTATTGTCCATTATGGCCCTTAAAGTCTTGTCTGGACTTCAATCGTAGTCTTATTGCCTACACTCCTACCCCTTTTGAGCACTTGTACAACTAAATCTCTTGTCCAACTAATCAGATTTTCTATCATAGTTTGCAGAAAACTGTACAAGCAGTTACACATGCTGGGAATGCTCTGAAAGATAATAAATTGATTCATATGAATACTGATATACAAATTAAGCATGTACGCAACCTACTTGCATCACATTTAAGATAGTGGTCAATTTGGTAGCATAAATCACAAAAATTCTGTTGTTAAATAAGAGCTTGAACAAGTAATTACTGCTAATGAGTATTGCTTTAGACACTATAATTTGTCAGCCAACACAATTAACTATCAAATAATTTAAAAGTAATGAAGGCTATAGAGCTGGACTTATGGTATTAGCTTATATGTGACTGAATTTGACAAAACAAGGCTTCGACGCACAAAGCTTTGTTAGGAGATATGGCGATTTTAAAGAATCATTGTGTAATAACTTCCCAGTGCCTACAGCTGTGCAAACAAACTTTGCACCAATTGTTCATCTGTTCACTAGCTATCACTGAGTGAGTGTATACATTTCTGATACCCAAAATTTGCCCTGTTTTGAGCAGCTTTTTTCGAGCGGGTAATAATATCACAGGTGGTAGTAATAGGGTGGTAGTAATAGGGTGGTAGTAATAGGGTGGTAGTAATAGGGTGGGAGTGGACGGTGGTCTTAATATACGGGTATAAAATGAAGTAAGAAGACGATTGGAATTCAGAGGCCAAGTTTGGGCTCTCCATGGCCCTCCATGCCCCTCAAATTACTCCAAATTGACTGAGAACACTATTGGCGACCTCTCTGTGAAGTCCCAGCTCACTACACACCATTATCACAAAGCCATGGCCATTTAATGGTGCCAATCTCACAGTCGTGGCTTTGACAGGGTCGGAAGAAAGCTGCTACAGAAACCAGACTTGTCAGTGCTGAAGGAAGTACAGTGTGAAATATGATAGTGTATTAGACCAGCAATCCATTTCTGGTAAAATCGTAAGTTTGATTTTGTGTGTGTGGAAGCCTTGTTATGTGAAATCCGGTCACATATTTATTATAAAGTGTAGCTACTGTATGTATGTACATACTTTACTAAGCATCCTTCCTACTGTACTACTTGAAAAAATTGTACATTGCTTATGATTTTTAGGCAGAAATTTTATCACATATTATTACACAAGCAAAGCAACTGGTGCTAGTGTGTACTCATTTTAGTCTATACATGTACATGAAATTTATTGCTCAATAATTACAATATTCCACCAGGAACCTGAAAGAAGGTTACTTGTGTCGCAAGAAGATTGTGTAGCAGGAAGTCAGAAACTTAATGCCAAAACTTTTTTCAATGCAGCAAGTGACTTGATTTACAGAAAAAATATTATGAGCCTGTAAATAACCATACTGTAGCATCCAGTGCTTATAAGTGCCGTAAGGCATCTTCAGTACTTTTAAGCTCCTGGTAGCATGTAGCTGTAGAATCTCTGATCTATGTTCAAATACATAATGGAATACTTGACAAACTTTTGACAAAAAATCTAATCTATTTGAAAACTAATGTAAAGTGCATATATCCAAACAATCTAAAATATGCAGTGCATTAATCAATGTCATAAACCTAGCCTATACTAGACACTCAGAAAGCTAAAAAGTTCTAACTATATAACTAGCAACTACAATTGTCTTATTTTGCGCAGTTTACAAATGTTGTGAGCCAAACTAACACACTTTCACACACTTTGGTGGAGGCAGGTTCCATTGACCATCTGTACATATTAAAATACGTGACCCTTTAATATCATAACAAGTATCACAGTAAAACACAGCATTTTTTCTCTCATTAAAAAAGAATAGTGATCCATTTTCTGGAGGTGCTATGGATGGACATGGTGGAGGTGGTGCTAAATATTAAAAATAATGAACACAAAACTGAGAATAGTGCTAATAAACAAATGTTTCTTACATTGGACAATGACAGTTATATTAGCTTTAACTGTGCGGATCTCACCACCAGCCTTGTTTCTTGAGACACAAGTGTACACTGTAGTGTGTGGAGAAACGGTTGGGACATAATATATTTTATCAGATAGATCACCAATAGGACTGGAACCCTTGTACCACTGCACTGTAGGAATGGGTAATCCTTTAGCGCTGCATAACAACAGTAAAAAACCCCCAACATCAGTTATATAAGGTGGTGGCGGATCAATGGAAATAATCGGTGCATCTAATAAGAAACAAAACAATCAACAGTTACACTATATGATCAACATTGAGCTCACATTCAATAGTTAGGTTAGTCTTAGCCTCAGTGTAGCAATCATTATCATTGAAGGCATGACATGTGTATTCTCCACTATCAGTGTGGTTAACTCTATCGAACAATAACACTGATAGTACCTGACCAGTAACAGGATCAGTTGTGTTGTAAACTATAATACGCATGTTATCTGCTTGAAGTTTTACACCTTCAGAATTGTACCAATCTATACTCAATGGATTGATGGCATCAACATCATTGGTTGCATTACATATCAAATTAACTTTATTGCCTTCAAATGTAATTGTATTATTGATGATGAAGTTGATGACTGGTGGACCTATAATTATAATATTAGAGAAGCAATAGTTTTTACTTAGAAAAGGCAACAACAACTTACCATATACAGTGAATGCTGCACTATTGGAGACTACTCTACCATCATGATTTTGAGCAATACAACGATAGTCACCTTCATCTTCTTCTGTAATCCCACTAACTATCAGTGTAGGTGAAGTGATATTCACAGCTCTGTGGGAAGGTGTTCTCCAGCTATTACTAGATGACTGGTACTTCTCCCATTTATACTGAATATGGCCAATACCAGTGGCAAAACATTTCAACTCACATGATTTGCTGTTTATTTTGCATATATTAAATAATGGCTGCTCGATTATAACTGGAAGAGCTAAAAACAAGATAAACTGTGATTATCATATTTATGATCTTCTGAGACATACTAAGACAGCATCTACATCTGTACAGTGTACATAATTATAATAATCATATTTCTTTATTTATCTCTAATCAACTAGGCACCGGCCTATTATGCCCAAAATTTTACCTATTACGCTTTTGAGCATTGCTCAAAAATTAAGCCTATTATGCTCAAAATTATGCTTTCATAATCAAGATTATGCTTTAGAACTGACTGCTTTATTAGAGTATATCAGCCTTTCCTGACTGCTCTATTAGAGTAAGTGACTGCTCTATTAGAGTATCTCGATCTTATTTCTGCAAAGTGTGATTAACCAACAAAGAAACGGTTTAATAAGTTATATTACGTGTTTTTAAATATCAAATGCACTAATAATACTATTGGCAGTGAATATTTGCTTTCTTTCAGGTGCGCGTATTGCACATTTAATTAATTTTTCAAACATCGTCCCTACTATGCTGGCATTATGCTTCATGCTTTTGGTCACCTATTATGCTTTAAATTATGCCGGCATAATCGGCCGGTGCCTATAATCAACTAACAAAAAAAAAATTTGAATTGCTTGTGTAAATGCATACACCAGCACATTTTCAACTTCCTCTACATAATTATGTGACCTGCTACATAAGCACTTAATTATGTGAATTACACAAATTTACCTACTTTGGTATAGCAGACATGGCCAAAACACACTCTGTGTGTAGTATTTCTACCGAGAACACAGTTGCAACAGTATAACTATGAATGACTACATTATTAGACTCTCATAAGTTGTGAACTCATTGATGTTTTATGCAATCGTGTTATACTTTAGAAGTGGTAAAGGTAAGAACACATACTGTACATCCTAGGAAATAATTATGTGACCAGATTAGCAAAAAGGTGCCTTTGTTCACACACGCAAATTTTTGAACTTTGAAGCTTCATAACTATTATTGCATATAATTGCCTGAAATATTCCATGAGTACAGTTAAAGTAGCTGGATGTAGTATGAAACTAAGAGGAAGTTAATTAGTATAAGAAGTCAAGTGTTACAATATCAAGACACAAGGTAGTGTGTCGTGCGGCCCAAGTAGCCGGCGCGCCACACCGTGAGTATATTTACAGGAAGAAAGTAAACGCGATTTTCACACCCTTGTAGCTCCGTGATTCCTTATCCTATTAAAACCAAAGTTGCTACAGAAATGTCGGCGAGGTAGGGGAGTCCACATACCAAATTTGAAGAAAATCGCTCCAGCCATTTCCGAGATACGAGCGGCCAAAGTTTGGGTTTTTTTTCTTCGTTTTTTTCTTCTTCTAGTTCTACTTCTTCTTCTTTTCGCACACTTTGCAAAATCCGCAATAAAACACGAATGCGTACTTGGATCGGGCTGAAATTTGGCACACTTAAAGGGCTCATTAAGGCGAATCTCAGTACCAAGTTTGGTAGGAATCCGATGAACATTCACCGAGTTATGACCGATTATCTGCGTAAAATAAAGTCGAAGGTCTGTCACGCCCACAGGGTAAACCGCTTGAAGGTATGAGCTGAAAATTGCTATGTAGATGGAGTAACTATCGTAGGAGTGCCTTTTTGTGGTTTGAAAGGAATCCAGTTAAAGGCCATCGAGATATGACACAAAACCCAACCTATGTCACAATTACGCGATCGACTTTTATGAATAAAAAAACTATTAGTTTTCACGCCTACCAGCCAAACCGCTTAGAACAGTGAGCTGAAAATCGGTGTGTAGCTGGAATAATTATCATAGAAAGTCCTTGCAGTAGTACAGAAGAATCGGATTACAAACCACTGAGTTATGATTCCAAAGCCAACTACGTGTAGCATATGCGAGATCGAGATACTCTAATAGAACAGTCACCCTAATAAAGCATTCAGCTACGTTTATAACTTACTCCATTATAGAATTTCTTTGGCATTGCAAGTTATTCTGTAGGGAGTTCAGCTACAAACAGTTAATCTTATAGACAATTCAGCTACAAGCAAGTCATCCTGTAGAGAGTTTAGCTACAAATATGTTGCTGTAGAGATTCAGAACATTATAAGTCACACTGAAGAGAATTGAACTATAAACAAGTCACCTTGTAGAGAGTTCAGCTACAACAAGTCACTCTGTAGAGAATTCAGCTACAAACAAGTCACTGCGTAAAGGGTTCAGCTACAAAAAAAGCTACCTAGTAGAGAGTTCATCTAGATCAGCTACAAACAAGTTACTTTATGCAATGTTCAGCTACAAGTAAGTCACTCTGTAGAGAGTTCAGCTACAAACAAGTCATTCTGTAGTACAAACAAGTCACCGTGGAGAGAGAGTTCAGCAACCAATCAAAAAACCACCATGTAAAAGAGTTCAGCTATACAAACAAGATATAACTCTATAGAGAGATCAGGTAGAAACTTAACAGATCACACTGTAGAGAGTTCAGCTAGAAACAAGTCATCCAGACTGAGTAGAGAGATCAACTAGAAAACATCACCTTGTAGAGAGTTCAAATCACCCTACAGATAGTTCAGCTACAAACAAATGACCCTATAGAGAGATCAGCTAGAAGAAGTCACCTTGTAAAGAGTTTAGCTACAAAGAAACTACCATGTAGAGAATTCAGCTATGAACAGATCATCCTGTCGAGAGTTCAGCTAGAAACAAGTCATCCTGTAGAGAGATCAGCTAGAAGAAGTTACCTTGTAAAGAGTTCAGCTACAAAGAAACAACCATGTAGAAAGTTAAACTGCAAACAAATCAAACTGTACAGAGTTCAGCTATAAATAAATCACCCTGTAGAGAGATCAGCTAGAAACAAGTCACCCTGTAGAGAAATCAACTAGAAGAAGTTACCTTGTAGAGAGTTCAGCTGCAAACAAACCATCATGTAGAGACTTCAGCTGTAAACAAATCACCCTGTAGAGAGTTCAGCTACGAAAGGATCACCCTGTAGAGAGTTCGGCTAGAAACAAGTCATCCTGTAGAGAGATCAGCTAGAAGAAGCTACCTTGTAGAGAGTTCAGCTACAAAGAAACCACCATGTAGAGAGTTCAGCTGCAAACAAATCGAATTGTAGAGAGTTTAGCTACCAACAAATCACCATGTAGAGAGTTCAGCTAGAAACAAGTTATCCTGTAAAGAGATAAGCTAGAAGAGGTTACCTTGTAGAGTGTTCAGTTATGAACAAACCATCATGTAGAAAGTTCAGCTGCAAACAAATCACCCTGCAGAGAGTTCAGCTACGAGAAGATCACCCTATAGAGAGTTCAGCTAGAAGAAGTCACCTTGTAGAGAATTCAGCTGCAAAGAAACCACCATGTAGATAGTTCAGCTGTAAACAAATCATCCTGTAGAGAGTTCAGCTACGAACAGATCACCCGGTAGAGTTCAGCTAGAAACAAGTCACCCTGCAGAGAGATCAGCTAGAAACAAGTCATCCTGTAGAGAGACCAGCTAGAACAAGTCACTTTGTATGTAGAAAGTTCAGCTACAAAAAAAATCACCCTGTAGAGAGGTCAGCTACAAACAAATCTCCCTGTATAGAGATCAGCTAGAAGAAGTTACCTTGTAGAGAGTTCAGCTACAAAGAAACCATCATGTAGAGAGTTCAGCTGCAAACAAATCACCTGTAGAGAGTTCAGCTACAAACAAATCACCCTCTAGAAAGATCAGCTAAAAGAAGTCACCCTGTAGAGAGTTCAGTTACAAAGAAACCACCATGTAGAGAGTTCAGCTACAAACTAGTGACCTTGTAGAGACATCAGTTACCTTGTAGAGAGTTCAGCTACAAAGAAACCATCATGTAGAGAGTTCAGCTGCAAACAAATCACCTGTAGAGAGTTCAGCTACAAACAAATCTCCCTGTAGAAAGGTCAGCTAGAAGAAGTCACCTTGTAGAGAGTTCAGCTACAAAGAACCATCATGTAGAGAGTTCAGCTGCAAACAAATCACCTGTATAGAGTTCAGCTACAAACAAATCTCCCTGTAGAGAGATCAGCTAGAAGAAGTTACCTTGTGGAGAGTTCAGCTACAAAGAAACCATCACGTAGAGAGTTAAGGTGCAAACAAATCACCTGTAGAGAGTTCAGCTACAAACAAATCTTCCTGTAGAAAGGTCAGCTAGAAGAAGTCACCTTGTAGAGAGTTCAGCTACAAAGAACCATCATGTAGAGAGTTCAGCTGCAAACAAATCACCTGTATAGAGTTCATCTACAAACAAATCTCCCTGTAGAGAGATCAGCTAGAAGAAGTTACCTTGTGGAGAGTTCAGCTACAAAGAAACCATCATGTAGAGAGTTAAGGTGCAAACAAATCACCTGTAGAGAGTTCAGCTACAAACAAATCTCCCTGTAGAAAGGTCAGCTAGAAGAAGTCATCTTGTAGAGAGTTCAGCTACAAAGAACCATCATGTAGAGAGTTCAGCTGCAAACAAATCACCTGTATAGAGTTCAGCTACAAACAAATCTCCCCGTAGAGAGATCAGCTAGAAGAAGTTTCCTTGTAGAGAGTTCAGCTACAAACAAATCACCCTGTAGAAAGATCAGCTAGAAGAAGTTACCTTGTGGAGAGTTCAGCTACAAAGAAACCATCATGTAGAGAGTTCAGCTGCAAACAAATCAACTGTAGAGAGTTCAGCTACAAACAAATCTCTCTGTAGAGAGATCAGCCAGAAGAAGTTACCTTGTAGAGAGTTCAGCTACAAAGAAACCATCATGTAAAGAGTTCAGCTACAAACAAATCTCCCTGTAGAGAGATCAGCTAGAAGAAATTACCTTGTAGAGAGTTCAGTTACAAAGAAACCACCATGTAGAGAGTTCAGCTGCAAAGAAATCACCCTGTAGAAAATTCCGCCACAAACAAATTGCCCTGTAGAAAGATCAGTTAGAAGAAGTTACCTTGTAGAGAGTTCAGCTACAAAGAAACCATTCTGTAAAGAGCTCAGCTGCAATCAAATCACCTGCACAGAATTCAGCTACAAACAAACCACCCTGTAGAGAGATCAGCTAGAAGAAGTTACTTGTATATTGTTCAGCTACAAACAATTCACCCTATAGAGAGAGCAGCAAGAAGAAGTCACTTTGTAGAGTGTTCAGTTACAAAGAAACCACCATGGAGAGTTCTGTAATAAATATATGTATTATATATATAATTTGTACATTTACCGATAAAATCAGAAATATTTAAAGTACATCTGCTTCATCTTTTCTTCTTCCTGTGGAAAAGAAAAAACGACAGGTTAAAAAAGTCCCAAAGCCGGCCTATGGCCGGATAGGCCGGCTTTGGGGTATACAAATACAAAAAGAAGTGAAATCTAATCCAAAACAGCCAGCTGTAAAAAAGTGTGCGGCCCTCAAAAAGGCTATGGTGAAAAAAGATGTGAAATCCAAGGTGGCGGCCAAGAAATGGCTGTGATGGTAGGTTAATGGTAAAAATTGTAATAAATTGCAATTTAGATGAATTTTTTGCCAAGACCAAGCGGCACAAAAATTCACCTGAATTGTTGTTATTAAAATTTTTACCATTAACCTACCATCACAGCCATTTCTTGGCCGCCACCTTGGATTTCACATCTTTATTCACCATAGCCTTTTTGAGGGCCGCACACTTTTTTTACAGCTGGCTGTTTTGGATTAGATTTTGTTTGCTGGTATGTAAAATGGAAAAGGTACCCTTTGCAAATTCAGTCGCATATCTATTCAACCATCCCCTATATGACATCCCGTATTATTTACATGTATTGTATGTATAGGTCAAGATAAACATTGCAGTAGTGTGTTAGATTATAAGAAAACCATTGCATCCATGATAAACGTAGCTATCTGGTTTGTAAGGCCATTGGAAGCCCCACCCACTTTTAAATATACCACCAAAACCATGACTTTTTGAGTAAGTATTATGAGCCCTGTCTTATTACGTACTGGTACTGTATATGAATTCAAATTGTTGTATAGTTTGTAATTACCTACATAGACAATGCGGTTAATACATGGACTCTGTAGCTAGGTACACACTTGGCTATTATGTTATCTTCAGGTTTCAAAGTTTGTGTTCAAACACAATATTATGTATTCAAGCTCATCCTCGTACATAGCAGACTTGCACATTGACAAAAAAATGTTTTTCATAAAGAGACCTGCATATCTCACCAATCAAGGCCACTCTAGAACAACAGAGAGAGTCAGGGAGGCCATGTATGTGGGTGGCCACTGTAAGCAGTTCCTGAACCACCAATAGGGGCTGGATATGGACAAAAGCTGACCTGTATGAACCATAGTCTGCACATTTACTGGTCATCCTGCCATATAACAGGATGACAAACCTCTGAATAATGAGTGTAACATGTTCCAGTGGTTCACTTGATGTATGATGCAATATTAACAGTGCAGTTGTGAGCTCTGGCAGTGCATTTTCAGGTATTCCATGCTTTTTTCCAACAAAGCTGGAAACATCACAGCCTGAATTTTAATATGTATAGCTGGGCAATGGATGATGTTACAGTGTTTGTGTCTTCACATTAGTCTTTAAGATTGGGCCTTCAATTATCATGTATACTAAGGCTAGCAAAGGCCCTAGTCAGGATTCATAGCAGGACCCTTTTCTGTTTGGTGTACAGTGTATGTTTCTGAAACACATTTTGCATGGGAAGCATGCAAAAGCTAGTGAGTGTGGGGACATGTTCTGTAGCAAAAGTTTTACATTTGACTGGTTAAATACTTTAATATGGTGATATTTCAGCAATTTTTGTTTAATTAAATAGTGTTAAGAATAACTGACTATTAAATCTAAATATTTGATTGTTCTATTATAGTACTTCGTGTAATGTACTAGTAAATTTTAACAGAGGGCAGTTTGTCCGAGGTCACTAAATCCCCTCTAAATATTGGCCTGTATAGCAGTAAGGGTTAAGAAGATAAACCCCTGAAAAAAGTTTACCTTTCTCAAGCATTTGACCAGTTTTGTACAATCTTTAAGTGCTCTTTCAAGGTTAATGGTATTATTGTCACTATCCAACTCAGGCTTTGGCATCAGCCTTCACCAGTGCTGATATTTTCCTAAGATATCTCTCCTTTCTTCTGAGCTCTTACATCAATAAACAGATCTGAAGACACTATACAGGTAGCTACTGTGGCAGTGAATTACATTATAAAGGTCCAAAATATTAATAATTTTTACTTACTGTTTCCTTTCATACAATATTATGTTCGCTAGATATATTTGTTTTGCATCAAATGTAGCTAGTTACCAGCCAAAACAATGACCATGCACATGTATCAAAAATTTATCATAACTGGCAGTGTGCGAAATAGCATCCAGACACCAGATAATTTCTGATCAATTACACCAGGTGTCAGGCCATAATTGAATTTGTCCAGAAATAATGTCCTTTCAAAGTTTATAGTGTTAGTATTAGGCTAGGAGGGAGGCCAGACATGATTGTATTGAAATGTAACTAAATTATTTCTTTTGGTTTGTTGTGACCACAAAGGCATGCCAAAGTTACTCTGAGGTTAACAGTGTACTATGTTGTGCCGGCCTACTTGTATCAGTCACCTGCACTGCAGTGGTAAAATGTATTTATAACCTAATTGCCAGTAGTACTTTTACTTGTGGTATTCATGATCACCTGTACAACCAGTACATAGAATGAATGAGGCATCAGTACATCTATTCATATTAGGGATAGAGCCACTATAAAATTATATTCTAAGCCATGACAGCAAAAGCATGCAAAGTTTGACCATAATATTATTCCAAGGCAAGTATAGAAGGCATTGACTGAAGTCCTTATGACTCCTTTCCTACAAATACCCATTTGACTCTATAGAAGCCCTTCCAGTGGCTACCCTTAAATACCTTTAAGATGCTGTACTATCAGTATCAGTGAGTGTTTGATAAGTAATCAGTTCTACAGTACATTGGTGGCCCCAATGTTTGAAACAAACATCTAAGTGGTAGAAACACAGGAAAAGAGAAACCATAAAAGTTAAAATGTCAGGTCAAATTGATTGATGTCCACTCAAGTTTCACAATATCCTGACAGTTTGACAGGACACGTCTGAAAAGTTATGTTGCACACTAAACTGGCCATATATTTTGGAAAGTTAAATTGTTTTGGGAGTTACATGCAGTTGATTGTCAGAAATAATCTGTTTCCCCTTCTGTAAGCCTTAGTAAGCATGATACTTGAAGGTCCCAATCTTAAACACCCATGTTAAGACACAAACCCTGAAGCATTATCCATTGCCTGGCTGTTCAAATTCAGATTGTGGCACTGATTCCGGATTTTTTGGGTATGGTCAGTACGGAATACCTGAAATGCAATGCCAGAGCTCACAACTACTATTGTATCATACACCAAATGATCCAATGGAACATGGTACACACATTCTTCAGAGGTTTTTCATCCTGCTGTATGACAGGACTAGCAAATGCAGAGACATGGACAAAGCCTGCATTATGACGAAAAATTTTCACAAAGGGAGCTGCAGATCTCACCAACCAAGGCTGCTTTAGAACAACAGAGAGAACTACTTATCAGGGAGGCCATGTATGGGGGGGTCACTGTCAGAGGGACTTTTGTATGGCAGTGAAACAGGTGTGGTATTAGACTATTAATATGTAAACTACAGAATCTATAGTAATTGTAAACTGTAGATTTCATGTATGAAACAAGGTTCATCATATTGTTGTATTGCTTTTTCATTGTTTTAGTGGTTAGTGATATATCTAAAAATGAGTGAGGCTTCCAATGGTCTTATTAACCAGATAACTATGTTTATCACTACATGTATAGCTATACATATACATGCAATGGTTTTCTTATAGTCTAATGCATTACTGCGAAGTTTACCTTGACCATATGTACAGATACTTCTACATAATACAGGATGTTATATAGGAGATAGCAATTATAGTTGAATAGACATTCCCTAGTATGTAAAGTATGTTTTCCTACCCTTAAATGAATTCAAGTACAGTATATGAGAGCACCTATACATGATTGCATAAAACATCAAATGAGTTCACAACTGATGAGAGTCTAATAATGTAGTTGTTCATACTAAGTTATACTAGAAAAAATGTTCTCGGTAGAAATGCTACACGCAGGGTACATTCTGGCCATATTACTATACCAAAATAGGTAAATTAGTGTAATTCTATATCACATGTTAGAGAATTCATGTTCAGTTTGTCACTTTCTTTGTTTATTGTGCAGTTAAACATTAGTATTTTGTTAGTGTGGTTGAGTGGGCGGAACCTATCAAAGGAGGCATGGTCTGCATAGGCCCAATATCCAGATTTATTTGTGAGGTGATCCTCTACCTCTGTGCCAAATTTGGTGCTTTCATCACTAAAACGCACAATTTTATAGCTAATTCACTTCACTAAAATGCATAATTGTGTTGGGTTTTCACAAATCTGGTCACATATTTTGATAGTGATTTTTGCAAGTGTGGCAACTTTATAATTGATAATTAATTAACTTTGAGGGTACATATATAGGGAAAGCATAATGCAAATACTGGTGGTGTAGAACATTTTCACCATAATACTGGAGCTACATATGTATGCTTGAATAACACGGTACACCAGCTTTCTTGACTACATAACCCATGACCGCTAAATTGATTTGTCAGCTCAGTACAAAATTAGAATAAATTTAGTTATTAAATAATACAAGCTACAAATTGATATGTCTGAGCATACTATAATAGAAATAAGGCCAGGCAAAGTAGATTCATCGTTTCTTGTCAACCATTGTCTTAATTTGATGTTGATGAGTGGTCCTTATTTATTATTCACTCTTGAAGACAATACTCTAAATCAAAATAATAGCACTTACTATGAACAAGAAGTGATCAATTACAGCATTACTGAGTTTTTAAAGTAGTATGGGTGGAACAGTTGAAAAGAAACAAGGAATAAAGTTTGACCACAAGGCCAAATAAATATAAATACAGGAATTTTTCATGAGATAAATTCAGAATGAGATGTCAAAACAGTTGCTGACTCCTTATAGTTGTCAAATGTATCATAGAGGAAAGTGACCACAATATACCTGCACCAGAGGCTCACTTGAGATCAGCAGTGAGATCAAAATGTTTTTAATTGAGCAAGTGCACCATCACCACCCCCTCTCTCTCTCAAAAAAAAAGATAATAGATCGAGATACTCTAATAGAGTAGTCAGTGAAATATTCTAATAGAGCAGTCACCTCCATGCAACATTAATTTTTTTTGATTACTGTTATATTAAGTACAGATGCTGAATATGAAAACTTGTAAATGCAGCACCATCCTGTTTATCCTAGGATTATGTTTGCAAATGAAATACACATTGTCCTTTGTATGCTATTCTGTAGGTGTATAACTGAACTATCATGACTGTCACTGATCCCTATTCAACTCTTGATTACTGCATTCATAAAACTTCAAAAACACAATATATTCTACTACCCCTTCCCTTGCGATAACCCTTGGATCCATCCCTGAACAGTAAAACAACTGTCATGTACAACATTTTAATAGAATAGTCACACGTGCATAAATTATAAATGATCTTGTATATACACTTACATTTAACAGTCAAGATGGTTTTATCTTCAGTATAGCAATCATTATCATTGAAGGCATGACATGTGTATTCTCCACCATCAGTGTGGTTAACTGGATCAAACAATAACACAGACTGTACCTGACCAGTAACTGGATCAGTTGTACTAAGTGCTAGAATGTGTTCATCATTTGACTCAACTTTTTCTCCTTCAGAATTATACCAGGCAATGGTTAGAGGATTAACAGCATCTTCATCATTAGTAGCATTACACATCAAAGTTGTTTTGTTCCCTTCAAATACAACTGAATCATCAGTAATGTGTACAATAGTTGGTGGGCCTGTACAGACATGTACACAAAAAATAATGAATTTTCAACTAGAGTAGGGACCATAGCACATCAATAAAGAGCACTGAAACAAGCTGGAGTAGTCTATGATATTAAATCACAGTAAAGTGTTATATCCCTACTGTGCATTTCCATTATGGTATCTTGAGCACAGTAGGGATACACCACTTCTTATTGTTTTACTGTGATTTAATATCGTGCACTGCTCCAGCTTGTTTCAGTACTTTTATGGATGTGCTATGGTCCCTACTCTAATTGAAATTCCGAATTTTGTGTACTTGGTTGTTAACTTTTTGTAAAATAGAATTATTATGACTGGTTGACCCACGCATACTGTATCAAAAGAAAGACATGGCGCTGCACCAGCAATCAATTATTGTCTGAAAAGTGAAGCATCCATTATGCTTCGTTGTCAGATATGTTCAACCTGTTTCACTTTATTATGAATCAAGAACTGTTTGAAAAGCACCTCTGCAATCAAAGTAGCCACAATCAAAAATACGGAGTATTTCTGTTATGTAGGAAAGCCATCACATGCTACCACCGAATCGATACTTTTTGCTGTCAGCAAAGATGAATGGGACACAAGAAGGACACTGGTAATTCCATAAAGAATGCATTGTATGCACTGCGGTATGCAAAAAGGCACTATCGAGTTACGCTTGTATGAAGGCATCAGTCAGTTATCAGTAGAAAATTCTGTAAAATAATTTTTTTTAAAATTCCGTAATTATGTAACTTTTGCAAGTGTTTCAGGTTGATCTGAAGACTTCTTTGGGTTTAGTTTTACCTAACCAATACTGCTTCATTGTCGTCACAGAAAAGTGAGGCTGGTTGCTGGGTGATGTTTTTCATGGGCCACTCCCACACCTTTATGGTCCCTACAATAGTACTGTATGACATACTTACAATTGAGAAAACACTTTTGGAAATTACTGAATGCTAACCATAAATGAAACACTAACTTTACTTTAAGTCATTACAGGGTATAGATTCAGTACCTTATAGTTCTGTATAATAATTTTTAATTTTGATATTTCAAGAGATGTAGTGTCAGAAGCCAATACACCTAGCAACCACATTTATCACATTGAGCAATATAAAAGTTTCACCTTGACCAAACAATAAAATTGCAATTAAAACTCTGGCACATGCAGTACTGGTATTATTACCATTAACCTTTCTTGTATACATATAACAATTAAATCCAATTACAATTCTACTATATTGCATAGCATGTTTGCATTCACTTAATTTGTTGTTATCTCTTGGTACAACTACCCAAACCTTAAGGAGTGCTTTGAAGAGAACTGAAAACTGTTATCAAAACAGTGCTTTGATACAGGTGAAAACAAGTGAGTTATGAGGCTTTAATACATTTAGGATCAGGTACACAAGCATTTAATTTTCACAACAAAAAACATGCTTTTTACAGTAAGCCAATGTTAACACTGATCAAAATGCATGGCCAAAGCACCACAAGAAAGCAGCACATGAAAATAATAATGCAGAACCAGATCAATAGTCAAGGGGAATTTTGTATGAAAGCTAACTGTTAAAATTGAAAACTGGCCTTGACCACAGTTGCAGATCATAGTAAAGTGCCTAGAGTGACATCTAACCTTGTGACAGCATGAACAAGTTGAATTTTTACTGCATGGGCGAGTTAGGCTATGAGTCACAATTGGGTAGCTACTTGGTATGTCAAAACTTCAAGAACAGTTAGTTGGGTATGGCTAACTCCTTTACAAATGTCTTTCCATTCTTCGTCCTCAAGAAAATCCTTCTTTACGTACGTCAGTGCAGACAGACCAGGCTAGTTCAGTGTCTGAGATTATGCATCCGTCTTTTAAAACAACGAGAGTGAACAAATGTTCATAACTTCAATATGACTGTATTTGGTGGAGCCCAGGTGAATGTAAACTGACTATAGCTTGAGTTGATTACTGTTGTAACTCTGTAAAAAATGGCTAATGTGTATTACTCTCTGCATTTAAACATTTGTAATACTGTACCTACATGTATAATCTGTATTCTAATCCATGTCAATGCCATAGAGCTGTAAAATAAAGGTGTAACTTACAAGGATTAAAAATGCCGCAAAATCAATGGTTGCAGTGTAGTTAAGAAACACGGTAACTCCAATGATTAACTTTTAATTCATTTGTTGTGTGTTTTTTTAATTCTGTGAATGCTATCCCACTAGGGACCTGTGAGAAGGCTTAAAGCCTGTCGGAATACAGGGAATACTAAAACATGAAGAATGTGGGGAAAATACCCGACCTTGATTCTAGCAACATGCATGCAGTATAGGGATTAATCATACATAATGAGTCATATGGTAGTATACTGTAGAGTAACATACGAAGTGATCAAGTGTCAACCAGCACTTATAACATTTACTGCATGTGTTTTAAAAGTCAACCACTTCATAACAGAAAAAAATTTGACAGTTTAGCATGGCAGTGATGGAACATGATGTTGAAATTAACATTACAGTAGGCGGAAAACCTGGCCTGTAATGCTTTGCACTACTAGGCAAAGTCCACGTTTCATTATACCTCTGAAGCAAGATTAGTCACACTGGTAATCCATCCAAGTATTGTGCAATCGTTTTACACTACCCCACATATTGCTTTATATCTCCTACATGAATTAAGCAATAATGATGAGATTTTCAGGACTAGTTCTCCACCGTTCAGTGACCAATTGAGAACATTTTGTGTGATCATAGAATGATTCACTTAGGATTGTGATAGATTTAAATGTAAAAAATATTATCAATAATTTTTACCCAACGTATGGTAGATTTATTGGCAATTTTTGGTGTTTCGTTGGATAGCCACAGTATTCAACAACAAGCAGACAAAATTGAAGCAGAGAAGGATATTCTATAATGATTTTATGACCAGAATAAGATTATTCATTGGTGCATGAAAAAGGAATATTAATGGATTTATTTATTGTCATCTTGTTTAAACAAGATCCTTACTGTGTATAGAAATATCTATTTCTAGCTTTTGCTAAGAAGTTACTGAACTGATAAAAGTGGATGGTTTAGACAAAATACTTTATATCCAGCTAAAAAAATTCAATTAGATGCAAAAATGAATGGGAAAATAGCTAGATGCCAAAAGACTAAGGGGTAATCTACAAAACTGTGCTACTGTGTGTTGCTGCATAGACCATCGATAATTCATTGTGCAATAAGGGCAGTATGAACATGTTGTCTTCTTTGGCCACTAGGAACAAGATAATGTTATGTAGCTATAAGATTGACAGGCTGAAGTAGGAATTCGATTTTTCCTTACATTTGTAATGATATGCATCATCATTAACATTGACCAGAATTAACATCATAACATCAAGGGTACATCAAGACACACGGTAGTGTGTCGTGCGGCCCAAGAAGCCGGCGCGTAACACCCGTGAGTATATTGACAGGAAGAAAGAAAACGTAATTTTCGCACCGCCGTAGCTCTGTGCTTCCTGGATGAAACAAGACGATTTTTGCTGTGGACATGCCCTCCAACTGCAGCACTCCACTTTCCGAATTTGAGTGAAATCGCTTCGCGCGTTCCCGAGATATGCGACTTCAAAATTGGCTCAGTTTCTTCGTTTTTTTTCCTTCTTATTTTTCTTTTTCTTGTCGCACACTTACAAAAACTGCTATAAAATGCGAACGCCACATCCGATTGCCTTGAAATTTGGCACACTGAAGGGGGATATAAAGGCGCATCTCGGTACCAACTTTGGCTGGAATACGATAAACAGGCAAAGAGTTATGAGCGATTATTCACGAAAAATAACAACAATATGTTGTCACGCCTACTATTATTATTATTATTGTTAATTAGCAAAGCCCACAGGGGGCAACACGCTAATGAGCATTACAAGCACACATTATATTATATTACTTACAGTGTTCTTAAATGTTTCAAGATCTATTTTGTCGATGTTAGGAATTTGAAGGGAGTTCCATTGTTGAATAATTGTTCGAGGGAGGAAGGAGTATTTGTACACATCAACTCTTGTTTGCAATTGAGTTAGCTTGAGAGGATGTTGAGCACGGGTGGAGGACACTGGAGTTGGTGACGGTAAGCAATGATCAGGTATTGCTAGTAAGTTCCTGACAATCTTGAATAGGAAGGTGAGTCTAGCAATTGTTCTTCTGTTTTGAAGTGTAGGCCATTCAAGACTGGTTGACATGTCTGTGATGCTATCATGGTTTTGGTTAGATCTGTGCCAGGGTTTGTTCAAAACGAAACGAGCAGCGCGGTGTTGAATCATTTCTAGTTTACTAATACTAGTGTGATGATAGGGGTCCCAGATGGTTGAGCAGTATTCTAATGATGCTTACAGGGTAAACCGCGTATGGGAAGAAGCTGAAAATCGGTGGGTGAACAGGTTAACTATTGAACCTCAAACCTTTTGTGGTTTGAAATAAATCGAGCTAAAAAACAGGAAGATACAACGAAAAAACCAACAGTGTGTAACAATTATGCAATCGAGATTAGCTAATAAAAAACGACTGCTTGCCACGCCTACCAGATAAACCGCTTGGGGTAATACTTTGAAAATCGTCGTACAGATGGAGTAATCATCTTAGAAAGGCTCATCAATGGTGTAGAAGAATCAGACTTAAAGCCACGGAGTTATAACACGAAATCCAACTTGGTGCAGCAAGTGCGAGATCGAGATACTCTAATAGAGCAGTCACCCTGAAGAGAATTCAACTGTACACAGGGGCGGATCTAGGATTTATAAAAGGGGGGGGGGGCTAACTCAAGGTACTAATCTCTTGGGTAGAGGTGTGCGAAGTACACTTCCCAGCATGCAAAGCATGCTGGAACTAGGGGGTCTGGGGGCATGCTCCCCCAGAAAATTTTTGAAAAATAGATACTAAAATACTGCAATTTGGACACATTTCCACATAAAATTCATAATATTTTCTGCCTGTAGATATTTTATATACTGCCTTTAGATTATAGGTATGGCTCTCTAAAGCATTTTGCTAATGGAAAAGTTTGGGTAGGTACAGACAGCCAAGTACATGATGCACCCCTCTCACAATTGCACAACACTGAATAGGTGCATGTTAGAATAATAATGTTGAAAGTGGAAAATTTTGAAATTTGAACAATACAAGATTGAATCTGAGAGCATTTTCAATGGAAATTGTGTACCTGAATTAAGTATTGTCATACATATTAACTACACAAGTAGATGAATGAAGCCCTTTAAACAGACCAATGCACTTCATTGTATGTATAGGTGTAGGCAGATTTGGCATAACAGAACCAACTACATGTTTCCAGTGAATGTTCTATTAGAGTAGTTAGCTGACTGCTATATTAGAGTATCTCGATCTTGTACACCTCCAATGCTGATCCGGGTCCTTGTTGCATAAACTTTAGCATAAATCCACTGATAATACCTTGGAAAGATGTTTATAAGGTGGTTTTATGAGTATTTGTAATATTAGTGATCATATAATTATGCCAAGACAAAATTTCATTATAATACTCAGTATATTGATCAAGTAAAGCCTAAATATGAAGGGGGGGCTTCAGCCCCCAAAGCTCCCCCCCTGGATCTGCCCCTGGTACATAAACGTTTATTGTGAACAATTGGACTGTTAATGTGGTAACGTGTTGATATTTAAAACAAACTTATTGATCAAACAAAAGTGGGGACTTATTGATATTACCCATGATATTCATGTATGTAACACTTTCACACCTCAGATCAAAGGAGCCACCCGGGCTACATTTCGTTTGTAGCCCAGCTAGCCGGGCTATATACGAAATGTAAACAAGCTAGAATCAATCCAGAGAACTGCTGCTAGATTTTGCTTTAATGACTTTTCAAGATATTCAAGTGTTACTAACATGTTGTCTTCTCTTAATCTACCATTGTTACAGGCAAGAAGAACCCAAGCTAAATTAAGTACTTTTTACAAAATAATTAACGGATATTTGATTGTGCCTACAAATGATCTTACCCCTAAGGCCAATGAAACTTGATTACCAGTTTCTCGCTCAGATTTTTGAAAATTTGATGCGGGCGGGCGGTTATTATTCATTATTCATTATTTTCCAAAAGGCACAACACACATCCCAAACATGAAGATTTCTGCCAAAAAAAAGTGAGTCTACCTTTATTACTCCTGCATTAAATAGCTAAAATACATTACTAATCCATATAACAAGTGATTTTTCCATTAGAGTATAGCTCATTGCTCCATTAGAGTAAAAGTGACTGCTCTATTAGAGTATTTCAATCTGAAATACCAATAATGAAATTCCATGCGGATGTATCAAAAGCATGCGGGCGATGACGCGAAACTGCTAATCAAATTTCATTGGCCTAAACTTTCAAGTTTAAGGAGTGGCTACTATCACCAACCAATGACTCTAATTGATGCATACAAATTTTCCTTTTTCCCATCAACCATCAAATTATGGAACCAACTCCCTGCTGATGTAATTAATTCCTCTACCCCTAATGAGTTTTGTAATAACTTAAGTAACTTTTATGATCACACCTGTGCGTTATAATCTTTTGATTGCTGTACAGTAATAAATATAATATAATATAATAATGTAGATCGGGCTACAACCTGGCAGTGATTACATAGACGTTGATGCTGAAATCGATTGTGGGGATCGATTAATACTCGCATGATTAGAATGCACGACTTGGGTTTCGCTATGAAAAGCAATCAAACGGAAAGCGTTTTGTAATCCTCGCCATCCTACAAGTTGAAAAACGTTGGGCTAAGGTGAAAACTAGTGCTATAGCTTATTCATTCGATCGTTTCCGCACGTTTTTGAATACGGACACGCCCCCATCACGAAGCGACCACTCTGCACTGAGTAACCACTCTACCAGCAAGCTTACCTGTCTAGGCCTTTAGTGAACTGCGTAGTTTTCCCATAAACGAGTCAATAGCACTGATTAAAACATTAAACTCGCATAACTTGGAGTGTGGTGCACAAGTGATCTCAAGCCATCTCTACACTGCCAAAAAGCTGCAGTCAAGGCTACACAGGTTCTTGGGCTTATTAGGCGATCTTTTAGAATTGACTCTACTGATATGTTTATATTTCTGTATAAGATGTATGTTCGACCGCATTTGGAATATTGTGTGCAATCTTGGAGTCCGTACTTGGCCAGAGACATCGACACCCTTGAAAAGGTTCAGAGACGTGCAACTAAACACCTTCGCGGATTAGCCCACTTGATGTATGAAAGCCGTCTTGAAATTCTGGATCTCTATTCGCTGTATTGCAGACGTCAAAGGGGTGATATGATTGAAACATATAAGATACTTAAACGACATTATGACTTGGACCCATCTACATTTTTTACTTTAAATACTGCTACCACCAGGGGCCATTCTCTTAAGCTTTTTAAAGAAAGATCAAGATTACTTGTTAGGCAGAACTTTTTTACAAATAGAATAGTCAATCTATGGAACTCCTTACCTGACTTTATCATTTCAGCACCAACAGTTGCAACCTTCAAGCTGCGCTTGGATAATTTTTGGAAGCAATCTAGATATGGGCACCTTCAAAGGCCTGCGGCCTAGCCTGGCAAGTTAGCTTGCCTTGGCATCTACAAGCCCATTAAATAATAAAAAATAAAATAACGGAAATTCTTTGTGATATCTCTAGGATATGTCCGTTTATTATAACCGAACCTAACCAGAACGTACTAGGTGCTGATCCATAATCGAAAATTTTAGGTGTGCATATATAATACATCCAGTGGTTGCATTCGTATTGACTTGGGTGGTTGATCGCCCTGCATGGGCTATCAGCTTAGCAAGTGTTACATAATTATTAGCTGTAACACGAGCATTCGGGCTTTGCCTGATATGTATGCCCTCATGGCCATGTTACAACTATTACTTGTATTACATATAGTGTTCAACGGTTAGTCTATGGATGGTGTACACATGTTTGGTACTTGGTAATTTATGATATTTGGAAAACTATTAAGAAGGTAAGAAAAATTGGATAGCTCAAACTTATTGCCTCATAAATCATGGTGAATATCATAGGTTCACATGTAGGGGTGGATCCAGGGTTTGGAAAGGGGGGTGCACCAGAGTTAGTCAGGTGGCTTAGTGGAATTATTGTTACAGGGTGGATAAAAGCACCAATTTTTTTGTACAGCTAGTTTATGAAGTACTTATTAACATTAGCCTAGGAGCCCACTGCAATTCTTTTGTTTACTCCGAGAATAACAAGATGGCCGCCATTATTAGCCAGAAAAACGTTTTTTTCACTGTTGGAGTTTGAAAAAAACAAATATACTAAATTATTGACATTAGAATACTATAATAGATGTAACAATAGGTTACTAAGATACATACATAACTGTCACAATGGTACAAAATAACAAAAATAAATGTTAGCATGTAGTTTGTTCATTTTCGCTTCTGTGTTTGTTGCATTTACAATTACAAAGTGGTGAGCAGACTAGATTAGCTTTTGCACATTTGCATGCTGTGCATTCTCCTTTGCAAAAACATTTAATGAGCTCACTGCATGCTTTAGATACCTCTGGAATAGTAAGCCAAACTGGCACCCAAGACTGTGACAGCAGATCCTTTGACCACCCAAAATCTTCTGGAGATGGAGTCATCTGCTACACTTGAGTGCTGGTAGTCCATATTCCAGCTTGGTAAACTGCTCGTTTAACATGTTGATGAAGTGCATCTTGCGTTGGTGGTATCATGTCCATTTTTCTGTTCTTATGACAAAATAGTTCTTCTCTTGCGTCATTAACAGACATTAGGTGGCAGGTTTTACTATATAGAACAACTATTAGCCTCTCAATTCTCTGGAAATGCTCTGAGTCAGAATCTAAATGCTCAAACGGGTGGGTAGCCAGAAACTCAAATCTCTCAGTGACTTCTTCATATGCCTGCCAAGCTTGCCATGCTGATTTCTTGCCTTTGCCTCTGAATACAGATGTAGTGTCGCAGCCAGTTATAGCATGAAATATTGGTAGTGCTCGTGCTCTTTCCTCACCAAGGTAAGTACAGATGGCATTAATACTATATAATCTGAAATTCTTGCCTGCACCAAAGGTAACCCAGATATCAGCAAGAGGATTAGTTGCTGCCAGTTTGAAGAATACACCAGCAAGAATGACAATAACATCAGTGTCCACGGTACGTACTGCAATTGTCTTATGTCCCTGCTCCAATGCATGTGATATGTGCACAACAACTCTGGTGTCTGCTTCCTCATGGTTGCAGTCTGGCATCACAGAGTTGGTTTGGCCCACAGATACTACAGATTCATCAGATGTCACATACACAACCTTGTTGGGTGGAAAAGTGGACTTAGCAACTTTAGATGTGAGGAAGGAGAACAGTTCCTTTTTGTTCCTTGGGTCACGTAGGAAATCTGCCCAATTGCCAGGTAGTTTAGTTTGACCAGATACCTTTCTTCGAACACCCTTGCCTCTCTTTTCCCTTGTAGACTCCTTTAAACTGCTTGGAAGGTATGTGTCCCACACAAGGTCTATTCTCATGGAATTTTGTAACTGTTTAGTCAAGTAAGGGATAAAAACCTGATCTGCATACTCTTCAAAGTTACACACTAAATTGATGGGAAGAAAGTGCACAATAACTGCACCATCTAGCACTGTGCATTCATATGTTTGAGGGGGATCAGATAGCCCTGACTGTCCAATGCAATTCAGCAAATCTGACTTAGAGTTTGATAAATGCAGTTTTCCCAAATCTTAGAGAGCAGGGGGAAAGGACTGAATCTCGTGGGCAAAGAACTCCTTTAAGTCTCCATCACGGCTTTGCATGGAGATGTACAACTGGCCAAACAGTGCTACATTATTCTGAAGCATTTTAAACTTCTTTCCATGCTTAGAAATAGCTTTTGGCAGAGGTCTTTTGAAAAGTGCAAATGAGTTTTTCTTGATTGGCTGATGTATAGACACAGAGCGACCTTCAATAACTTTTTTTACAAAGTCATGATGCTGTGTGGTACCAGTATCTTCTAAGGCATGTAGGGCAGCTGTGACTGAATCATCTACACAGTTACGGTTATCAAGTGTTACTTGCTCTGGAAAATCATCTAGGAAAGGATTTCCCATTTTGATGAATGTATTAAAGAGGCTATTAACCTGCTTTTGAAAGGTTTTCTGAGCTGAGAGACCCTGCTCATGGTTTTGGAAATTCCTTGAGTGTTCTGGGTCAGCACCATACATGTACTGTTCTTCAAATTGTTTCTGCAACCTTGCCAACTCTGGTCCTGACAACATCCATCGTCTAAATGCAGCAGCATTTCCTGTGAATCCAATACAACCGCCAGAGCCTTTTATGTAGGCATTTTCTTGCTCATGTGCTTGGTCAACTGGAATTGCTGAAAATCTGTTGTTGGTCTTTGATAGAACCCAATGGCACTGCTTTTCAAACTCATCTTTGATAGGACTTGGAAAACACTTCATGTCTCTAATGTGGACAGGCAACCATCTTGCATAATTTACATGATCCAGTGCAGAGAAAAGAGGTGTCAGGTTCTCCAAGACTTCCACATACAAAGCAAAGTTCTTCTCTCTATGAGCCCGGACAAAGATCAAAATAAGAGTTTCATACCTCAAGATAAAGTCCCAGTACATAAACGTAGGACTTCTCTTCTGCATGTCATCTTTCCAAGCTGCTTCAGATTGATTGCTTCCTGATTGCAAAAAGGCCAACTTTTGAAGTTTCCGGAGGATTAAGAGAGTTACTTGGTGGGCATGCCTGGTCCGCGCAAGATGAGAAACCTTCAAAAAGGAGTCAGTTGTACCAGATGAAGCAACCTCTGATTCAGTTAATGCTGAAGTCCAGCCAGAACCTTCCAAGACATCTCCCAGTGTACTCCAGAGGGCCATCTCTATGTGCAAGCCACCAAGCATAACAACATGCATTGACTCACCATGAGTATCTGGCTACTTCCATTGTACAAGCTTTGCCAGGGCAAATAGTGGCTGATCAAAGGTAGTGACTGGAATTTGTCCAGGGTTTAGGTACTCAATTACCTTTCTTTGTACATTCATGCCATGCTTTACCATTGCAGGGGTAGCAGCCTTTTCATAGAAAAGTGGCAGTAGCATACACACAGCTGGAGGATCTTCTATGGGAGGTTGCTGTGAAGCATGATATGCAGCCCACACCAAACAATCTTCACTGGTAAGTTCTTCCTTCTCAACAAGGGTCAGTGCATTCTCACTCCAGCATTTCTCCATGGATTGTGCCTCACACAGGTAGGTTTGAAGTGGTTCTGTATTACTGTTCAGATGCATTGGTACATCAATAGCACTTGCCGTCAGAGCTACAGCTGGGACCATGGCATAATTATCAGGTAGGAAGTGCTGCTTGGGTCCAGAAGGTGGTATTGTTACAGGAGGTCTGCTTTCACCAGGGTTCGCCTTAGTTGGAAATTGGAAAAGAGTGATTCCAGCCATTGACAGCAGTGGTTGAGCTAGGGTTGTGGTCTATATTATCCTGTGCACAAACAGTAAATAAACCTTTCCGAAGACCAGTAGGAGCTACAACACCATCTTTTTCAAATTGTTCACAGACAGAGGTGGCAATCCATTCTTCAAGTTCCATAACTCTGTCATATGAAATGCTGATTCCCATCTGATATAATTGATCAATAAGTTTCTTACTTCTGGTCATTTGATGAATATTCAAGCCAATATATACTGGGATAGGTGGCTCTCGCTGCAGAGTATGCCTTGTTTTCACATCATTTATAGAGGGTGATTTCCTTTTTACATTGTACAGTAGAACTTGGGCAGCAGTAAGACAAGCTTGTGTTTCATGTCTGTCCTGATCTTTCAAGTTGGCACCATTTAATATTAGTGAAACAAGTGATTTAAGGTTGGAGGGCAAAGAATCTTCTTGACAATTAGGCAGAAATGCACCAGTGAAGCTAACACAATGGTGGTTAAAAATGTCATTCCGGACTATCACTGCTGCTTTAGCAAGTATCGCAGCATCTTCTGAGAAGTCTCGTTTCTTAAGGGCTTCCTTTAACATATTTTTCATCCCTTCCTTGAAAACAATAATGGTGTTTTTGCCATCATGCTGCTCTTGTGCTTCTGGAAATTGCTGCAACAAAGTATCTTTCAGTCTGGTTTTGTTGACCAGTTTGTTAATACCTAGATCTTCAAGACGATTCACATAGAGGAAGTGTATTTCAGAAAGCTTGAATATGAGAGTTCCAGAATCTACAGCTTTTTCAATGTAGTTCGTTAGTTCTACAAATGTTCTTGACTCATTCAATTTTTCATCTATGTTTTGATGTTGCTGGCTTAACTTTCTGGTATGGCTTCTGAAACAATTTCTTAAATTAACCAAGCATTTCAAGTGATACTTAGTTTCTTTTGCAATTAGGTCTCCTCCATCAATTCGAGAAAGAAGGATAGTATCCTGTAGCTCAGTAATCATGGTTCGTATATTTGTGTCTGCATCAAATGATAGAACCTGATGAAGATCGTCTTCCTCATTTCCTTTCTGACAAAACAAGCAAACATTCATATCAATTGCCTGTCTTTTATTAGTTCTTCTTTCATACTCATGGTCATCCATGCAAGATTTTCTTTTCATTGCCTTTTAAAGCTTAGAATTGTTGTACTTCAAATGGCAACTTTTATGCGAAGATGCACTGTGTGATAAAAAAATTAGCAGAACTTTCATTTTCAAAATAGATATTCGTTGGAAGTGCGCCAATGGCCTGAAACTGCTCTACATTAATCAGAAAGGATCTGTAGGCTTCTGATTTATCTTCACTTGTTCCTGGATCCTGCAATGGGCATTTCAAAGGCTCAACATTTTCCTGTTGGCAAATAATACACTTTTTCCAATCTAGCTCCATATTGTTTGGAAATATTGTCATCTACCAAGCAATGCATACTGTACTTATTCTAATAAAAGTAAGACATTAGGAACTCACCAGAAGAATATTTGACACAACAGATTATAAAGAAATCTGACACTCTTTAAACAATTACAACTCCCCAAAAGACATGGCTCAATTTTCCTTTTAATAACACTTTGGGAAAGCAATACAGAGATTAACACCACCTTTTAATTGTTTTTCTATTTTAATAAACATCATGTTTTGTTGTCTGAAGCCATTCAAAACATATGTTCTGGAGAAGAAACATGTTTTTACTCTTGTATATTTAATTTACAGCTGATGGAATACATATCATACAATAGTAGTATAAATTGCTAATTTATAAAAATTCAAATAGGAAAATCAGGTGAATATTAATGATTTGGTGAGGGCTCCTAGGCTAAAACCCATTAGTATGGTTTACAGAAGCTCTAAAAAAATTTGGTGCTTTTATCCGCTCTGTAACAATAATGCATTTTAGTGCTGCTAAGCCACTTGACTAAGTAGTAAGTACAGTATATGGAGCAGGGGGTTTGGGAGGCTGTGCCTCCCCCCCCCCCCCCCCCCCCCCCAGAAGAAGCTATACCTATTTATACATTTCAGACTGAAAATTTTGATGTAGAGTGGTTTATGCACAAAATATCTAAATCATACTGCTTTCTAAGTGGACTACATTGAATAAGACTTGTTTTTAAGTGATAGCTCATGAATACAATGTTAAAGAATGGCATACACAAGACTATGTGTATTTTATTTAAGGAATTTAACAGGCTAAGTGTCCCCATGCTATTATAATGCTGCAGATGTTAGTTTTCATATTCGGCAACTATACAGAATTCTTAACAGTATTATGTGTGATGACTGTTCTATTAGAGTATTTGACTGACTGCTCTATTAGAGTATCTCGATCTTGTATAAGTTTTTATTCCTTTTTTTCCCTTGGGGGGTGTGGGGTGAACGTTCCCCTTTTGCCCCCCATTGGATCCGCCACTGATATACTGTAACAACGCTACAGAAATCTTACTCACCATACACAGTAATATTAACATTATCAGATACTACACTACCATCATCATTGGTAACAATACAACGATAAGTGCCTTCATCTTCTTCTGTGATTACACTAAATATCAGTTTAGATGATGTGACACTCACAACTCTACTAGAAGGTCTTATCCAACTGTTACTGAATGATTGGTGCTTTTCCCATAGATAAGAAATGGGACCCATTCCTGTAGCAACAACCTCAAATACCATTAAATTTCTGTCATTGTTCTTAAATACATCAGATTGTGGTTGTACAGTGATGCTTGGAGTGGCTGCAATGCACACATATAAACTATTAGATACAACAGCATTATAACTTACTGTCTACTTCTAGCTTAGCACATTCTGTGGTTTTTCCACACTCATTAGATGCTACACAACAATACAGACCTTCATCTGCTGTCTGAATCTTAGACATTCTAAACTGATACATGGTAGTGGTACAACTAGTATCCATAGGGAATACTATGCCATCTTGAAATGATACTGATGTATTTAATGGCAGAGTGTTGTTATTTTTAGTCCACTTGTACTCTAATCCACCAAAACTCCAAGCTAAACAAGAAAATGTCACCATGTTTCCAGGTCGCACTATAACAGGTTGTGGTGGTTGGATTATTTCTGGACAAGGAACTAAATCACATAAAGTAACATCAGTGACCATGATAATAGTTTACAACTATACCTGTTACATCACAGTATGCAAATGTGGAATTCACTTTCCCCACATCATTTTCTATAACGCAGTAGTAGTTACCCTTGTAATAACCAATACTTTTATCAATTGTTAGGATACTAGTAACTTCATTCTTTGATATTTTAGTGATATTTACTGTGGCAGTTACTGGTAATTTAGACATCAATTTCTTCCATGTAATTGTAACTTTCCCATAGCTCCTTCCAGTACATTGAAATGTAGCAGTATCATATACATGTACTGTAGTAGGTTTTGGTTGGGTTATCATCACTGTTAGTGAAACTGTATAAAGAGAAAGTAAAATGTGCACATGTGACCAACTTGTTGTTTTGAGTGTTTTACAGTGCATATAATTATTAAAGTACACACCTTTAATAGTTACTGGTTGATATTCAGAAGCTATTTTTCCAGTAGAATTACTCACTACACATCGATACTCTCCAGAATCTTCTGGTTTCAAGTTAATAATAGTGAGTGTTGATGAGTGTACACCTTGTGCTCTAGAAGGAAGGTTTTCATTTCTTTTCTCCCACACATAGTTGAGGTCTTGCTGATCTGGTATACACCTCATTGACATGGTAAAGTTGTTTACTGTAAGACTGATCATTTGACTGGGTAATACTTGTGCCATTGGTTTGGCTGGAGTGCCTAGAAAACAACAGAAGTAAAAAGCTTATTCATCTTTTGTACCATTCTGTACCTCCAAGCTTTGTTACAATGCATAAGTGTTGAGTGCACACAATAAATATGATACAAATTTGGAGGGAGAAAAATTTGGCAAACCGACTTCAATTTGTGAAACTTTCTTGTCTAATATTTTACTAAAGGGAGAATGCAGTATGACACAAGAATTCACCAAAATATTATCTGCCAAATTCTATCTAGTGTCAAACAAAATTTTCTCCCACCAAAATGTTGTATTGTATGGTATTGTACAATTGGATACAATGTGAAGTGTACAAAACGTTTGTATTTTGAGTTTCTGAACATGCTACCCTCAAATCAAATTGAGATTTTGTGCAGCACATTAAAGAACAGGTAAAGACTGTATAATCACATAATACTGAAATAGTAAGTTAGTAACCATTCATGTTGATATAACACAACTAAACACTCTCTAAAATCATTAAACATTTCCATATGTGCAATGCAAATGATGCATACTACATATTACCAAACGTACATGATGGTACAATGGTTAAGAAATTACATGTGCTAGTAGTAATGATGTATATTTGGGGTATGCATGAAATTAAGCACACAATAAATGGTTAACTAAGTAATCTGAATATATATGCAGTACATACTTGCATAAGAAAGTTTTGCCACACTTGACCAAGCTCCCAAGCTGTTAGCCCTCACCACACAATAATAACTACCAACATCATCATTAGTCACATTGGGAATAACAAGAGTACTAGTAGTGACTTCTGGTAAGTACACTTCACTGGTCCTAGACTTGTCAGGTAGTAAACCAGGTGTTCTGTACCAAGTGATGTTCGGGTAACCATATCCACTGGCAGAACATGTGAACACACCGCTGAATGGAGCAGCAGCACTCATATCAGTAGGATGAGCAGTAATTAGAAGAGAAACAACTACAATAGTAAGTATAATTAGTCTGATCTCAAACAAATACATGTATTAAGTAAAAAGGATAATATGCATACTAATATTAGGATTTTGTGCATCATACAGTATGATAGTACTGTATAGTAGGGACCACAAAGGTGTCTATGTGGCCAATGAAAAACTTCACCCAAAAACTAGCCTCACTTTTTCCAGACGACGATGAAACAGTATTGGTTAGGTAAAAAACAAGCCTTCAGATAAACCCGAAATTCTTTCAACAAGTTGCTATGAAAATTATTAAATATAATTTTCTAGTGACTGGCTGACTGACTGAGTAACTGACTGACTGACTGACTGATGCCTTCAGACAAGCATAACTTGATAACAGCTAAGGTTACAGGCTTGAATTTTTCACTGTTCGACATCACTTCAGCCTGAGAGGTGCTTTTTGGCATACCGCAGTATGTACAATACATTTTTCATGACTTACCAGTGTCCTTCTTTGTGTTCAACACTACCACCTAACAACACAGGGGTGTAGCTATCCTTCAGGGTTTCCCAGGCACTAGGTATAGCAGTCCCCATGCAAGCTACTTATTAAAAATGCGAGCCTATCCCTGTGGACTCTTTATTACACATTTGCTTTTGAAAAATTGTTTAAAAGTGTGTACGTGTACCTAGCTTACTACCACACTGCTGTTTATGCAGCTAAGTTAGTAATATTACTGCATGAATATTATAGAAGCAACTGACTTAATGTCTGATAGGTGCTCCAGCCCAGCGGCGGAGGAAGTAGTTGATATGAGGGGGGGCTGGGCTGACCCAGACTTATTTCTATAGTTTGGTAAGGTGAGACCAAAAAAAAAAAAAAAAAGGTCACAACCAACTGACAAGAGCTTTCCACCTCACCAGCTACCATTTCTAGCTGATAAACTACATAAAAATCCTTTCATAGCTCGCTACACACTGACTACTTTATTAGAGTGACTGCTCTATTAGAGTATCTCGATCTTTATCACGGTTTTCAGCCCCACTCCAAGAAAGATAATTTCGGTGTGATATCATTCTGAGGGGGGTCCCCCTCAGCAGACCGAGGGGGGGCTTTAACCCCCTAGCCCCCCCCTCCTTCCCTTTCCGCCGCCTATGCTCCAGCCCCAGTAACGACTTCTTTTTCACTTTTCCGTATTTGTATACAGCTTTTCTTTAGGCGTACTTCATATATCCAAGTACTTTATATATCCAACACTAATATTTTAGTCGAGATTTTAGTCTTGCTTCTGGAATCCTTGATGATGACATGACTGCATTGCAGTAGCTCTTCCCACCATGACCTGGAAGACAACGGTAGCCATGACTGTTGTCAGTTTATCATCCGTCTACCATTACATCCAGTACTGTTTCAACTAAGAAAGTTCATCAAAATTGTGTGTGCTTAATCTGCAACCACTCAGATTTCAAAATGTGATCACATGATGCTATGCATTATATAGAACTTTACTTAATTGATGAAGGGATCTTCAGAATAGGTGATCTCTTTTGATAGCAGCTGCTCAAAGTGTCACAGATGTGCAAAAAAGAGCAAGTATGTATTGTTCATTTCAGTAGATCCGTGCCAGGGTGGGTGCCGCAGTTTATTATGCTTGCAGCCTGGGCATCGGCAGTGATTACCCAGGCCTGTTCCCGGGTAGGCCTGGGTGTAGCTACACCCCTGTAACAACATCAAGTCATACCAGTAACTGCCAGTTTTGCTAATAACCCTCTCACTGCCACATGGCAGTTTGATATATAAACGTCAATGGCATCACATTCTAAGTGCTCTGTAACTTCAGTTGAACTCCTGCACATATCCAGTAGCAGCCATGCCCTTAAGTGAAGGGGAACAGGGATAACCGGTCTCTCATGCACTATTGCACAGTTAGCATATCAAAAAGGCTAATGGAAATTGTAACATTTGGAAAGTTTTACAAAGCACTAAATTTTAACCTTAATTCTTATGATATATGTATTAAATAAAACAGCCTAAATACTACTTCATGTCCTTTTTATAGCTTTAGCTTGGTCTCAGTGATCAGTTTAAAATTTTTTGAACTGCCATTGTTTCTTGCCTAATAGAAAATACATGTATTTGCACTATATACAAATAAGGCAAAAGTGCTCTCATTAGAATCCATAATTTGTCTGACAAACCGTACATAAAAACAAGGCCCATGAATTTCTCTATACAATGGCATTTGAATTTCTGTTGCAACACTTTCATAGTGGCAGTTGTTAACAGTTGACTCCACCACAATGTATGCTCCATACAATTTTCTATAGGAGAAATTCGTTACCTCAGTACGCAAACCTCTAAAGTGCAGTGGGTTGCCGTTACTCAAATTCGCTAAACTTTGTTTCATTTGATGAGTTGAATCATACAGATTAAGAATCCACCCAAATGAATGGTTTAATACATCACAAAACATATAAAAAACAAGGATTTTTCACAGTACCTTGATGCATAAATTCTCCGTACAAGGCTCTCTCCTCTCTTGCCCATTGGTTGCTATACAAAATCTTGCACATCACTTGATATGCAATTTATCAATGATTCTGATAAATGCAACCACATCTCCGTAAACTGGAGTATGCGGAAGTTATGATGCGCTGTTTGAAAAACGGTGTTATTTTCTGTAATTTTACTTCGTAAAAATTAAATGTAAGGTAGGTGGGGGTAACTTCATGAATACTTTGCTTTCGTTTATAACTTTCGATCTACTGAATCGATTTTAACCAAAGTTTGTTATGTTTAGCACGTACATATGTACTCTCAGCATACCAACTTACAAGAGATTTGAGCTTATTGCTGAAGAGATATAGCACTAAACATCTGGTGGTGTAAAAAAAACTCGTTTGGGGTAACTTCGTGAATTTACGTATTCTCGTGTTTCTTCCTATAGAGTCCACGATTGTTGTTAGAAAGAAGTTGCACCTGTCAATGTGAACTGCCTTTTAAGTGTAACCTTATTAATTAAAGAGGTGCCTTTTCAAAAGTCCAAAATGCATAACTTTTGTATAAACACAACTGCAGGGCTCTTGGCCATGCATTGTTGTAGACTATGAACTAAATATAGTTCATTTTGTGTATGTATGTTATTATTATGCAATTACAATTTTAGAATTATGCTGCAAATAATTTTTTACCTCGGCTCGTCCACCAAGGGCCCTGCACTTGGGAAGATGTTGTGGTTTATGTTTCACCAGCTCTGGCCACCTCCGCAAGAATCTTTCCCACCAATTCCGGCCTGGTATGGAGTTTGCAAAAGGATTCAGTCTCTTGATGTTATTCAAGTAGTCTTGAACTATGATACCAACTGTATCTACATTCAGAGGAAACCCAAACTGTTGTAAGACCTGGCAGCTACGATAAATTTCCCTCTCTTCATCCATGGTCATAACAGTTGGGGGGCCACCATAGCGCTTCTTACTTTTATCCTTTAGTTGAATTTCCATAGTCATCGACGACATTTTTGGGACCCTTGGTGCTAGGTGTACAGTTCCAGAAATTTCAGACAGCCAAGATAATGAAGGTGGATTCACAAATCTCTTGTTCCAATTACACTCTGTCTACTGCACCATGCTGTTTGCTTTCATCATTCATTTGCTTCTTTGTTCTTCTCAAAGGATAATTAGTAGTTGTGGTGCTTATTAGACCTTATGCATTATTGGGGTGTGCAAAAATTATTTTCCATATACGCTTAGGATCTATCCGCAATACCAATTATTAGAAAGTGGCGACGGAGTAGCACGGGTGTTTCAGCTGTCTCACGTTCTTGACAAATTAGGTGAGAAAGTGACTTACTAACAAGACAGGAGGTCTGTACAACGTTTATTTATTATACAGTACTGGGTATGTTATTGCGTTCAGTTGGGAGTGTATTTTTTAGCCATGAGGCTGTACCTGAAAGCTCAACTTAGCGGTGGCCTTATTATACTACTGAACAAACTTGAAACACTATCCCATTTTTAATTTATTTATCCTTAAAGACTTGAGTGCTCTGGTACTGGCTGATAATCAATGATGGTACAAAGTAAGTTAAGTAACTTGCCCAAAACCACCATTTGCGATGTGCTATAGGATTATTACTGTACATAACTGTTTCACAGAACTCCTACCTTATTACTGAGTTGCTTTCTCATCTTAGTTAGTAAGAAATGTGAAATAGTTGAAACACCCATGCCACTTCATCACCATTTCATAGTTTTAGCATTAATTTTAATATTTCGGATAGATCCTGAGCGTATATGGAAAACTAATTTTCGCACACCACAACGCATAAGGTCTATGGTTACAGAACACACCACTATCCAAACACATGATTGTACATGTGCGTAAAAAGAGGGTGAATGGGTGTAGTAGCCAAGTTGTCTCTAGCATTTATTAATGCTGGGTAGTCGGTATATAGTCTTACCAGTTTAGTTTTTGTGAGGTAGCTAGCAAATAATGCCTTTGAGGGGCAGATCCACCTCTGGATCCAGACTTCTAAAAATGAAGGTTTCACTCTTAATGCTGGATTCTTCAGCAATGTTTTACTGTTTAATCATCAACATTTAGCACATTAGAAATTCAGCTGAAGTTTTTAACAGTTGCTGTAATAGCTATAAAAGACAAAATGATAATTATTTTAGAGGCACTTATTGTGCAGGAAGGTAATAAATAGCTGCTTCAAGTGATATTTATACCATGGGCAATTCTAAGGAATGGGGGGCATGGCCCCCTGCTGAAAATTAACATTTTAAAAATCTTGGGGAACAGTTGCAGTACAGATTAGCATCATTATTTTTAGCATTTTCATGTTTTTAGCATAAATTGTTAACCACATTTAGGCAAAACGATCCAAATCGCACATTAGAAGTTTCGAGTTAAACGGTTTTAAAGAATTCAAGCCAGCATAACTCTCCAAGGATAGCAAGCATACATATGAAATTTACACTAAAGATGCATCAATCTGTTACCTTTCAGACCACTTCCAGTACTTGTAGCTGCTCGTAGAGTTTCCCGATAGAAAATCTGAGCAGTTGGATGAGCGATGTAGTATCGCAAGTGCTCACAAAGGGATGGAGGGTGGGGGTTGTGGGGTGGGAAAGGGTTAGACCTCAAAATAGAGGCAGACCATGATTGGAGTCAAGAGATGAGATTTCAGGGCTGTGCTCGCTCCTTAGTGGCTGATATGTAGCAAAATCCACAGAAAAATGTCTGGCCAACATTATCAAGCTATCCACCAGTAAACCACTGATTCTTGCCAAGCCAGGTCCTGCACAAGGCCTAAAACCACCATTCGGGCTCTACACACCACTCAGAAAAGACGTTTGTTGAAACAAGCCTCGAGTAGTTTGAGTGGTACTGAGTGTCAAAACTACTAGTACGATAGTGTAGCTATCCACTGGTGGTTTTAGTTTGATTTTGCCTGATGTGTGATTTGGATCGGCTTTGTAAAATATGCTCACAATTTTAGGCTGTTATGAAGCCATCAAAGTGCAAAAATCCTGTAGCTTCTGGGGGTTGCACCACCCCAGACCCTTCAAAATTCTACTTTATAATATACAGCCATACATGCTGTTCCCTACTTGGCCCTCTGTAGGTCAGGTCTAGAATGCACCACTGATTTATACTATGTGGAAAACAAAAAGTATAATATAGCTAGCTACCTGTAGCTACACATAAAAGTAAACAAACTAGCTTTTAAAAACTTTAAAAAGTGAAAGGAAGTAGGGACTGATGTACTAATTATAAAATGCTACAAAAAGTAAGGAAACAAGCTCAAAAATGATACAGCTGAAATAGGAAATGATCCATGCAATAAAAACTAAGGAAACTGACCACTTGCTAAAATGAGACACACTTTAATGCCTACTTTTGGCTAGCATCTTGAAATGAGACCATCAAATTAGCCAAAGTAGGGATTAAAGTGTGTCTCATTTTAGCAAGTAGTCATCTAATCTTGTTCCCTTACTTTTTATTGCATGGATTGTTTCTCATTTCAGTTGTATCATTTTTTAGCTTGATTCCTTACTTTTTGTAGCACGTATAATTATTATATCAATACCTACTTCCTTTTATATTTAAAATTTTTTAAATAGCTAGTATAGGTTGGAGTGGTGCATTGCTACTTTTTATGCATTGAAACAGTGACCTCATGTCTGTATGCACATGCGCACTTGCTCAAATGCTGGAAAACCGGACTTAGTAACCATCGCTTCAACTGTAAATAGGTTAGCGATGTTTATTGCATTATTATAACAGTCCTAGGCTGTAAATCTTACAACTGGAATCACCAGAGTATTGGCAGTAGTTGATCTAGGATTTTAAAAGGGGGTTTCTGAAAGTTGATATAACTGAAAAATAAAGCATCTGAGGGCATTTCTCCAGAAAATTTTGAGATTCTAGAAGCTTTGAGATTAAATTTTAGGCTACTTTTAGTTAACACAAATACAATAAATCCAATACTTTAAACAGTAAATACTATAGCTAACTATGGGCATTGTGATTTAGGTGTAGCTATGATTGCTCTATTAGAATAGTTATGTGACTGCTCTATTAGAGTATCTTGATAATTTTGGGGGATAAAAACAAACTGTCGCTGAGGGTTTGATAGCTATAAATGGTGTTAATTAAGTGCATTTGCATGTATGTTACTGAAATAAAGTGATATATAGTTGTTTGCTATGACAAATTGTCAATACAAACAATCATGAAGCTAGTTATAGACTGCCACTGAACTAAACTTTAATGGGGGTTTCTGTTGTAACCACATAAACCCATCTAGATCCACCACTGATTGGTGTTTATATTAGTCACTTCACTAAGAAATAATCCAATTGTCCATTTATAACAGACATTATAACCAGTATCAAAACATGTGAATGTGGTAATTTGCTTTGTGATTATGGTAGTACTGGACACTTTACTGTATATCACTAAAATAATTGTAAGGCACAACGTTTCCTTACCTCTTACACTAATTGCAGCGTAGTTAGAGTAATTTGTTCCATAATTATTAGTAGCCACACATCGGTAGTTACCAGCATCTTCTGGTTGTAGGTTAATGATAGTGAGAGTATTAGTGTTCACTCCAATGGCACCAGATGGAATACTACCACTCTGTCTTTCCCAATTATATGATGTTGCTCCATCTGCCTCACACGTTAGTGACAAGTTGTGGTTGTTAGTGGACAACCTGATTACATGACTTGATGGATGAGTAGTAATAATTGGTATGTAGCAAGCATGCCCTTAAAAACAAATATTTAAACAGTTCTACTATGGCACAAAAACGAGAATGCAAACAAACCTTTTAATACTCCAGGATGACCATAACTCTGTTTTAAAACAAACCCATACACTATTGTTGTCATCAGAGCTGATGTATTAGTATGGATGATTTCAACCACATCCTCTGATATAGTCACTATTGTAGCATACGCTTCAATGACATTGTTAACTTTAATTGGTATCCATTCCTGTGTGTCTAGTGACTTGTTTACTCCTCCTGATATCAAGTAGATCATGTTAGGTTGATAATACTGTTCCACCACTATGATGTTAACAAAGTGTTTGTAATTTGAGTCATCTGAATTATGAATTGTAGAGAAAATAAACTTATTTAAGTAGTGAATGGTAGCAGGTACAAGTGTCATCATCGGATCACCCTTGCTATCCTCTTGTCGTCCATGGCTAAACTGAAAAACTAATACTTCTTTGTTTGACTGAATTGCACAATACTCTTGAGACTTCAATAAAATGTTAACAAATTCCCCTTCATTGATAGTATAAGATCTCCTTGAATCATCACTACAGAAAATATCAGCAATAGTGGAGTTATATGCTGCCAGTACTTTCATAGTATATGACCTTCTGGTGGCTAATGGTGCAGTATAATATACTCTACCCCATAATGTGGTAGGTGGTACTTGCTCTATTAGGTAATCACAATGTGCAACATTCCATGGTACATTGCCACATTCATGACCACTAAACACAGATACTGGTTTGTTAGTAACAATTTTGGTTCCAGTCAAGTCCTCCAATGATCTAACATACACTGTTTGTAACCTGTTTATCACAAATGAATATTGTCTACCACTAGTGAGAATAGTATCAGTATCATCAACTTTAATGGTGACTGGTTGTGGGACTGTCAACTTCATCATTGTGTTGTTCTCTGTACCAACTATCAGTATTGAACTATAGTAATGGATATTATGTACTGTAGTCCTAGGTGCTGACATGCCATAATACACATATTCTTTAATACATAAATGTGAAATGGATAAAGCAAAATAGGTGTCACTACTAGCTTTTTCCACATTTTGACCAATCACTGCCACTCTATCACTACTGGTCTTAAGGTAAATCCCCTTATCCTGATCATCATGTGATAACACTACTACACTACCAGGAAGATCCACAATGTCCTCATTGTTAGCAGTGACAGTTCCATTGTAATAATATCGTATTCCTGGAATCTCAATGGAATAGGACACTGGTTGTGATTCAGTGGTCATTATTATAATGGATGGGTTTCCAGTACCACCAACATTTTTATAAAAACTCAAATAAAACTCTTCCCCTGCATAAAATACATATATAAGCACACAATTTATATTGAGAGGAGTTATGTGTGTTGTGCAGTAATAATAGCCAGATATGCATGTAGCTAGGACTCTGCTGCAAACTTTTAGATACTTTTACATTGTACCATAGTTTTTGAAATTACACCGGTGGAAAATTAAGAAAATTTCTAAGGGGTTTCAGGTATAAAACAGGGGTATACTTCTAGGATTTGCAGTTCCAGCATGCAAAGCATGCTCTAACTAAGAGGTTTCCCCCACAAGAAATTTTGAAAATTCACCCTTCTGAGATTGAACAATTTTGATTGAATAGACATTCTGAATCACTGTGATGGTAGCTATAATCATTATAGTTATACCATCGGCATGAGTGCTTTGCCTGATATATGCACATAATCATGAGGGCCACAGGGCCGAGTGCGAGTGTGTATATATCAGGCAAAGTACAAGTGCCAGTGGTATAACTAATATGTGACCGGGTTTATGAAAAGGGGTCTTCCACACACATTCAATTTATCAACTTTGATGACTCATAACTTCTGATTGGAAAAGGCTATTGAACTGAAATTTAGTCACAAGTGAGCATCAACATAGCGTAGTGGATGGAAACAGTTTCAGGTTAATGTGTTTCTTGAATACTGAGTTACGGACTTCTGAGTTCATAGAATTGAATGTGTGTGGAAGACCCCTTTTTGCAAATCCGGTCACATATGTTCCACGTGGGTTAATCACCTACACGTTTGGGAAACTGCTGGCATGCTTTACGAGTGTATTTATATTGTAATATGTAAATTTTGATAGTGGGCACTGGAAATAACATAAGAATAATGACAAGGCATTGCTGTGCTAAGAGTTCAAATGTACGCGTAACAACATGACCTTATGAAAAGTTCAATTGTGGGTTTTTACAGTAAGCAAGGAGACACAAGACATCGAAATGCCACTTTATAGTGATGGTTTAACATTGTTATACTGACAGGTATTCACTATAATTATGAGTAATGTTATGGTCATGAATAAAATTACAGTCACGTATGAGTATGACTCCACCATCAATGGCTCAATTTATTTAGCACAAAATATGTAACATTGAGACACAGGACATCAAAATGCGACTTGGTAATGATCGTTTAACACTGTTATAAGTGCTTCCAGGTAATAATCATGAAAAAAGTATATCCATGAAGTTGTATCCTGGGAAAATGGTTGCACTTCTAAAAGAGCAAGCCACCTTTATCAAAGCAAGCATGGCCTTGATGTGGATGAGGTAGTGGTACCGCCCTCTATTTTATACAAGCTCAGACCAAAATTGATTGTGGGAATAAATCAATGCTCACGTGATGATTACCTCAAATTGAAGTGCTGTCACAAGAAGCACTCAAATAAAGGCATTTTAGTATCCTTGCCATTCTACAAGTTGGGAAATAGAGGTGTACCGATAATCGGATCGGTTAAAATATTGGCCACCGATATGGTAATTTTTACCAGTATTGGTATCGGTACAGAACAGCAGGAGGACCTACAGTATATCACTACCGATATTTATACAGCAGCAATAGTTTGTACATAAATGGATTATGCATTGGTTTTCTACATTATCCGTGCGGCTCTTTAGTGCCAGTGGCTTATTGTTCACTCTGCAACAAACACTATGCTATGAGAAGCCAATAAATACATGTGATTGTGGTGTTTGTTGCTGGAAAGCTTATTAAAGTCTTTACAAATGAAGCAGTTATAGAGTAACTTTGAAAAGAAGAATCACAGGATAACCAAGGAAATTTGCTGTACCAGCTTTCTCACAAGCCATCACAATGCGGAGTAATGCAGAAATATTCATTTACGGCTTCATTGGAGTATGCATAAAAATGTTTATGGGTGCTTAATTGTCTGATATTTTACAATAGAAACCTGACTTGTATACCACCACAGGAAGAGTATAGCAATGAATACATGCACATGTCATTGTAGAGTAGGTAAATGTACACTTTTATTTGCTTAAAACTATAATGCAAATAGCAGATCAACTATCAGCTTCTTTTGGTGGCATCAATACCTGGTATCGGTACATGCCAAAAAAAACCATATCTGATTCAGTACAACTCTATTGGGAAATGTTACTTAAAGGTGAGAACTGGTATTACAGTGCATTCACAAGTGTTTCGGCACATTTTTGAATGTGGACACACTCACATCAGGGGTGTAGCCAGGATTTTTTGAAGGGGGGTTCCAGCACCAGCATTGAGTTACTAGAAGCAGGGGTGTGGGGGCGCAGCCCCCAGCCGCTGAGAGACTTTTAAATAATAGTTAGACGTCAAGAACCAGGGTTCTACGGGATTTAGAAAACTCGAAGGCCCTGGGCTGTAGCGCCTGAGCGCAGCGAGGGCGCTACTAAGGGCCTGAGGGTTTTCTAAATCCCGTAGAACCCAGTGGTTCTTGACGTCTAACTTATTTAGACTACAACTCGTTATTGTACCTTGAGTTGACAGCTGCTTGTAAATAGGAAATGTATGGCTAATTACTAGAAACAAGCCCTCTACACCTCCCGACATGGCGGGACCTCAGCGTGGCTGTTGCTACCCGTTTAAACGCCCATGCGTTGCCAATGTTACAGGCGCGTGCTATGTATCGAAGTACTGGACTCAGCGAGTGGACTACAACTCATTGTTGCTGTTGTTGTGCCTCGACAGCTGCTTGTAAGCAAGTAATGTAGTGTTGATTACTACAAACAAGCCCATTACACCTCCCTCTAATTCAGTACGGCTGTTACTAGCCATTTAAATGCCCATGCGTTGCCAATGTTACAGGCGCGTAATTATCGTGTTTCGTATCGCCTCAGAGCGTGGTCTCTATTGGACATGACCGTGGCTCTACGAGATTTAGAGACCACGTTTTCAGCCAATCAAATTTCAGTATCAAACTTGTTGTAGTCTAATATTTTAATAAATCAAAACTCAGCAAATTGCTATATTTTATGCAAAAAGTACATTAATTATGATGCATTAAGTGCCCCTGGGATGAAGGTAGTACTAGATAAAGTCACCTATAGTGGAAACAGACAGCATAACATATAGAGACACATATAGTAATCTGTAAGTGATGGTTATATCTCACTGTGGTATAGAAGCCATGAATCCACTGATACAAATGACAATCAAAACAATATAACAGCTATACAAATATGCATAGCATGAATTCATTTTGCATAACACAAGTGATAAATTACTGGAGCTCTGTATCTTTAAACACTGCACACCAAAGCTATAGCAGTATAAGGTCATGCTAAGTTTTGCATTTAATGTTGGAATGTCTGAATATTATGGACATGGGTATTTACATGCATGTTCTATTAGAGTATACCTGACTGCTCTATTAGAGTATATCGATCTTTTTAACAAGTTTTGAAGAGGGCTCATGTTACCTCTGTAAATCCTTCCCTGAGAGATGAATGTAAGTTTTATCAATTGTTGTGCTGTGCCATTACACTATATTGCTGACTCATTTTGTCCTGCCACACTAAATGGTGTGTTAGGATCCTGCTTGCAGAAGTCTAAATTTTACAGGGGGGGTTCCTGAACCCCCCGGAACCCCCCCTCCCTACGCCCCTGCACATTATGGATGAAACAAGTTAACTACTCTATAACAAAGCTTACCGCTTTGGGTCTTTTATTATACATCGTGAATAGTGTTTAAACAACGCAAAAGCATTAAAACACTTGTAAGTTTCCCAAAATTTTCCCTACTCGACTTTCTATGATATACATAGGACTCATCCATTTATTATAACAATTGTAGTAGCTACACCATTAATTGCTGCCTAGCCATAATCGAATCTATCAGGTATGCATATAAAATGAATCCAGTGGTTACATTCATATTGGCATCAAGGCTATCAGCCTAAAATGGAAGTGTTTAATATTAGCTGTAACATGGGCACTCGTGATTTTCCTATATGTACAGGCATCGAAACAGTAAAATCTGATGTTCAGACATATGACTGGACAGACCTATAAGTGATCAGCACTTTATAATATTGTCCAGATACATTTTTTACTGCATAATAGTGCATTATTGTGTGTGGCTTATTTATATGCAGTACATTGCAAATTTGATTACACTGCATTACTGTAAAATATTTTCTATTTAGGTATGTACTGTATGATGACAATAATCCACTGACCAAAGACTGCTACAACTCAATTAGTAGTGAAATCAATTAATATTGACCATAATATTCTGTAAAAGTTTGTTGTTTCACGACATACTACATGTATGCAAGAAGGATTCATAAACGTACAGATAAATGTGACTGGGCCTGCGAACATAGGGCATGTGGGCACATGATTTTTGCCTACTTTTTCAAACGTTCATCACTCATAACTTTTTGTACCATTATGTTATGGTAATGCAATTTTGAGCATCTAGTAAGAATTTAATTGGCTCTATGATGCAAGTAACAAAATACAAATATTTTGTTCCAGCGCTGAGATATGACCTGTAGAGTGACGCAGTGTGGTTTGTGCCCACATGCCCTGTTATCGCAGGCCCGGTCACAAATACTTAATACACTTGTTACTACTATGTGTTGCAACTGTTGTTATGCATCTATATCGTCAGTCACAGTGGTATCCCAGCCATCTAAGTTCAGAATCTCGTCATCTTCATCACTCTCCATCTATGCATTCCAATCATCCAAAGCCAATACTTTAGTGCTCAAGTACTCCTCATCATCATTGTAAGTTGATCAGTACTGTTGACCCGTTTGACCCACTGACCTGAATAGTAATCTGGATGGGACCCGGATCTGACCCTGTTTAATTAAAACAGAGGCACGCCCCAAGAGCTAGATTAAAAGTCCACAAGTTCCACTATTCAGCCCTACATTTTTTAACACTATAAAAAAATTGTCTGCAAGAAGTGAGTTACTACGTATTATCAAGTGGGTGTGGCTCCACGTACATAATTATTATCAAGTGGGGGTGGCTTCATGTAAGTTTAAATGTAGCTACAGAATTTCCAGAAGTTAGTTACCTACATGCATGTATGCCCACAGAGCACAGCTGGTACAATTCTGACAAGTGGGCGTGGCTCTACATACCCCATACAGACAGTAAAGTATATTCAATGGAAATATTCCAAAAATTTGGGTTTCACTCTTAATGCTCGATTCTTCAGCGATGTTTTACTGTTTAATCATCAACATTTAGCACATTAGAAATTCAGCTGAAGTTTTTAACAGTTGCTGTAATAGCTATAAAAGACAAAATGATAATTATTTTAGAGGCACTTATTGTGCAGGAAGGTAATAAATAGCTGCTTCAAGTGCTATTTATACCATGGGCAATTCTAAGGAATGGGGGGCATGGCCCCCCTGCTGAAAATTAACATTTTAAAAATCTTGGGGAAATGTTGCAGTACAGATTAGCATCGTTATTTTTAGCATTTTCATGTTTTTAGCATAAATTGTGACCACATTTTGGTAAAACGATCCAAATCGCACATTAGAAGTTTCAAGTTAAACGGTTTTAAAGAATTCAAGCCAGCATAACTCTCCAAGGATAGCAAGCATACATATGAAATTTACACTAAAGATGCATCAATCTGTTACCTTTCAGACCACTTCCAGTACTTGTAGCTGCTCGTAGAGTTTCCCGATAGAAAATCTGAGCAGTTGGATGAGCGATGTAGTATCACGAGTGCTCACAAAGGGATGGAGGGTGGGGGTTGTGGGGTGGGCAAGGGTTAGACCTCAAAATGGAGGCAGACCATGATTGGAGTCCAGAGACGAGATTTCAGGGCTGTGCTGGCTCCTTAGTGGCTGATATGTAGCAAAATCCACAGAAAAACGTCTGGCCAACATTATCAAGCTATCCACCAGTAAACCACTGATTCTTGCCAAGCCAGGTCCTGCACAAGGCCTAAAACCACCATTCGGGCTCTACACACCACTCAGAAAAGACGTTTGTTGAAACAAGCTTCGAGTAGTTTGAGTGGTACTGAGTGTCAAAACTACTAGTACGATAGTGTAGCTATCCACTGGTGGTTATAGTTTGATTTTGTCTGATGTGCGATTTGGATCGGTTTTGTAAAATATGGTCACAATTTTAGGCTGTTGTGAAGCCATCAAAGTGCAAAAATCCTGTAGCTTTTGGGGGTTGCACCCCCCCAGACCCCCCACCCCCCAAAATTCTACTTTATAATATACAGCCATACATGCTGTTCCCTACTTGGCCCCCTGTAGGTCAGGTCTAGAATGCACCATTGATTTATACTATGTGGAAAACAAAAAGTATAATATAGCTAGCTACATGTAGCTACACATAAAAGTAAACAAACTAGCTTTTAAAAAACTTTAAAAAGTGAAAGGAAGTAGGGATTGATGTACTAATTATAAAATGCTACAAAAAGTAAGGAAACAAGCTCAAAAATGATACAGCTGAACTAGGAAATGATCCATGCAATAAAAACTAAGGAAACTGACCACTTGCTAAAATGAGACACACTTTAATGCCTACTTTTGGCTAGCATCTTGAAATGAGACCATCAAATTAGCCAAAGTAGGGATTAAAGTGTGTCTCATTTTAGCAAGTAGTCATCTAATCTTGTTCCCTTACTTTTTATTGCATGGATTGTTTCTCATTTCAGTTGTATCATTTTTTAGCTTGATTCCTTACTTTTTGTAGCATGTATAATTATTATATCAATACCTACTTCCTTTTATATTTAAAAATTTTTAAATAGCTAGTATAGGTTGGAGTGGTGCATTGCTACTTTTTATGCATTGAAACAGTGACCTCATGTCTGTATGCACATGCGCACTTGCTCAAATGCTGGAAAACCAGACTTAGTAACCATCGCTTCAACTGTAAACAGGTTGGCGATGTTTATTGTATTATTATAACAGTCCTAGCCTGTAAATCTTACAACTGGAATCACCAGAGTATTGGCATTAGATGATCTAGGATTTTAAAAGGGGGTTTCTGAAAGTTGATATAACTGAAAAATAAAGCATCTGAGGGCATTTCTCCAGAAAATTTTGAGGTTCTAGAAGCTTTGAGATTAAATTTTAGGCTACTTTTAGTTAACACAATTACAATAAATCCAATACTTTAAACAGTAAATACTATAGCTAACTATGAGCATTGTGATTTAGATGTAGCTATGATTGCTCTATTAGATTAGTTATGTGACTGCTCTATTAGAGTATCTTGATAATTTTGGGGGATGAAAAACAAATTGTTGCTGAGGGTTTAATAGCTATAAATGGTGTTAATTAAGTGCATTTGTATGTATGTTACTGAAATAAAGTGATATATAGTTGTTTGCTATGACAAATTGTCAATACAAACAATCATGAAGCTAGTTATAGACTGCCACTGAACTAAACTTAAATGGGGGTTTCTGTTGTAACCACATAAACCCATCTAGATCCACCACTGATTGGTGTTTATACTAGTCACTTCACTAGGAAATAATCCAATTGTCCACTTATAACAGACATTATAACCAGTATCAAAACATGTGAATGTGGTAATTTGCTTTGTGATTATGGTAGTACTGGACACTTTACTGTATATCACTAAAATAATTGTAAGGCACAAAGTTTCCTTACCTCTTACACTAAATGCAGCGTAATTAGAGTAATTTGTTCCACAATCATTAGTGGCCACACATCGGTAGTTACCAGCATCTTCTGGTTGTAGGTTAATGATAGTGAGAGTATTAGTGTTCACTCCAATGGCACCAGATGGAATACTACCACTCTGTCTTTCCCAATTATATGATGTTGCTCCATCTGCCTCACAAGTTAGTGACAGGTTGTGCTTGTTAGCTGATAACCTGATTACATGACTTGATGGATGAGTAGTAATAGTGGGAAAGGTGCAACTACAACCTTAATGAATATGTGGTATAATTATTATGGCTATTGCAAAACTAACCTGCTTGGTAAGCTAGTCCTCCAGGATTACCATACCCTTCACTCTTAGTAAACCCATACACTATTGTTGTCATCAGAGCTGATGTATTAGTATGAACGATTTCAACCACACCCTCTGATATAGACACTTTTGTAGCATATGCTTCAATGACATTGTTAACTTTAATCGGTACCCATTCCTGTGTGTCTAGTAACTTTTTCACTCCTCCTGATATCAAGTGGATCATGTCAGGTTGATAATACTGTGCCAGTACTATAATGTTAACATAGTGTCTGTAACTTGATGACTTATGGTTACGTAAGGTAGTGAAGATGACATTATTAGTGTAATGATTTGTGGCTGGAATAACTGTCATCATTGGATCACCAGTACCACCATCAGACTGGTCGAGAGCAAACTGTGCAACAAATGTTTTTTTATTTGATTGAATTACACAATATTCTTGAAGTGATAATGACCTATTAACAAACTCCCCTTCATTGATAGCATAAGATCTCCTTGAATTATTACAGTAAATATCAACATTAGTGGAGTCATATGCTGCCAGTACTTTAATAGTATATGACCTTCTGGTGGCTAATGGTACAGTATAATATACTCTACCCCATAATGTGGTGGGTGGAACTTGTTCTATGTGATGTTCAAAGTCAACACCCATTTGATGACCACTAAACACAGACACTGGCTTGTTAGTAACAATTTTAGTACCAGTCAAGTCCTCCAATGATCTAACATACACTGTTTGTAACCTGTTGATCACAAATGAATATTGTCTATCACTAATGAGATTAGTATAAGTATCATCAACTTTAATGGTGACTGGTTGTGTGACTGTCAACTTCATCATTGTGTTGTTCTCTGTACCAACTATTAGTACTGAACTGTAATAGCGGTTTTCATATCCCATAGCTACAGTCATCCCATAATACATATACTCAGGAGCACACAGTATTGCATTAAACAGAGCAAGAAAGGTATCAACACTGGTAGATGTAGATACCACACTTTGACCAATTACAGTCACTCGCTCACTACTGGCTTTAAGGTAAATTCCTTTATTCTGATCATTATGTGATAACACTTCTACACTACTAGGAAGATTCACAATGTCCTCATTGCTAGCAGTGATAGTTCCACTGTGATAATATCCTATTCCTGGAATCTCAATGGAATAGGACACTGGTTGTGATTCAGTGGTCATTATTATAATGGATGGCCTGCCACCATTAAAGTTCTTGAAAAAACCCAAATAATAGTTGCTTCCTACATACAAAATGCAACATAACTACATGTAGTATTTATCTGTACAGTATATATGACCATCCCCAAAAACACCTTCGCTGTAAAAAAAGGCGCGTCCAAGAAACTACAAGTATCTGTAATCCATGCAGTGTAATTAACAGCTCAGTTGTAGGGAAGGACTTCATGAAAGTAAAAATAACTGGTAATTTAAAGAGCTGATATCTGGAGCGGCCAAGAATCAATCTTAATCCAACTACTTATACTACAATTTTTTAATCCATGCAAGAACATCTTACATTGGCTGTAAAAAAAGTCCACCCATGAAAGTAACTGGCAATTGAAATAGCTGATATCTGAAGAGGCCAAGAATGAATGCTGATATACAACTAATTGGAATTAACAAAAAGTTTAACATTGAACCTTTATCTTTCAGCTGTGTTCTACATTCACTCTTGCTGCATCATAAACTGATTTCTTTTAAGTCTAATTGGCTGGTAATTTGGCCGCCTTTTTTAATATTCAGTGTATAGAGCAAAAAAGGGCGGCCAAATTACCAGCCAATTAGACTTAAAAGAAATCAATTTATGATGCAGCAAGAGTGAATGTAGAACACAGTTGAAAGATAAAGGTTCAATGTTAAACTTTTTGTTAATTCCAATTGGTTGTATATCAGCATTCACTCTTGGCCTCTTCAGATATCAGCTATTTCAATCGCCAGTTACTTTCATGGGTGGACTTTTTTTTACAGCCAATGCAAGGTGTTCTTGCTTGGATTAAAAATTTGTAGTATAAGTAGTTGGATTAAGATTGATTCTTGGCCTCTCCAGATATCAGCTCTTTAAGTTACCAGTTATTTTTACTTTCATGAAGTCTTTCCCTACAACTGAGCTGTTAATTACATTGCATGGATTACAGATACTTGTAGTTTCTTGGACGCGCCTTTTTGTACAGCGAAGGTGTTTTTGGGGGTGGATATCACTCATTTTGTTATAGTGATAGTCTCACTGGGGGAACAACAAAATTGTTTAAATGGTAACATTAAGATGACTGATATTTGGAAATTGGCAATAATATTATTATGTTGGAGAGTCAAACATGTGCACCTGTCACCTTGTTTGACAAAGGCATGCACATTACAGACTGTTCACACTGCATGTAAATTTGGAAGTATGAATTTACAGTGTAGAATAGACAGACTGTTTTATAGATCTATGTTTACTATGGCATTAATTTACTATTTACAATATCTCATATCTGTGGTAAATGCTTTAGATTATGCTCATAATTAGCAAGTGCCTAATTATAAATCACAATTACTACACAACTGGCTATTGACTGTTCTATTAGAGTATATTTATCTTTTTTTATAATATTATTTAAAAAATATATCAGTGGTAAATACTTCGGGTATCTTATGCCTAAACTTAAACGTTAACTGGGTGCCTAATAAATTACTACACAGCTATAACTATGTATAATTTTGACTGAATTCATAATACAGACAATTTATTGCACAAGCACTGATGGATGGTAATACGATGCAATATTTACCAGCAGCTATAGCGATCTTACTTAGTTCACTGCAGCTATATACACGTAAGTCTCAGATTACATTTCAAGTGTTTGTGTGTGTTGTGGAACTGTAGGGAAACACTATGCATTTCCTCATCTCAATAACTGCATCATCACCATATTTAGATCAACTATTATAACTGGATTGACAAGGTATACAGATTTTCTAGTCAAATAGAATCAATAAAGAGGGATCAGTAAAGAGGATGAAGGGAAACCAACAAGATATCAGATAATTGAACAATAATTATAGGAGGAACAGTCAAAATATACTTAAATAAAATATCCTAATTAATATTCAAAACTCTGCTGATACAATAACCATGAACTCTGCTCTGGAAATTATCTTATAATTGTGTTGAACATTATATAATTTGATTCTTAGTGTGGAGCTAGAACCTTACATTTTCCAGGCCTTATAGTGCATGGAATAGTAATTTATACCGGCAGATGAAAGAATACTATGTATACACAACCGAAATTCTAAATACATAATAGTCATTATTATCAAGAGTCCATGCAAGTATATAACAAGAGTTCATTTTAATATGGGACACTAACCATCTTTTGGACAATGTATATATAGGGTATCAGAGCTGGTACAGTAGATACAACCAGTGCATTGAGATCCGAGCCTTTTTGACTGGAATTAAACAAACTTTCAAACTTGATGAAGCGAATTTGGCCACTGAAGGACTAAAAGTTTAAGTACTATACTTAGCTAAAATTTTCTGAGAGAGTATATATATGCCCCAGAGAGGCCCAGACTATATAGACCAGTTGACTTAGCCCTAGCTACCACTTTCACCTTACTCTGGTGTCCCTGACGTATCAGCAACATAATAGAGTAGCTATAGATTAAGCCAGTTAATGCCATAGGCATAGCGGCCGGCATGCATTTGCCCTATCATCACGTGTTCTATGCGATCATGTGACCATCATCATCACACAAAAAAATTAGCAGCACAAAAACAATCCTATAGCTAGGCTATAGTACACACATACCGCATTGCTGAGCCATGACTAAGGACAAGTACCACACAAGACTGGCAATTATCATGTGATCTATTTAGGGGAAGTCCCTTGGAGTGTATAGTTATAAAAACCGAAATCGAAACGAAACGAAATCAGCCTACAGTCTAGTGGAGGACAATCACTATATTATACACAGTTACACTATAATATATGCAGTTCTGACTCCTGAATGGCCTATAACTTGTCGTAATTCATCCCAGCACGTTTCTTTTCAATTTTTGAACACTATCTTGCCTGCCTTCCAGGGCCCCCGCCTCCCACCCTTCTGAAGCTCGCCTGATACAGACAACCTCGGTTTAAAAACTATCTAAAATGGCAGGAAACTTAGCTGTTGACTACTTCTTCAGTGGATGATCAGGAAGGTAAGAAATGGTTGTGAAACGTGTGAAAATTTGGTATGGGTAGTTACCACTATTGGCCAGCTACAACACACTGAATATTTAAAACCGGCATTTCTCAATACTTTTAAATAGGCGATAAGACCGGTTTTCCCAGAGACAGTCACAAATAAAGTAGCGCTATTAGTTTGGTGATGATGTAAGCGGATCTGGTTGAATGAATGTTGTGACGTAAACAGCGCACTTATGTAACACATAAAACGTCATCTAACAAACATTCCAGAGCTCAAACTTTTTGTACGGAGATTCACCAGACCCTCTTTTTAGGGTCGGGCGCCATGAGACTAGATAGGAGCAGGCGTTTAATATCTCTAATCGATAAGCGCCATGCAGAGAAACCTTCCACCTGGAGTCTTGCTTGATGCATAAACAGGTAGACTAAGTGCGTGTATATATTATAGTGTAACTGTGCATAATATAGTGATTGTCCTCCACTAGACTGCAGGCTGATTTCGTTTCGTTTTGTTTCCCGTTTCGGTTCCAGTTTTTATAACTATCCCCTTGGAATGTCCCTGTAACACCCAAGCAGACACACGTGATATGTGGTTTCTAAACTAATGTTGTTTAAAATGGCAGTCCAAGAAGGAGCATGAGAGAGAAGTAACGAGGCTGAGTAATCTACATTAAGTCTTATTGTAACTGGATTTCATTTCATGGTGAGGTGTACTTTAATGCAGAGGCTGTACACCATTGCTGAAGTATGAAAGAATAAGAGTCTGGAGTGGAGGTTAACGAAACTGATTAGATCGAAGATTAGATAAACATCGAGACACACTGATTAACCGAATTTATGCTATTTTAGAGACCCACCAGGCGAAAACTAGTAGCTCCACTAACTCGTATTATCTCATGGCGAGATTGTTGACAAGATGTATGGATCAATTGCCAAAAAACCGTGGTTATCTTATCATTTGCCACTTACTTCATCATCGAAAGTCTTGGAACTTTGGCTGCAGGTGAAAGTTAGTAAGCAAATCTGTGTCAGATATTGATGTCTGTATGAAAAAGTATACCTATTCACATGTTCTGGTCTAAATTACTGAATTATGTGCAGTGAAACATATGAAGAAGTTTGCTACATGGCACAGACATTATTTTGCTTAGTCACGGAACACTGTAATTTTCACAAACTAAGCTGCGGAACTAATTCATAGTGCTTTTGTTTCATTGTAACACTAATGTAGTGAAGGTTAATAATGACTATCAAGACATCGAGATAGATCAGAGCGTTCCTTTCCAAATATCCAGCATTCATTTCCCCATAGAAAAAGTAAGTGATTTTCAACCTTAAAATGATGAGCTTAGATTTCCTTCTACTATAGCTCATCTTAATCGCTATTCACTGCTATTTCCAAATCTGGTTCGGAATCTGAAGTATCTATCATGTGTCGTGAGTTATTACACCTTTCATTGCATGACCCCAAAACACTCAATATAAAATGTATGGGGAAATTTGTTACACCTGGTCAGTTTAGGCCAGTTTGACAAGCCAAAATTTCAGTGAATTGGACTTCTTTTGGCATCATTGTACTCGCAGAGAGTTGCTCTACACTTAGCAAATTCGGAAAGTTTCTAAACAGACTCAAGGTAGGCGGTACACGATAATTATTATTTAAGTTTTAATGATTTTTCAATTGAAATGTGTTATTGGACATACTGTTCCAGCTGGCATTTTTGCTATCAACAAAGTATAGCAAATGTCCGCAAACTTCGTGATATGCCTGTCTATTCAGGTCTCTTTGTAACAATGTCAACTAAATGAATAAAATCCCCAAATGTTTATTTTGTGTAAAATGTGACAAATTTTAGTGTATTGCATTTAATGCTCACCTATCTGTTTTTACAGGCAATCTAGTCAATAGTGAGATTCACCCACTAACAGTGGATGTGGTTGTGATACTTAACTCTGGACCAGGTAGGACCCTTATTAGTATTGTGAATTTCATATCAGTTTACATACAGAGCCCGAGGAATTATATTGGATGTTCTTTTTGTAGTGCTCAATATTGTGACGTCAAAAGGTGTCATGAATTTCTACATAATTGTATTATCTTACATGATGGTAACAAACTAATACCCAGGTCAATTTACGTGTTATGTGTATAGTATTAATGTTTTCCTAGAACCCAGATTTTTTGGTGTATTGTACGTATTAATGACACTGTCGGTTTTGCAGGCCATCTGGTCATAGTAGTTCATGTACTAGCAGTTGGATGTAGTCATGGTAAGTCACATTTGACCAGGAAAAAATTCTTGCTTGTTGTTTTATAGGACTGGTCTCTTGTGTTGTCAGATTACCAAGCAAGTTGTGGTGACCACAAATCCAGCCCTAATGATAATTGGCCAGTTGTCTGATTAGCAGCTTTGACTTAAGGTATATGTACACGAGCTCACAGCAATTGCTTTATAAGTTGTACTTTTATGCACTAGTGTAACTTAATGTTACTTAAGATCAGGTATTCAGGATTGCAATTGTACCAAATCCCACTTTTAAGCTAAGTGAATACCTGATAATATTGTTTAAATGGGTTGAACAATATTATCAGGTATTCACTTAGCTTAAAAGTGGGATTTGGTGCAATTGCAATCCTGAATTTCCTGTTGTATAGCTACAAAATATATTTACCATGTTGTACATTCTGTTTGGTGGCCACTTGTTGTTTGACAGGTCTCCTCGTGTTCATGTTTACATACTTAGGCACCAAAACACATTAATTTATGTTACCTCTGGTACACCAGATTCACTTATAGCCTTGAATATAATTTTTTTAAATGTTTAATTCAGTGCCTGCTTGTTCTTTTACAGGGCTCACTTAATCTTGTGTCATCATGCAGACATCCAAGAAATAATTAAACTGATGTTTATTAAATTTTTGTTATGTGTTGTAATAGCATTGTTATATGTTTACTCTACCACAAGAAATTTTCATGAATTTTGCAGCCATCTTATACACAATTAGAATTGCCTCATTTGTTTTGTTTGTAGCTAGCTGTCACGGCAGTTCACACTTCCACAAAGCACCATCAGTTTAAGGTGGAGCTTGGTTGTGGCTTTCATTATATATGTAATGTAGGGAAACAAAGTTTGTATGGAATGTGGTTCATGGTTTGTGACTGTGTACATGAGTTTTGGTCACTCCACACAACTTGCAAATTATTTAAATATTTCTTGTATCATAAGTGGTGCATGGCACTAAATGGAGTATTGACTAACAATTTATACACCTTCCCTAGTGTCTGTACGTTGTTCACACTTTCACACCTTGTCTATAAGACCTCTGCTGATTATAAACGCTCGCATGGGTGTGGAACTAAATGGATTCTGCTTAAAATGCCTTTCCTAAGGAACTTACGGATCTGCACGCTTTCACAACTTGTTTGTCAGACATTAGGGCTTGTGTCCACATTGTGTCTTTAAAAGTTATTGTAGGGATTAGAAATTTGAATAGAGAAAATACGCGTAGGGCCAACCAGAATTAGATAATGCCAGGCCTAGATGGCTGGTACAAAAATGAGTAAGATGACAGGTATAACGTGACGGTACGTGTAACACAAAGTGGAGAAATAAAGTGAATTATGTCTAAATACGGCTATATTTTTTATTTTAGCAAAGTCGCAAGAAAACGACGACGAATAAAGATTTTTTTTATTACGCAATGCAATACAAACCCATTGAGAGATGTTGCATAATCCAGGGCTAATATTGTGAAACCGACCCTACACGTAAATAATTCACAGTAGTGGCCGCGTCTTTTAATTGGGCGTGCGCTTCGTAGTTTCTTGGCCGCGCGCCTCACTACCGTGAGCCTTGATAACATACTTATAGTATTACCCATTAGCTGCTGCCACATTAAACTCACATATAGCTGATCATTGACTACTACAAAAATTGCAATAACCCTTTCATTCAATATTTCATCTATATAATACACTGGTTACAATGGATAACCAATTGGTCAACTATAACAGGTTACATAATAGTAGATAATTACTTCATAATTATGGTGTTTGAAGCTTACAATAAAAAATTATAATTTATTTGCCCAATAATCAAATTTAGCTACGTATATACTGTAAATGAAGGTTAATATAATTAACCAGAGTTAATGGAGGAAGGTCATGGATAATATATGGTGTGCTTATATTAGAGTATTCAGCACATCTGCTCGACAATCTTACCTTCTCACCAACAAGCGTGTGTTCAGTTGTAGAGCTCCTAGAATCCTGGTACTGCATTTGTTTTCACCATGACAGAGGAAGGAAACATCAAGGTCGGCTTCACTCCGGCTCAACAGGAATGGATCCGGCATCTTGTCGAGAGCTAATGGGATACAAATGCTCAGGATATGTCGCATCAGCTGAACCTCCTCTATAACTACCATATCCTCGCCGCCTCAAACCTCAATAGCTGGTAACCTGGGTAAGTCCCTGTTTGCGTGTTGACATATGAATTCCTTCCGGTGGCTTGCCGCAAATACCCAGCGTTATGTTTTTTACATGTGGTCAGGTGCCTGGTGTCTATGTGATAAATGTGGTATCAGTTAAGGGTGGCTTTCTGGTAAATGACAGATGTTAACATCATACATAACCTGAAGTGTGGATAACATGTGTTTGTAGTAACTATTATTATACACAGGGATGTTCATTACCACTCTGGCAGGCTTGTTGTTTGTTTCACCTACAGGCTTAATGAACCTTTGCAATTTTCTTAAAATTACTGAGTATCAATATTCACACGCCATTAAATGTTCTGTATGTCGGCACTGGTCGATTATGCTGGCATAATTTAAAGTATAATAGGTGACCAAAAGCATCAAGCATAATGCCAGCTAATAGGGGCAATATTTGAAAATATCATTAAAATTTACAATACGTGCGCCTGAAAGAAAGCAAATATTTATTCACTGCCAATAGTATTATTAGTGAATTTCATGTTTAAAAACACGTAATATAACTTATTAAACCGTTTCTTTGCTGGGTATTCACAATTTGCAGAAATAAGACCGAAATACTCTAATAGAACAGTCACTTACTCTAATACAGCAGTCACAAAAGGTTGATATACTCTAATAAAACAGTCAGTTCTAGAGCATAATCTTGATTTTGAAAGCATAATTTTGAGTATAATAGGCTTAATTTTTGAGCAATGCTCAAAAGCATAATAGGTAAAATTTTGTGCATAATAGGCCAGATCCTATCTGTATGTTTCTCCTCAAATGCATCCCTGAATGTCATACTTGTTCTTGCATATCCTGTAGACTGGGGAGTTTACCATCTGTTGACACAGACAATACCTACTTTTCACATGACGACACCATTGACAACTTACCTCAGTGTGTCAGACAGTCACCCCAGGAGTTCATTATCAGTGATCCTACCTACAGGCTCTTCCCATGAATCTCAATACCCACAAGACATCCCACCACAGAAATTTTTGAACCTTGAATACATGGAAATTGCAGAGCTAGTACTGGGAGCTGGATGAATCTGAGTCACATTGCTATGGAAACCAGCCCAGCAAATTATCAAGGAGAGGTCTTATTACAGATATATTGGTTTGGATAGATGGTTATTCTTCACTGGTATCAGTACTCTGCTCCGTGTACCCACACAAGTTCCACCATTTCATGGCATATCAATGTATCATTATTGCGCCCACCATAGATTTGTGGGTGACAGCTGGGTGATTTATATGCCAGTTATCATCGTTCAGCTGCTTACAGGAAGTCTTGGATTGGGGCATTAAAGATCAGGATCTTTACAGTGAAACCTTTACAGGATGGGCTAAAGCTATTGCCTGTTGCAGCTGCTGTTTAAGTGAACTACACAGGACTGCTGAATGCCCACATGCTCCACAGATTCCCGTAGACGTTCCTTTCTTCCAGTCATGCTGTACAGAATTATTCATCTGAATCTGGAAATAAATTTTGCTTTCTTTTCAATCATCGGGAAGGAGATAATTGCACCTTTGTTCCCTGCAAATATGGTTATTTCTACAGGGAATGCAAGAGCAAGCACCCAGTTTCTAGATGCCCAAGAACTAAAAGACTTCACCCATTGAATAACAGGACAGACCAACACCATCAAAGGCCAAGGAGGAAGTACTATTGACCTATCTTGTTACTGGACATGTTATCAGACTGTAGAACTGTTACCTAATTGTTCTTTGTAATAACACTTATTTTGCTCAATGATGAATCGGTACATGGTCAATAACGTGTCTGTGTGAGCATTTTAGGGAATTTTAAGATAGCTAATACTCGAGTACCAATTAATGCTAGGCAGCATTGGGACAGTTACGTTTTACAAGTAACTAGTTACATATTACTTGCAGCAGAACTATTTCATTACAGTTACATATTACCCAAAAAATAAAGAAACTACAATATTATTACATAATATTATATTACTTTGTGTCCACAGCCTTAAGCTGTCAAATGTGAAACTACCACCCTATCACGTGATATGATTGCATTGTTGGGCAATGTGCAAATCTTGGCTATAAGTAAGAAGCTGGTGAATAAGCTTCATTCAGTAGGCTTCATTACTTCATTGTGGCTAGGCATTACTCAGTGGATTACTGAAGAGATTAGTAACTTTGTTACTTGTTGTAATAATATTATTACATAATATTAGACTCGTTATTAATAGTAACTGTATTACTTAGATTACGCTTTACATTTGTAAGTAAAGTAACTTGTGTTATATTACCTGTTTTTATAGCGTATTTTGTTATATTACTTAGTTACCACAGAAGTAATAATTATTATGTAACACGTTACATAAGTAATGTGTTACCCCCAACACTGATACTAGGTTAGTATTAGTAAACCTATGTATCATTATTATTATTATTTTTTTTTTTGGCAAGGAGGCTAAAGTAGCCTCTACACCAAATCATGATAGAAAAACATTAGTTCAATGCATATCCAGCTTTGACTTGAAGTCGTTCGATGAGCATGCCTCAATAATATGCTGTGGTAAACTGTTCCAAGAATTCACTACACGATGGGAAAAAAAGTTACTTCGTAGCAAACGAGAAGAATGGTACTTGTAAATTTTTAAATGATGTCCTCTGGTAATTCCTGGTGCATGACTGTGTGAAAAATCATGTACATTGATATCCACTAAATTATTAAATATCTGATATAGAAGTATCATGTCACCATAATTAAGTGAAAGCAACCTTAATTCTGTGAGTCTTGTGCCATAGTCACTATCATGCAAATTGTTTATCAATTTTGTTGCTCTTCACTGAATTGTTTCAACTTTCTTTTGGTCTAATAGGTAGTGGGGTCCCCATATTACATTACCATACTCTAGTATAGGACATACCATAGATCTGTAAAGACAAACCAACATGTCAGAGTCTAAATAAGAAAAACTTCTTTTGATCAACCCAAGTATGTGATTTGCTTTGTTGGCTACAAGTGAAGTGTGCTCATGAAACTTAAGATCTTGATCAACCCGAGGTCCCTGACAGATTGTGCTGGTTGGATGGCAGTGCCGCAAAGGAAATAGGTGTAGTTTTCTTTAGTGCCAAGATGTAAGATATTACACTTGCTAACATTGAATTTTAGTTTCCACTTAATTGCATTCAGAGAGGCAATTCAAATCTGATTGGAGCTGATATAATCTTCGTGTGACTTAATGCATCTAAAGATCTTGATGTCATCAGCAAACAGAAGAATTGGACCATTAACAATATCAGGTATGTCATTCACATATATGTTGAAAAGTAAGGGCCCCAAAACAGACCCTTGGGGCACATTGCTAAGTACATCAGCCCAGGTGGAACAGTGACCATTTAAGACAACTCTCTGTTTCCTTCCAGTAAGAAAACCTTCAATCCAATAGAGTAACTTTCCCTGAATACCATATCCATACAATTTGCTCAGCAAGTACTTGTGTGGAACTGAATCGAAAGCTTTTGGAAATCCAAGTATGTAACATCCACAGGGAATTTTTCATTCAAACATTGTATCCAATAATTCATTGCACATAGTAGTTGGCTGGTGCAAAACCTTCTGGCAGTAAAACCATGTGATTTGGTGAAAATAAGTTGTTATTACTCATATAAGCAGAAATTTAGTAAATGATGTTCACCCTAAAGATATACTTGTGGACATTTAATCCCTAATTCATTAGTGGGTATACAGGGGCGGATCTAGGATTTCAGAAAGGGGGTGCTAACATAATGGTTGGTTGGCTAAGAGAAGTAACAACTGGTTAATACAACTAGCTATAGTGTGTGAAGCACACTCAGCATGCAGAGCATGCTCTATCTAAAGGGTCTGGGGGCATGCCCCCACAGAAAAAATTTGCAAATTTAGCCTATTCAGTATTAAAATTTGGCTGTACTTTTGACTGAATTTTGTTTAAGTGATTCACAATGCTTTTACAAAAAACAATGCTTGTAAAGCATTGTGAGTCGCCTAAGTATAATAATGATAAAATGCCACTATTATTCCAGAACAGTTGTAATACTAGCTGTCATGTAAGGGAACAGCCAGTAACTAAAAATATCAAGACACACGATAGTGTGTCGTGCGGCCCAAGAAGCCGGCGCGCCACACCGTGAGTATATTAACAGGAAGAAAGAAAACGCAATTTTCACACCTATGTAGCTCTGTGATCCCTTATCCGATTGGAACCAAATTTGCTGGAGACGTGCCGCCCAGCTAGGGTAGTCTACATACCAAATTTGAAGAAAATCGCTCCAGCCATTTCCGAGATACGAGCGAACAAAATTTCGTTTTAATTTCTTCGTTTTTTTCTTCTTCTTCTTCTTCTTCTTCTTCTTCTTCATCTTCTTCATTTCGCACACTTCGCAAAATTCGCCATAAAACACGAATGCGTGCTCGGATTTGGCTGAAATTTGGCACACTTAAAGGGCTCATTAAGGCGGATCTCCGTACCAACTTTGGTAGGAATCCGATGAACAGTCACGGAGTTATGACCGATTATTTGCGTAAAATAAGGTCGAAGGTCTGTCACGCCTACAGGGTAAACGCCTTGGAGGAATCAGTTGAAAATTGATATGTAGATGGAGCAACCATCGTAGGAGTGCCTTTTTGTGGTTTGAAAGGAATCGGGATAAAGACCATGGAGATATGACACGAAACCCAACCTGTGTCAAAATTACGCGATCGATTTTTATGAATAAAAAAACTATTAGTTTTCGTATCTACCAGGCAAACCGCTTAGAGCAACGAGCTGAAAATCAGTATGTAGCTGGAATAATCATCATAGAAGGTCCTTGCAGTAGTACAGAAGAATCGGATTACAAATCACTGAGTTATGATTCGAAAGGCAACTAGGTGCAGCAAATGCGAGATCGAGATACTCTAATAGAACAGTCACCCTAATAAAGCATTCAGCTGCATTTATAATTTACTCAGTTATATTACATTGTAAGTTATTCTGTGGGGAATTCAGCTACAAACAAGTCACCCTGTAGTCAGATCAGCTAGAAGAAGGTACCTAATAGAGAGTTCAGCTACAAATAAACCATCATGTAGAGAGTTCAGCTCAAATAAATCACCCTGTAGAGAATTCAGCTACAAACAAATTGCCCTGTAGAGAGATCAGCTAGAAGAAGTTACCTTGTAGAGAGTTCAGTTACAAAGAAACAATCATGCAAAGAGTTTAGCTACAAACAAATCACCCAGTAAAAAGTTCCGCTATGAACAGATCACACTGTAGAGAGTTCAGTTAGAAACAAGTCATCCTGTAGAGAGATCAGCTAGAAGAAGTTACCTTGTAGAGAGTTCAGCTACAAACAAATCACCCTGTAGAGAGTTCAGCTACAAACAAGTCACCCTGTAGAGAGATCAGCTAGAAGAAGTTACCTTGTAGAGAGTTCAGCTACAAACAAATTACCCTGTAGAAAGTTCAGTTACAAACAAGTCACCCTGTAGAGAGATCAGCTAGAAACAAGTCATCCTGTAGAGAGTTCAGCTAGAAGAAGTTACGTTGTACAGAGTTCAGCTACAAAGAAACTACCATGTAGAGAGTTCAGCTGCAAATAAATCGCCCTGTAGAGAGTTCAGCTACAAACAAATCACCCTGTAGAAAGATCCGCTAGAAGAAGTTACCTTGTAGAGACTTCAGCTACAAACAAATCACCCTGTAGAAAGGTCAGCTAGAAGAAGTTACCTTGTAGAGAGTTCAGCTACAAACAAATCACCCTGTAGAGAGTTCAGCTAGAAACAAGTCACCCTGTAGAGAGATCAGCTAGAAACAAGCCACCCGTAGAGAGTTCAGCTAGAAGAAGTTGCATTGTAGAGAGTTCAGCTACAAAGAAGCTACCTTGTAGAGAGTTCAGCTGCAAACAAATCGCCCTGTAGAGAATTCAGCTACAAACAAATCACCCTGTAGAAAGGTCAGCTAGAAGAAGTTACCTTGTAGAGAGTTCAGCTACAAACAAATCACCCTGTAGAGAGTTCAGCTTCAAACAAGTCACCATGTAGAGAGTTCAGCTAGAAGAAGTTACATTGTAGAGAGTTCAGCTACAAAGAAGCTACCTTGTAGAGAGTTCAGCTGCAAATAAATCGCCCTGTAGAGAGTTCAGCTACAAACAAATCACCCTGTAGAAAGATCCGCTAGAAGAAGTTACCTTGTAGAGAGTTCAGCTACAAACAAATCACCCTGTAGAGAGTTCAGCTTCAAACAAGTCACCATGTAGAGAGTTCAGCTAGAAGAAGTTACATTGTAGAGAGTTCAGCTACAAAGAAGCTACCTTGTAGAGAGTTCAGCTGCAAATAAATCGCCCTGTAGAGAGTTCAGCTACAGACAAATCACCCTGTAGAAAGATCCGCTAGAAGAAGTTACATTGTAGAGAGTTCAGCTACAAACAAATCACCCTGTAGAGAGTTCAGCTTCAAACAAGTCACCATGTAGAGAGTTCAGCTAGAAGAAGTTACATTGTAGAGAGTTCAGCTACAAAGAAGCTACCTTGTAGAGAGTTCAGCTGCAAATAAATCGCCCTGTAGAGAGTTCAGCTACAAACAAATCACCCTGTAGAAAGATCCGCTAGAAGAAGTTACCTTGTAGAGAGTTCAGCTACAAACAAATCACCCTGTAGAAAGGTCAGCTAGAAGAAGTTACCTTGTAGTGAGTTCAGCTACAAACAAATCACCCTGTAGAGAGTTCAGCTAGAAACAAGTCACCCTGTAGAGAGATCAGCTAGAAACAAGCCACCCATAGAGAGTTCAGCTAGAAGAAGTTACCTTGTAGAGAGTTCAGCTACAAACAAGTCACCATGTAGAGAGTTCAGCTAGAAGAAGTTACCTTGTAGAGAGTTCAGCTACAAACAAATCACCCTGTAGAGAGTTCAGCTACAAACAAGTCACCCTGCAGAGAGATCAGCTAGAAACAAGTCATCCTGTAGAGAGTTCAGCTAGAAGAAGTTACCTTGTAGAGAGTTCAGCTACAAACAAATCACCCTGTAGACAGTTCAGCTACAAACAAGTCACCCTGTAGAGAGATCAGCTAGAAACAAGTCATCCTGTAGAGAGTTCAGCTAGAAGAAGTTACATTGTAGAGAGTTCAGCTACAAAGAAACTACCATGTAGAGAATTCAGCTACAGAAGAAGTTACCTTGTAGAGGGTTCAGCTACAAACAAATCACCTTGTAGAGAGTTCAGATAGAAACAAGTCACCCTGTAGAGAGTTCAGCTAGAAACAAGCCACCCGTAGAGAGTTCAGCTAGAAGAAGTTACATTGTAGAGAGTTCAGCTACAAAGAAGCTACCTTGTAGAGAGTTCAGCTGCAAACAAATCGCCCTGTAGAGAATTCAGCTACAAACAAATCACCCTGTAGAAAGATCAGCTAGAAGAAGTTACCTTGTAGAGAGTTCAGCTACAAACAAATCACCCTGTAGAGAGTTCAGCTTCAAACAAGTCACCATGTAGAGAGTTCAGCTAGAAGAAGTTACATTGTAGAGAGTTCAGCTACAAAGAAACTACCATGTAAAGAGTTCAGCTGCAAACAAATCGCCCTGTAGAGAATTCAGCTACAAACAAATCACCCTGTAAAAAGATCAGCTAGAAGAAGTTACCTTGTAGAGAGTTCAGCTACAAACAAATCACCTTGCAGAGAGTTCAGCTAGAAACAAGTCACCCTGTAGAGAGATCAACTAGAAACAAGCCACCCGTAGATAGTTCAGCTAGAATAAGTTACACTGTAGAGAGTTCAGCTACAAAGAAACTACCATGTAGAGAGTTCAGCTGCAAACAAATTGCCCTGTAGAGAATTCAGCTACAAACAAATCACCCTGTAAAAAGATCAGCTAGAAGAAGTTACCTTGTAGAGAGTTCAGCTTCAAACAAATCACCTTGTAGAGAGTTCAGCTAGAAACAAGTCACCCTGTAGAGAGATCAACTAGAAACAAGCCACCCGTAGATAGTTCAGCTAGAATAAGTTACACTGTAGAGAGTTCGGCTACAAAGAAACTACCATGTAGAGAGTTCAGCTGCAAACAAATTGCCCTGTAGAGAATTCAGCTACAAACAAATCACCCTGTAGAAAGATCAGCTAGAAGAAGTTACCTTGTAGAGAGTTCAGCTACAAACAAATCACCCTGTAGAGAGTTCAGCTAGAAACAAGTCACCCTGTAGAGAGATCAGCTAGAAACAAGCCACCCATAGAGAGTTCAGCTAGAAGAAGTTACATTGTAGAGAGTTCAGCTACAAACAAGTCACCATGTAGAGAGTTCAGCTAGAAGAAGTTACCTTGTAGAGAGTTCAGCTACAAACAAATCACCCTGTAGAGAGTTCAGCTACAAACAAGTCACCCTGCAGAGAGATCAGCTAGAAACAAGTCATCCTGTAGAGAGTTCAGCTAGAAGAAGTTACCTTGTAGAGAGTTCAGCTACAAACAAATCACCCTGTAGACAGTTCAGCTACAAACAAGTCACCCTGTAGAGAGATCAGCTAGAAACAAGTCATCCTGTAGAGAGTTCAGCTAGAAGAAGTTACATTGTAGAGAGTTCAGCTACAAAGAAACTACCATGTAGAGAATTCAGCTACAGAAGAAGTTACCTTGTAGAGGGTTCAGCTACAAACAAATCACCTTGTAGAGAGTTCAGATAGAAACAAGTCACCCTGTAGAGAGTTCAGCTAGAAACAAGCCACCCGTAGAGAGTTCAGCTAGAAGAAGTTACATTGTAGAGAGTTCAGCTACAAAGAAGCTACCTTGTAGAGAATTCAGCTACAAACAAATCACCCTGTAAAAAGATCAGCTAGAAGAAGTTACCTTGTAGAGAGTTCAGCTACAAACAAATCACCTTGTAGAGAGTTCAGCTAGAAACAAGTCACCCTGTAGAGAGATCAACTAGAAACAAGCCACCCGTAGATAGTTCAGCTAGAATAAGTTACACTGTAGAGAGTTCGGCTACAAAGAAACTACCATGTAGAGAGTTCAGCTGCAAACAAATTGCCCTGTAGAGAATTCAGCTACAAACAAATCACCCTGTAGAAAGATCAGCTAGAAGAAGTTACCTTGTAGAGAGTTCAGCTACAAACAAATCACCCTGTAGAGAGTTCAGCTACAAACAAGTCACCCTGTAGAGAGATCAGCTAGAAACAAGTCATCCTTTAGAGAGTTCAGCTAGAAGAAGTTACATTGTAGAGAGTTCAGCTACAAAGAAACTACCATGTAGAGAGTTTAGCTGCAAACAAATCGTCCTGTAGAGAATTCAGCTACAAACAAATCACCCTGTAGAAAGATTAGCTAGAAGAAGTTACCTTGTAGAGAGTTCAGCTACAAACAAATCACCTTGTAGAGAGTTCAGCTACAAACAAGTCACCCTGTAGAGAGATTAGCTAGAAACAAGCCACCCGTAGAGAGTTTAGCTAGAAGAAGTTACATTGTAGAGAGTTCAGCAGTTTAGCTGCAAACAAATCACCCTGTAGAGAATTCAGCTACAAACAAATCACCCTGTAGAAAGATCAGCCAGAAGAAGTTACCTTGTAGAGAGTTCAGCTACAAACAAGTCACCCTGTAGAGAGATCAGCTAGAAACAAGCCACCCGTAGAGAGTTTAGCTAGAAGAAGTTACATTGTAGAGAGTTCAGCAGTTTAGCTGCAAACAAATCGCCCTGTAGAGAATTCAGCTACAAACAAATCACCCTGTAGAAAGATCAGCTAGAAGAAGTTACCTTGTAGAGAGTTCAGCTACAAACAAATCACCCTGTAGAGAGTTCAGCTACAAACAAGTTATCTGGTAGAGGGATCAGCTAGAAGGATCACCTTGCAGAGAGTTCAGCTACAAACAAGTTATCTGGTAGAGGGATCAGCTAGAAGGATCACCTTGCAGAGAGGTCAGCTACAAAGAAATCACCCTGCTTCATCTTTTCTTCTTCCTGTAGTAAAGAAAAAAATGACAGGTTAAAAAGCCCTAAAGCCGGCCATAGGTCGGCTTTGGGGTATACAAATGCAAAAAGAAGTGAAATCTAATCCAAAACAGCCAAGCTGTAAAAAAAGAGTGCGGCCCTGAGAAAGGCTATGGTGAAAAAAGATGTGAAATCCAAGGTGGCGGCCAAGAAATGGCTGTGATGGTAGGTTAATGGTAAAAATTTTAATAACAGCAATTCAGTGAATTTGGTGCCGCTTGGTCTTGGCACAAAATTCACTTGAATTGTCGTTATTAAAATTTTTACCATTAACCTACCATCACAGCCATTTCTTGGCCGCCACCTTGGATTTCACATCTTTTTTCACCATAGCCTTTCTCAGGGCCGCACTCTTTTTTTACAGCTTGGCTGTTTTGGATTAGATATTCTTTACATAAAGAACAGGAAGGAGAAGGATGGAGCTATACATGATCATTACTTGCCATTAATTTTGCATTTGAAATACTTTAACTTAGCGGTACATTGAATTAATTTTAGTAATTAAGCTAGAGTTTGGTTCTTTGTTAATTGATTACATCAATTCACAAATTAATAAATTTATATGGTAAATTCATCAAAATACAAGATTGCTAAATTTAGTGTATTGCTTGGCTTAAGGTATAGCTAGTGTGCTTTACAGTCCCATGGCTCAAACTATAACGCCCAAACAGTAACAATGAAGAGAGGGCTTGAGAGGGCAAGTATACGCTCACCATGCTGTGTGTAGAGTACGCATACGTAGAATTTTCCAGCTTGGGGTGATGCTTCCTCTGGAAATTTTTGGAATATAGCTATTGCAAGATTGAATCTGGAAGCTATTTTTTAACCAAACACTCTGTTGTACTGGAACTAAGATTGTGGGGGTACAAGATGGATAGATGAGTTCAGTTGCAAGCAATTATAGAAAAACAGAACTACACCTTTAAATGCTATTGGATTATAAGGCAATACATAATAGTGGATTGTCAAAGACATACAGAGTATTGGATCTTAAGGTCACTGTAGAGATTTAAAATGCGCACAAAAAACAACTTCAAATTTGTAGTATATATAGCCACAGACTGATTTCAATCTGACTTTTTCAACTAGCTATATGGCTCCATCATATCTGCAGTGCAGTAGCAGTGTCAGCAGTAATAACAAATATACAGTAGCACTCTTAATGTATTATGCATCATCACTCTTAATCCGTTAAGGACTGCTGCTGTAATATTATGTCCAAATAATCTTACGTGAAATAGGCTTGAGCCAATTATGCTTTGAAAATAGCCTATTGTGCTTTTGAGCAGTACTCAAAAATCCAACCCATCATCCTCAAAATTATGCTCTTAAAATCAAGATTATGCTCTAGAGTTAGCTGTTTTATTAGAGCATATCAAAATTTCTTGACTGCTGTATTACAGTGAGTGACTGCTCTATTAGAGTTTCTCGATCTTGTTTCCATGAAGTGTGAATAATCAGCCAAGAAATAATAAAAGTATTAACATTATACATTTTCTTTATATGAAATGCAGTATTAAGATGTACTGTGTTCATATTTTTGGTGTACACATTGTGCATTTTAATTCATTTATTTTAATAATCATCCTATTATGCTGGCTTAATGCTTTTGCTAGCCTATTATACTCAAAATTATGCCGGCATAATTGGTACAAGCCTAACGTGAAAGCCCAGTGCCGTAATATTACGTCCAAGTTTATAGGATGTAAACAAAAAGTTGTAACTCAACAGTAATTAAAGCTATAAGCTTAAAATAAAAGCCATTATATTTACCATTAATATGTGATTCTTTTGATATACAAGACCAATATATTACGTGGAACTACGCTAGAAAGAACTAGCCTCCTAGTTATAAGTATATCATATTTACACAATGGTTAGGCTTGCGCCTATTATGTCAGCATAATCTTGAGAATAATAGGTCACCAATTTCATGAGAATAATTTCGAATAATAGGATGGTTACAGGCATAAATTTAGAATAATCGGACGACCGTGGGAATAATCATTGGAATTAGGGTGTGTGTCTCTTCTTGATTACCTAGAAGAAAGAGTTAAGCTACTACAAATGATATAAAGCTGATAGGAGTGCTGGCTGAAAGGACCTGAAAAGCCTCTAAAAGATAGATATACTCTAATAGAACGCTCAAATACTCTAATAGAGTAGTCAGATCGTTTCATGTTAATAATCTGCAGCCAGCATCGGGGATTTAACTGCATGATTATCTGCAATTCTGAAACTTGTACATCTTATATCGATTTAAGTCTGAGCATTATTATCTACTTAACTTAGTAGCTATACAGTAGTTACAGCATATTATTATAATACACTAATAATTAAATACACTTGAATTATTACTGTAAGTCTGCTGTAACTATTATGGATAGAAAAATGATGTGTAAGATGGAATGCTTCATATATGGCTATTAATAATTTGTACAAAACTACTTATAGCAGCATCTTGAAAACTAAGCGACTAGCCACATATATATCCTGAATGAGAATAATTATGGAATAATAGGCTGGATACAAGAATAGCAAAATGAATAATAGGAAATTTTTTTGGGAAATTCTGGAAAGAATAGTAGGTAAAATTTTGAGCATAATAGGCTCAGGCCTAACAACGGTAAAACTAATCTTGTACAAATCCGTCCCTTGTTGCTTGTTTTGAACTGAAATAAATTCATGGTACTCTTCATTTAGAGATACATCTAATGATATACAAGATCACATAATGTCATTCTTTAAAAGGAGTAAATCGATGGCTTATAACAGATCACATTGCGAAGAAGACAGATCGTCACCGATGTTAACAAATTGCTTTGTTGGTTAAAAGTTTTACACACCGATATTTCTACTTATTATTGATAGGCGAATATGTACTACAGTTTGTATAAGCCTTCACAACTTCCTGGAGTTTTGATGATGCTACAAACTTGCTAAGTAATAGAGTGCACAAATTTCATAAAACTCACAGGTTTTCAGGGTAGGCACTGTGTAAATTACTGTGGTCCTTAATGTATTATGCAGAGTTATTCACAGGCCATTTACTGATGTGTGTGTGGTCGTATGGTTGGCTGCCAAGGGTATTAGTAAACTGGATAGTGTACATGGTGGTTGCTGCACTTCAGTCATTTGTGGGCTGCTGCACAGGCATAGTATTTGCGGCTGTAGCAACTGCTTGTCACATTGTAGTAGTTGCTGCACCTCAGTTGCTTTCAAAAACACAGCATGCTCATAGGATGCTGCATACCAGTAATTGGGGCTATGTGTACTCGGTTCTGCCTGTGGTTGACTGCAGGCTTACCATACACCCACAGTTTACTGCAGCGTAAATTGGTGTAGTTGTTTGCGGGTTTGTGGTGTACGTATCTCTAGTTGCCTCTCCTAAACATCACTGATTTGGCCATTTATGATAGTTTTGCTCATGAAGTTTATGCTGTGTTCCAGTTGTGCAGCATGCGTAATTATGCACATAGGTTGCTGCTTGCCTGTGACTACCTCTTGGATCCACTTCAAATTCTTCACTGATATCTGCATGGATAATAAATTTTGCTATGTTTGCAAACTTGGTGCTCGTCTTGCATTTCAGGATGTATTAGTTCTGCACTTATACTTGTGCACTAGCTTTAGAATACCTGTGTATTGGTAGCTACTGCTTTCTGCATGGTTGCTGTGTGCCTGGCATACTGGGTGTGCTACATACGTATTAAGGCATGATAAGTGTTGCTTGCATCCTCCTTTGCATGTTTGTTGGTGATTGCATGTGTACTGGTATTTGGCTACACTAATAAGCTTTGCACATGTGTTACAGATGTGATGCATCTGTCTTCATGCATATGGGTTGTTCTTTGCCTTATTGACTGTGCTTCGGTGCATGTTAGTTGCAGCATGTGGGGCATCCTGGGATCTGTGGCTGTCTTTTCAGGCTTGCTGCATATGTGTCTCCAGGTTCTGGTTGAGATTACTGTCTTTGTTGTTACTTGTAATGCATCCTTATTTTCACAGGGTTATTTGCTACTGTGTCCCTGTGTGCATTTGTGTTGTTGGTAGTTAAGTGGCTGTGGCCCAGTACCTAATTATTGTGGGCTTACTGCATGGCCACTCATATTGGCTCCGGTTGAAGGTTCATTTGGGCTTTTTCCAGTGTCTGCATGAGTAGAGATTTTTGCTGTAATTACAGTCTGAATAGTACATTAGCTGCTGCATGTAGGTAGGCGATGCCTACATGCAGCTGTCTCCACGCTGTGGTCAGGCACGTTTGCACACTCCTTAATGCCTATGCCTATTTCAGCATGTGAAGTGGCATCTCACTATATTGAACACATGTTCTGTATTCCAGATGCAAAATTTGTAGCACATGTACTACCATGAAGGTTTACTTAGTTGCATGCTCAATTATGCTTGTATGGCTATTTACATGTTCGCTACCTGCTACTATAACTCCACCCCATGAACTTTTAGTGTATTGCATGCATGCATGCATTTGAATGTGTCATTTGTGGCTCATGTGCATCGGTGTTATGTATATTTATCCTGATATTGCAGGTGTTAAATCTATTAGTATAGTCAGTAGATCATCAAAACTATTTATTCTGATGGAGTAATGCAAGCTCAGGAAACTGGGGAAATTTGGAGGAATTTGGGCAACTTAGATGCTATATGTGCGCTTGTAAAGCTTCATCAAATTATACAAAAATTAACTTGTTTGACATTGCAGCTTTTAATGGCTATACGTGTCGTGTTTGGTTTGCTATTGATCAAGTGCTGCGGTTTGATGTGACTTAGCAGTTTGCTATCATCTGTTGTTTTGGAAGACTATACATACTAAGCTGTAAATGTAATGTTTACCAACCCTCTTTGTGGAAGAGACTATCACCAATCCTATAACTCCATTATTCATCCAAACTCGTTATCTTTATCCTATATGATATATCTATAATGTGTAACCTCTGTCATGTATCTAATATCATTGTGTCATTGTTACTTGATTAATTGTTGTGTATTGTTACGTACATTTACTGGCTTTAATTAAAAATTAATGTTATGTGCTTAGCTTTAGGGCAAAGTAGGCAATAGAGCTAGGTGCAGTGGAAGGGTGGTGTGTATAGCTAGGGAAATATACTAGTGCGTATGTATATACAGAATGGAGTCCTGAATGGGTGGCGGCATCGCCATTGCCCCCCTGAAGTGTGCCATGGCACCCAGTATCCAAGCAATGATGTAACTGTCTTGGTAGTTTGCTACTATATCGGAAATTAGCTTCTCAGTTTTGCATGAACCAGTGTCTTAAGATTTAAAAATTCATAGCAACTTTAAAGTGCTTGCACTTTTAGACTTGGTCATACACAACCAATTCTGCCAAGGTGCCATGAAGGTATTATGAGGCTGGTTTCTGGTCAATATTTTTTCGTGGGAAGGTACAAATACTATACCATGTATGACAATTAGATATCAAGACACACGATAGTGTGTCATGCGGCCCAAGAAGCCGGCGCGCCACACCGTGGGTATCAAGACAAACGGTAGTGTGTCGTGCGGCCCAAGAAGCCGGCGCGCCACACCGTGAGTATATTGACAGGAAGAACGAAAACGTCATTTTCACACCTTTGTATCTCGGTGATCACTTATCTGATTGGAACCAAATTTGCTACACAGTTGCCCGCCAGCCAAGGGAGTCTACATTCCAAATTAGAAGGAAATCGCTCCAGCCATTTCCGAGATACGAGCTGCCAAAGTTTCGTTTTTTTCTTCGTTTTTTTTTTTTTCTTCTTCTTCTTCGTCTTTTCGCACACTTGCAAAAAATGCTATAACAGGTAAACGCGTACTCCGATCGCCTTGCAATTTGGCACACAGAAAGGGAGTCCAAAGGCGAATCCTAGCATCAAATTTGGTACAAATCCGATGAATGGTTCAGGAGTTATGACCGATTATTCGCGTAAAACAAGATCGATTTGTTGTCACGCCTACAGAGTAAACCGCTTCATGGAATGAGTTGAAAATTGCTATGTAGATGGAGTAACCATCGTAGGAGTGTCTTTTGGTGGTTTGAAAGGAATCGAGATAAAGACCACGGAGATATGACACAAAACCCAACCTGTGTCACAATTACGCGATCGATTTTTATGAATAAAAAAGTATTAGTTTTCACGCCTACTAGGCAAACCGCTTAGAGCAATGAGCTGAAAATCGGTGTATAGCTGGAATAATCTTCATAGAAAGTCCTTGCAGTAGTACAGAAGAATCGGATTACAAACCACTGAGTTATGATTCGAAAGCCAACTCCGTGTAGCAAATGCGAGATCGAGATACTCTAATAGAACAGTCACCCTAATAGAGCATTCGGCTAATTTATTTACTCCATTATAGAATTTTATTACATCACAAGTTATTCTGTAGGGAGTTCAGCTGCAAACAGTTAATCTTATAGACAGTTCAGCAAGAAGACAGTCACCATGTGGAGAGTTAAGCAAATACACCACTATAGAGATTCAGAACATTACAAGTCACACTGTAGAAAGTTCAGCTATAAACAAGTCATGCACTGTGTAGAGAATTCAGCTACAATTAAGTCACTCTCTAGAGAATTCAGTTACACAGAATTCAGCTACACACAAGTCACTGTGGAGAGAGTTCAGCTACAAACAAATTACCCTTTAGAGTGATCAGCTACAAACAAAACAATTTGCAGGGTGTTCAACTGCAACAAATCAATTACCTTTAGAGCGATCAGCAATGAACAAATCAACACAAATCTACCTGTAGAGAGATCAGCTAGAAACAAATCACCCTGAAGAGAGTTCAGCTACAAAAAATCACCCTGTAGAGACATCAGCTAGAAACTAGACACAATGTAAGGAGTTCAGCTACAAGCAATCACCCTGTAGAGAGTTCATCTACAAACAAATCAACCTGTAGAGCAATCAGCTAGAAACAAATCGCCCTGAAGAGAGGTCAGCTACAAAAAATCACCCTGTAGAGAGATCAGCTAGAAACAAATCACCCTGAAGAGAGGTCAGCTACAAAAAAATCACCCTGTAGAGAGATCAGCTACAAACAAATTGCCCTGTAGAGAGATCGGCTACAAACAAATCAACCTGCAGAGAGATCAGCTACACACAAATCAACTTGTAGAGAGTTCAGCTACAAACAAATTACCCTGTAGAGAGATCGGCTACAAACAAATCAGCCTGTAGAGAGTTCAGCTAAAACAAATCAACCTGCAGAGAGATCAACTACAAACAAATCACCTTATAGAGAGTTCAGCTACAAACAAATTACCCTATAGAGAGATCGGCTACAAACAAATCAACCTGCAGAGAGATCAGCTACACACAAATCAACTTGTAGAGAGATCAGTTACAAACAAATCACCCTGTAGAGAGATCAGCTAGAAACTACACACAATGTAAGGAGTTCAGCTACACATAAATCACCTTATAGAGAGTTCAGCTACAAACAAATCACTCTGTAGAGAGATCAGCTAAAAACTGGACACAATGTAAGGAGTTCAGCTACAAGCAAATCACCCTTTAGTGAGTTCAGCTACAAACAAATCAACCTGCAGCGAGATCAGCTACAAATAAATCACTTTATAGACAGTTCAGCTACAAACAAATTACCTTGTAGAGAGATCGGCTGCAAATTAATCAACCTGCAGAGAGATCAGCTACACACAAATCAACTTGTAGAGAGATCAGCTACAAACAAATCACCCTGTAGAGAGATCAGCTAGAAACTAGATACAATGCAAGGAGTTCAGCTACAAGCAAAATCACCCTTTAGTGAGTTCAGCTACAAACAAATCAACCTGCAGTGAGATCACCCACAAAAACGCACTTGTACAGAGTTCAGTTACAAACAAATCACCCTGTAGAGAGATCAGGTAGAAGAATTCACCTTGTAGAGAGTTCATTTACAAAGAAACCATCATATAGAGAGTTCAGCTACAAAGAAATTACCCCGTAGAGAGTTCAGCTAGAAGAAGTCACCTTGTAAAGAGTTTAGCTACAAAGAAACCATCATGTACAGAGTTCAGCTACAAAGAAACCACCTGTACACAATTCAACTACAAAAAAATCACCCTGTATAGAGATCAGCTAGAAGAAGTTACCTTGTAGATAGTTCAGCTACAACAATTCACCCTGTAGAAAGATTAGCTAGAAGAAGTCACCTTGTAGAGTGTTCAGTTACAAAGAAACCATCATGTAGAGAGTTCAGCTGCAAACAAATCACTCTGTAGAGAGTTCAGCTACAAAGAAACCGCCATGTAGAGAGTTCAGCCTCATACCAACCACCTTGTAGAGAATTCAACTACAACAAATCACCCTGTAGAGAAGAAGTTACCTTGTAGAGAGTTCAGCTACAAAGAAACCACCATGTAGAGAGTTTAGCTGCAAACAATTCACCTGTAGAGAGTTCAGCTAGAAACAAATCACCCCGTAGAGAGATCAACTGGACGAAGTCACCTTGTAGAGAGTTCAGCTACAAAGAAACCATCATGTAGAGAGTTCAGCTGCAAACAAATCACCCTGCAGAGAGTTCAGCTACAAAAAATCACCCTGTAGAGAGTTCAGCTAGACGAAGTCACCTTATAGAGAGTTCAGCTACAAAGAAACCATCATGTAGAGAGTTCGGCTATAAAGACACCACCATGTAGAGAGTTTAGCTGCAAACAAATCACTTGTTACAGAGAGTTCAGCTACAAAGAAACCATCCTGTATATAGTTAAGCTACATTTCAAGTCACCCAGTAGAGAGATCAGCTGCAAAAAAATCCTGTGGGGAATAATGAGCATGTAATAAATATATGTATATAATTTGTATAATTACTAATAAAATCAAAAATAATTGAAGTACTAAAATTCTTCTTTAAGTTCTTTTCTTCTTCCTGTGGTAAAGAAAAAAACACATGGGTTAAAAAAGCCCCAAAGCCAGCCATAGGCCGACTTTGCAGTATACAAATACAAAAAGAAGTGATATCTAATCAAAAACAGCCAAGCTGTAAAAAAAGGTGCGGCCCCCATAAAGGCCATGATGAAAAAAGATGTGAAATCCAAGGTGGCGGCCAAGAAATGGCTGTGATGGTAGGTTAATGGTTACATTTTAATAACGGCAATTCAGGTGAATTTTGTGCCGCTTGGTCTTGGCACCAAATTCACCTGAATTGTTGTTATTAAAATGTAAACATTAACCTACCATCACAGCCATTTCTTGGCCGCCACCTTGGATTTCACATCTTTTTTCACCATGGCCTTTATGGGGGCCGCACCTTTTTTTACAGCTTGGTTGTTTTTGATTAGATATCAACAGGAAGAAAGAAAACGTCATTTTCACACTTTTGTATCTTGGTGATCCCTGATCCGATTGAAACCAAATTTACTACAGAGTTTCCCGCTAGCTAGGGGAGTCTACATTCCAAATTGGAAGGAAATCGCTCCAGCCATTTCCGAGATACGAGCTTCCAAAGTTTTGATTTTTCTTCGTCTTTTTGCACACTTGTAAAAATTGTTATAAAACGCAAAATTGCTAATAAAACGCCTTGAAATTTGGCACACAACAAGGAAGTCCAAAGACGAATCCTAGTATCAAATATGGTGCAACTCCGATGAATGGTTCAGGATTTATGACCGATTATTCGCGTTAAACAAGATTGATTTGTTGTCACGTCTACAGGGTAAACCGCTTCATGGAATGAATTGAAAATTGCTATGTAGATGGAGTAACCATCGTAGGAGTGCCTTTTAGTGGGTTGAAAGGAATCCAGATAATGACCATGGAGATATGACACAAAATCCAACCTGTGTTACAATTACGTGATCGAATGTTTATGAATAAAAAGTATTAGTTTTTACACCTACTACACAAACCACTCAGAGCAATGAGCTGAAAATCGGTGTATAGCTGGAATACTCTTCATAGAAAGTCCTTGCAGTAGTACAGAAGAATCAGATTACAAACCACTGAGTTATGATTCGAAATCCAACTCCGTGTAACAAATGCGAGATCAAGATACTCTAATAGAACAGTCACCCTAATAGATCATTCAGCTAATTTATTTACTCCATTATAGAATTCTATTACATTGCAAGTTATTCTGTAGGGAGTTCAGCTGCAAACAGTTAATCTTGTAGACAGTTCAGCAAGAAGCAAGTCACCCTATAGAGAGTTCAGCTACAAATATATCGCTGTAGTGATTCACAAGAATCAGAACATTACAAGTCACACTGAAGAGAGTTCAGCTATAAACAAGTCATGCACCCTGTAGAGAGTTCGGCTACACTCTCTAGAGAATTCAGCTACAAACAAATCACTGTGGAGAGAGTTCAGCTACAAAGAAACTACCCTGTAGAGAGTTCACCTGTACAAACAAGTTACCCTATAGAGATCAGCTGCAAACAAGTAACCCTGTAGAGATTTCAGCTACAGACAAGTCACTTTATAGTTTATACAATGTTCAGCTACAAGTAAGTCACTCTGTAGAAAATTTTGCTACAAACAAGTCACCCTGTAAAAGAGTTCAGCTATACAAACAAGTTGCTCTGTAGAGAGATCAGCTGGAAACAAGAGATAGTTCAGTTAGAAGTAACCACCCTGTAGAGATCTCAGCTGCAAAGAAACCCTGTAGAGCGATCAACTACAAACAAATCACCCTGCAGAACATTCACTTATAACAAATCACCCTGTTGAAAGTTCAGGTACAAACAAATCACTCTATATAGAGTTCAGCTACAAAAAATATCGCTCTGTAGAGAGTTCAACTACAAAGAAACCATCCTGTAGAGAGTTCAACTACAAACAAGTTACCCTATGGTGAGATCAGTTTGAAACAAGAGATTTGATCAGCTACAAACAAATCATGCTGTAGAGAGTTCAGCTATACAAGATCAGCTAGAAGAAGTCACCGTCTAGAGAGATCAGCTAGAAGCAAGTCACCTTGTAGAGAGTTCAGCTACAAAGAAACCATCCTGTAGAGAGTTCAGCTACAAACAAATCCCCTGCATAGAGTTCAGCTGCAAATAAATTACCCTGTAGAGAGTTCAGCTACAAACAAATCACCCTGTAGAGAGATCAGCTAGAGGAAGTCATCTCGTAGAGAGATCAGCTAGAAACAAGTCACCTTGTAGAGAGTTCAGTGACAAAGAAACCATCCTGTAGAGAGATCAGCTAGAAACAAATCACCCTGTAGAGAGATCAGCTAGAAACAAGTCACCTTGTAGAGAGTTCAGTGATAAAGAAACCATCCTGTAGAGAGATCAGCTAGAAACAAATCTCCCTGTACAGAGTTCAGCTACAAACAAATCACCCTGTAGAGAGATCAGCTACAAACAAATCACCTAGTGAGTTCAGCTACAAATAAATTACCCTGTAGAGAGATCAGCTACAAACACCTTGTACAGACTTCAGCTACAAACAAATCAACCAGTAGAGATTTCAGTTACAAACAAATCACCCACTGTAGAGAGATCAGCTACAACCAAATCACTCTGTAGAGAGATCAGCAACAAACAAATCACTGTGTAGAGAGTTCAGCTACAAAAAATCACCCTGTGGAGAGATCAGCTAGAAACACATCACCCTGTAGAGAGTTCAGCTACAAACAAATCACCTTGCAGAGATTTACGCTAAAAAAATTACCATGCAGAGAAATCAGCTACAAACAAATCACTTTGTAGAGAGTTCACTTACAAACAAATTTACTCATAGAGATATCAGTTAAAAATAAATCACCCCTTGTAGAGAGATCAGATCACCCTGTAGAGAGTTCAGCTACAAACAAATCATCCTGTAGAAAGTTCAGGTATAATAAATCACCCTGTAGATAGTTTTGATACAAACAAATCACCCTGTAGAGACTTCAGCAAGATAAAAGTCACTCTGCAGAGAGATCAGGTCACCCTATAGTCAAGAGGTCAGCTAGAAGAAGTCACCTTGTAGAGAGTTCAGCAACAAAGAACCCACTCTGTAGAGAGTTCAGCTAGAAACAAGTTACCCTATAGAGAGATCACCTAGAAACAAGTCCTCCTGTAGAGAATTCAGCTACAAACAAATCACCCTGTAGATATTTCAGCTACAAACAGATCATCCTGTAGATAGTTCAGCTTTAGATACAAGTCACCCTGTAGTAGGAAAAGTCACCTTGTAGAAAGATCAGCTAGAAACAAGTCACCTTGTAGAGACCAGCTACAAAGAAACCATCCTGTAGAGAGTTCAGCTACGAACAAATCACCCTGTAGAGAGTTCAGCTATACAAGTCACCCTGTAGAGAGATCAGCTAGAAGAAGTCACCGTCTAGAGAGATCAGCTAAAAGCAAGTCACTTTGTAGAGAGTTCAGCTACTGTACAAAGAAACCATCCTGTAGAGACTTCAACTACAAACAAATCACCCTGCATAGAATTCAGCTGCAAATAGCTACAAACAAATCACCCTGTAGAGTGTTCAGCTAGATAAAAGTCGCCCTACAGAGAGATCAGGTCACCCTATAGAGAGATCAGCTAGAAGAAGTCAGAGTTCAGCTACAAAGAATCCACTCTGTAGAGAGTTCAGCTAGAAACAAGTTACCTTATAGAGAGATCAGCTAGAAACAAGTCACCTTGTAGAGAGTTCAGTGACAAAGAAACCATCCTCTAGATAGTTTAGCTACAAACAATCACCCTGCACAGAGTTCAACTGCAAATAAATCACCCTGTAGAGAGTTCAGCTACAAACAAATCAACCTGTAGAGTATTCAGTTAGATAAAAGTCACCCTACAGAGAGATCAGGTCACCCTATAGAGAGATCAGCTAGAAGAAGTCACCTTGTAGAGAGTTCAGCTATATACAAAGAACCCACTCTGTAGAGCGTTCAGCTAGAAACAAGTTACCCTATAGAGAGGTCAGCTAGAAACAAATCACCCTGTAGAGAGTTCAGCTGCAAACAAATCACCCTGTAGAGAGTTCAGCTACAAACAAAGCAACCTGTAGAGAGTTCAGCTACATTTCATGATAAGTCCCTTAGTAGAGAGATCAGCTGTGAACAACTTGTCAAGTTATCCAATAGGGAATATTAGACATGTAATAAATATATGTATATAATTTGTATAATTACTGATAAAACCAAAAACAGTTGAAGTATTAAAAATCCAATGGCAGATACAGGATGGGACATTTGGCACCTCCCCTCACCTTGTGGTGGAGCCAGCCACACTTCTGATTAAAATAGCTAGCTACTAAACTTTATGTCAGTCCAAGATCAGTTAAAACTCATGAAAATATGTACATTTTAATAGCATTTATTACAAATCCACTTGAAACCAAAGCAAACCAAAGCCAGAATAGCTCTGAAATTGTCACCCAGCACCTTCATGCATACTAAGCACCACTAAAAATAATGATCGTGTTGCTGTTGTTTAAGACATTCAGAGCCTTTAAACAGCTTTTAAGACTTCACAACCACCTGAAAAGATCAAAATGGCAAAATCAGCAGTAAGACACTACTAAGAGGTAATTCTTTGCTGCTTCAAAAATGCAGCAACTAACAAGAGAATCTGGCTCTCCCCAACCATCTACAACTGAGCCTGTTTGTGCCCCTCCCCTTGCCAACTCCTGGATCCGCCCCTGAAATCTGCTTTGTCTTTTTATTCTTCCTGTGGTATAGAAAAAGGATAGGTTAAAGCAGAAAAATGACTTCTTTTTGTATTTGTATACCCCAAAGCTGGCCTATGGCTGGCTTTGGGGTATACATATACAAAAAGAAGTGATATCTAATCAAAAACAGCCAAGCTGTAAAAAAAAGTGTGACCCCTAAAAAGGCCATGGTGAAAAAGGATGTGAAATCCAAGGTGGTGGCCAAGAAATGGCTGTGATGGTAGGTTAATGTTAAAAATTTTAATAACGACAATTCAGGTGAATTTGGTGCCAAAACACAAATTCACATGAATTGTCGCACCTTTTTTACAACTTGGCTGTTTTTGATTAGATATAAATATATGCTAACATTGGTACCTATCCAACTTGCAGGATTATCTCCATATTAATGATCTTAAACCAAAGGGAACCAAGTACTAAATATCAACACCATTAATTATTTTGTGTAATATGGCATGCATGGTGATGTTATTTTCAAAGAACATGAGGCTGTCCTATGCCATCCTGCAAGCATTCTAAAATGATGCAAGAATGCAGGTAACTTTACTACAGCAGAGTTGCATGTGACTATGATGACAATTGTAGTATCGTGCATATAAACACATAGATGCAAACTTTGCATATATATATTTCACAATTTCTGTAGTGTTTGGATTGATTGCAGAAATGCTTCTTGTTCTGTTCTGTGTTTGTAACACTATACAATGAGTGGGAAAATGAACCACAATCCTTTCCAATCATTGATAGTTGGGGCATGCGTACAGTCACTCAATTAATTTTTATAATGTGTCTGGCCAGTGCCATTCTTTCCTTTGATGCGGTATGCATTGGTTCACCAGTTGTAATAAATCTATATTACAAAAAAGTAAACAAACAAGTGTAAGGAAAATTAGAAATGTTAAAATAAAAAGCAATAAAACAAGTGAGGTCATTTACACTTGCAGCTATACTAGTGGACATTTAATACTTACTTCAGTATATAACTGAAGTAGGAATTAAATGCGCACTAGTACAGTTTATACAGTACAGTTTACTAGTACACTAGTACAGTTTGCCTACAGTGTACTAGTACTAGTACTAGTAGTGTACTAGTACATTAGAATAGTTGGGTTTTTTTTGAACTAGTACACTGACTTGTTTCATTTCGATGATCCCAATTCAAATGTGAAAATTCTACACATATTGCAATGGGTACAATACATACGTATTCTAAAATCCATAAAATTAAGAACCTTCAGTGAAGACACATACTAACAACAAAGTTTGGATATCATCTTATCCACCTATTCACCACTCAAATCTAACTTCACACACATGTAATGTAACAACACATAGTAGCAAACATGACACATGTGCGCTTTTAAAATCCATGCGTGTGAGTAAAAATACATGCAGCTGCTAGGCTGCAACCCATGTGTACACGTCTGTGTGTGTGTGTAAGATAGCAACCCGCATGTAGCTACATGCACGTAGGCTGGCACAGCAGTGATGGATTGTCCAATGACCAATTTATAAGTGTGGTTAGTTAAACCATTTCTTACATTAGGCCAAGCAAAGTTAATTGTAAGTTTCTGGTCAGATCAATTCCCCAAAATTGACCAGGTGACCAGGCTTCTTTTTTTTGCAACTTTATACTATATTTGACATAGCAGTACATAGAATTATAGAGAAAACAAAGTTAATGTATAAAGCCTTATAAGAAAGAAAAGCGTGCTTACAAGACAAAAAAAACTTAAACAGCTATAAACAACATAAATTATTGTATGGTGATGGTGTAATTCATTCAGCAAAAAATGACCAGGAAGGGAACCCGAAACATATAATTAACTTTTCATGGCCTTAGCTATGCATGTTTTTATACTGTAGGGTAATCTACTGGTACAATCATCTCACTGGAGCTGTGGAAGTAATAATCCGGATTTTGCAAAATACAATCATCTCTGGACTTTAACTGTAGCTACAATTATATCATTTCACACTAGAACATGTTGCACTCAAGTGCTATGCAATCTTCATCATTGCTAAAAGTATTGTCAGCAAGTGGTCAGCATGGTTGTCACGTAATATGCTAATTTTAATTACTCTAACATTTTTACAAACACTGCTGTACATAGACTCTATTCAGTTTGCACTTGGATATCCTAATACTGGTATATACTCCTTAAGGTGAGTTGGCAGTCATCACAGGAACTGAGAAACTCTGAGGTGTCCTCATTTTCAAGTGTCCTGATTAACAGGTTCCACTGTACAGCTGTAACACTGAAAAGCGGTTCCATTAATCCTCGTAACTTAGCCTCAGCAATCTGAACACTTAGTAATGGTCCCAAAGTATGTTTTAGCATGTGAAAATAAGAACACCTTAATAATCAGGACACTTTGGTTGGTCACGAGGTGTCCTTAACAGACAGGTTTCACTGTATTCTGTATTGTAATGGCTGTACATGTGCCACAGCATATGTGAATTACTATATGAGCAACGGCTGTTACCTGTGGTACAACAATATCCATGCTAGCATTTATGTGTAATTTAACAATACAGCTACAAGCTACTTATGAGCCATGGCTTGTGTTCTCCTGCTACATGTGTACTATACCTACTGTAAGTTGCTCAGAGTCATGTTTGTAAAGTAAACTATACAGACTGCACACATCATGTGTGTGGTGGTGCTGCCATGTGGCAGTGTTGCCTTCACGTGTACAGTCGTGTGTACACAAAACCAAACTGCATGTATGAGTTGTGTTCACGCGTGTGGAGGCACACGCAACACATGCACACTGTGAAGTTAGATTTGAGTGGTACTGTAGTTTAACTATCATTGTTTTATGGTAGTACACTAAAGGAAACATTGAAGTGTTTGTTTACATTATGTCGGGAAGACTGATCTTTCTTCACTGGTTCAACTTTATTTGTGGCAAAGACAGGGGATACAGAGAAACATTTATTAAGCAATGGATTCGTATGTTTATTGTAAATACAATGGTACAAGTTTCAACTTTGTATGTCACTGCAGTTGCAATTAGGTTTATTGATGTGCCTGTAATTTATATCTAATCCAAAACAGCCAAGCTGTAAAAAAAGGTGCGGCCCCCAAAAAAGCTTTGGTGGAAAAGATGTGAAATCAAAGGTGGTAGCCAAGAAATGACTGTGATGGTAGGTTAATGGTAAAAATTTTAATAACGACAATTCAGGTGAATTTGTGCCAAGACCAAGCGGCACCAAGTTCACCTGAATTGTCGTTATTAAAATTTTTACCATTAACCTACAATCACAGCCATTTCTTGGCTGCCACCTTGGATTTCACATCTTTTTTTACCATAGCTTTTTTGGGGGCTGCACTCTTTTTTTACAGCTTGGCTATTTTGGATTAGATATCACTTATTTTTGTATTTGTACACATAGGCTGGCTTTGGGGCTCTTTTAACCTATCTTTTTTATTTACCACAGAAAGAAGAAAAAGATTTAATCATAATCATAACCAACAATTAAAGCAGATTTTTAATACTTTAACTCATTTTGATTTTATCAGTAATATTATACAAATTACATATATTTATTACATGCAAATTATTTCCTACAAATTTCTCTGCTGGGTGACTTGAAATGTAGCTGAACTCTCTACAGGGTGGTTTCTTTGTAGCTGAACTCTCTACAAGGTAATTTCTTCTAGCTGATCTCTCTACACGGTAACTTGTTTTTAGCTGATCTCTCTATGGGTGAATTGTTTCTAGCTGAATTCTCTGGGATGATCTGTTCGTAGTTGTACTCTCTACAGGGTGATTTGTTTGTAGCTGAAATCTCTACAGGTTTGCAGCTCAACTCTCTACAGGGTGATTTCTTTGTAGCTAAACTCTCTAAAGGTAACTTCTTCTAGCTGATGTCTCTACAGGGTGACTTGTTTCTAGCTGAACTATCTGCAGGGTGACATGTTTGTAGCTGAACTCTCTACAAAGTGATCCTTCTAGCTGATCTCTCTACAGGATGACTTGTTCTAACTGAACTCTCTGCAGGGTGATATGTGTAGCTGAACTCTCTACAGGGTGATTTATTTGCAGCTGAACTCTCTACATGGTGATTTCTTTGTACGTGAACTCTCTACAAGGTGACTTCTTCTAGCTTATCTCTCTACAGGGTGATGTATTTGTAGCTGAACTATCTACAGGATGGTTTGTTTGTAGCTGAACTCTCTACAAGGTGATCCTTCTAGCTGATCTTCCTACAGGATGACTTATTTCTTGCTGAACTCTCTACAGGGTGATCTGTTCATAGCTGAACTCTCTACAGGGTGATATGTTTGCAGCTGAACTCTCTACATGATAGTTTCTTTGTATCAGAACTCTCTACAAGGTGACTTCTTCTAGCTGATCTGATCTCTCTAAAGGGTGATATTTGTCTGTAGCTGAACTCTCTACAGGATGACATTTTCTAGCTGAACTCTCTTCAGGGTGATCTGTTTGTAGCTGAACTCTCTGCAGCATGATATGTTTGCAGCTGAACTCTCTACATGGTAGTTTCTTTGTAGCTGAACTCTCTACAAGGTGACTTCTTTTAGCTGATCACTCTTACTCTACAGGGTGATTAGTTTGTAACTGAACTGTCTACAGGGTGATCTGTTCGTAGCTGAACTCTCTACAGGGTGATTTGTTTGCAGCTGAACTCTCTACATGACGGTTTCTTTGTAGCTGAACTCTCCACAAGGTAATTTCTTCTAGCTGATCTCTCTACAGCAGGGGCGGATCCAGGAGCTGGCAAGGGGAGGGGCACATACAGGCTAAGTTGTAGGTGAATGGAGAGAGCCAGATTCTGTAGTTCAGTGCTGCATTTTTGAAGCAGCAAATAATCACCTCTTAGTAGTGTCTCACTGTTGATTTGTCATTTTAGCCTTTTCAGATGGTTGTAAAGTCTTTATAGCTGTTTAAAAGATTCAGAATGTCTTAAACAACAGCAAAATGATAATTATTTTTAGAGGAATTTAGTACGCACGAATGTGCTGGGTGCCAATTTCACAGCTAGTTTGACTTTGGTTTGCTTTGGTTTCAGGTGAATTTGTAATAATTGCTAGTAAAATGTGCATATTTTCGTGAGTGTTTTATAAACTGACCTTGGTCTAACTTAAAGTTTAGTAGCTAGCTATTTTAATCTCCTCCACAAGGTGAGGGGGGGAATTTGCCCCAAATACCCCATCCTGGATCTGCCATTGTACAGGGTGACTTGTTTCTAGCTGATCTCTCTACAGGGTGATTTGTTTGTAGCTGAACTCTCCACAGGGTGATTTGCCTGCAGTTGAACTCTCTTCGTGGTGATTTCTTTGTAGTTAAACTCTCTACTAGGTGACTTCTTCTAGCTGATTTCTCTACAGGGTGGTTTGTTTGTAGCTGAACTCCTCACAGGGTGATCTGTTCATAGCTGAACTCTCTACAGGGTGATTTTTTGCAGCTGAACTCTCTACATGTTGGTTTCTTTGTAGCTGAACTCTCTACAAGGTGACTTCTTCTAGCTGATCTCTCTACAGGGTGACTTGTTTCTACGTAGGTGAACTCTCTACAGGGTGACTTACCTGTAGCTGAATTGTCTATCAGATTAACTGTTTGTAGCTGAATTCTCTACAGGTTTATTTGTTTCAGCTGCTCTCTCTACATGATGGTTTTTTTTGTAGCTGACCTCTCTACAAGGTGACTTCTTCTAGTTGATTTCTCTACAGGGTGACTTGTTTGTAGCTGAACTCTCTCTACACGATGGTTTCTTTATAGCTGAACTCTCTACAAGGTGACTTCTTCTAGCTGATCTCTCTACAGAGTGAGTTGTTAGTAGCTGAACTCTCTACATGGTTTCTTTGTAACTGAACTCTCTACAAGGTGACTTCTTCTAGCTGATCTCTCTACAGGGTGATTTTTTTTTTGTAGCTGAACTCTCTACAAGGTGACTTCTTCTAGCTAATCTCTCTACAGGGTGATTTGTTTGTAGCTGAACTATCTGCAGGGTGATTTGTTTGTACCTGAACTCTCTACAAGGTACTGATCTCTCTGCTGGATGGCTTGTTTCTAGCTGATCTCTCTACAAGGTGACTTGTTTCTAGCCAAACTCTCTATAGTGTGATCTGTTAAGTTTGTAGCTGGGCTCTCTCTTGTTTCTAGCTGACCTCTCTATAGAGATAATTTTAACTTTTATTTGTATAGTTGAACTCTTTACAGGGTGGTTTATTGATTGGATGCTGAACTCTCTACATAGTGACTTGTTTATGCTACAGAGTGACTTGTTTGTAGCTGAACTCTCTACAGAGTGACTTACTTGTAGCTGAACATTGTATAAAGTAACTGGTTTGTAGCTGATATCTATAGAGTAGCTAACTTATATAGATGAGCTCTCTACTGGGTAGTTCTTTGTAGCTGAACTCTCTACACGGTGACTTGTTTGTAGCTGAATTCTCTACAGAGTGATTTGTTGTAGCTGAACTCTCTATACGTGTTTATAGCTGAATTCTCTACATGTGTTTATAGCTGAACTCTCTTCAGTGTGACTTGTAATATTCTGAATCTCTACAGCGATATATTTGTAGCTGTACTCTCTGCAGGGTGACTTGCTTTTAGCTGAATTGTCAATAAGATTAAATGGTTGTAGCTGAACTCCCTACAGAATAACTTGCAATGTAATAGAATTCTATAATGGAGTACGTTATAAACGTAGCTGAATGCTCTATTTGGGTAACTGTTGTATTAGAGTATCTCGATCTTGCATTTGCTACACATAGTTGGCTTTCGAATCATAAATCAGTGGTTTGTAATCCAATTCTTCTGTACTACTGCAAGGACTTTCTATGATGATTATTCCTGCTACACACCAATTTTCAGCTCATTGCTCTAAGTAGTTTGCCTGGTAGACATGAAAACTAATAGTTTTTTTATTCATAAAAGTTGATTGCGTAATTCTGACACAGGTAGGGTTTTGTGTCATATTTCGATGGCCTTTATTTCAGTTCCTTTCAAACCACATAAAGGCACTCCTACGTTAGCTACTCCATCTACATAGCAATTTTTAGCTCATTCCTTCAAGAGGTTTACCTTGACAGACCTTTGACCTTATTTTACGCGCCTAATCAGTCATAACTCCGTGAATGTTCATCGGATTCCTACCAAACTTGGTACTAAGATCTGCTGTAATGAGCTCTTTAAGTGTGTCAATTTCAGCCCGATTGGAGCACGCATTCGTGTTTTATGGTGGATTTTGCACAGTGTGCAAAAAGAGGAAGTAGAAGACAAACATAAGAAAAAAAAAACGAAACTTTGGACGTTTCTATCTCAGAAATATCTTGGGCGATTTTCTTCAAATTTGGTATGTAGACTTCTCTACCTGGCCGGCACTTCTGTAGCAAATTTGGTTCCAATCGTATAAAGGATCACAGAGTTACATAGGTGTGAAAATCGTGTTTTCTTTTCTTCCTGTTAATATGCTCACAGTGTGGTGCACCAGCTTTTTGGGCTGCATGATACAATACCGTGTGTCTTGAGTTCCTAAGAGTTACTGTACAAAATGATCATTCTGTTGTCACTAGTTTGTAGTACTGTAACTCTAAAAGTTCTCAGCATATCAAGCAAAAGAACATTCAAGATTTTAAAATAAAGAATTTAAAAATGTATAATCATGTCAGGGTTATTTCAGATCAGGTCACATATACCACAGTTTACCATTATAATTATTATTTCAGTTAAACCACAGCAAAGTGGTACTTTGATCTTCACCACAGGTATGAATATGGTACACACACACACACGCACACACACACACACACACACACACACACACACACACACACACACACACACACACACACACAAACACACACACACACATACACAAACACACAAACACACACAACACACATACACACACACATACCAGACCAAAGTGTAAGACTAATATTAGCACCAAACATTGAGTCATTTCTAACTCCACAATAGTAGGTTCCATGATATGAATCATTGAATATAGGAATAATCAAAGTTGTATTTATGACATAGGGTAAATCTTCTGTCTCTGTATAATTAAAAGGAACTTCTTTCTCATCTGGAGAATACCATCTGATTTGTTGATAGTCAATATTAAAACATTTACAATTAATCATCACATTTGATGTGCCATTGTTTATTCCACCATCAGTAGAAAGAAAGGAAGGGTTCAGTGGAATAATAATGCAGTTTGGAGTTGTGGCATCCTCCCCTGTGTACAAATCAAAATACAAACAAGTAACAAATTTAACTGAACAGATATGTAGCTACCATACCAAGGACAGAAGTTTATATTTTGTTCATTTTATAATATACTTTTCTTCTACAATTGACTAAGTCTCTGTAATTGTTTGATTGTAACATAAGATTGTAGATAACCTTACCCTTCTCCATCTTCAAATTAAACAAGTGCTTCATACAAGATCAAGTTACCATGGACCACGGTAGTGGTTCATAATAGAGATCACCTATGTTTTTTTGTCAAAATCTTAATAGAACACACACCGAAACACCACCTTAGAAAGCTCCCCCAACCACAAAAGAAGCCTTATAAGTTATTTAGATGAAGTATAGGTCTACTGGATAATATGAAGTCAAAAGGAACCGATAAAAGTATTCTTTTGAATACCGTATTTGCTTGACTAAATGCCGCGGTATTTATCAAGACACACGGTAGTGTGTCGTGCGGCCCAAGAAGCCGGCGCGCCACACCGTGAGTATATTGACAGGAAGAACGAAAACGTCATTTTCACACCTTTGTATCTCGGTGATCACTTATCTGATTGGAACCAAATTTGCTACACAGTTGCCCGCCAGCCAAGGGAGTCTACATTCCAAATTTGAAGGAAATCGCTCCAGCCATTTCCGAGATACGAGCTGCCAAAGTTTCGTTTTTTTTTCTTCGTTTTTTTTTTCTTCTTCTTCGTCTTTTCGCACACTTGCAAAAATTGCTGTAACTCGCAAACGCGTACTCCGATCGCCTTGAAATTTGGCACACAGAAAGGGAGTCCAAAGGCGAATTCTAGCATCAACTTTAGTACAAATCCGATGAATGGTTCAGGAGTTATGACCGATTATTCGCGTAAAACAAGATCGATTTGTTGTCACGCCTACAGGGTAAACCGCTTCATGGAATGAGTTGAAAATTGCTATGTAGATGGAGTAACCATCGTAGGAGTGCCTTTTGGTGGTTTGAAAGGAATCGAGATAAAGACCATGGAGATATGACACAAAACCCAACCTGTGTCACAATTACGCGATCGATTTTTTATAAATATAAAAGTATTAGTTTTCACGCCTACTAGGCAAACCGCTTAGAGCAATGAGCTGAAAATCGGTGTATAGCTGGAATAATCTTCATTGAAAGTCCTTGCAGTAGTACAGAAGAATCGGATTACAAACCACTGAGTTATGATTCGAAAGCCAACTCCGTGTAGCAAATGCGAGATCGAGATACTCTAATAGAACAGTCACCCTAATAGAGCATTCGGCTAATTTATTTATTCCATTATAGAATTTTATTACATCACAAGTTATTCTGTAGGGAGTTCAGCTGCAAACAGTTAATCTTATAGACAGTTCAGCAAGAAGACAGTCACCATGTGGAGAGTTAAGCAAATATATCACTATAGAGATTCAGAACATTACAAGTCACACTGTAGAAAGTTCAGCTATAAACAAGTCATGCACTGTGTAGAGAATTCAGCTACAATTAAGTCACTCTCTAGAGAATTCAGTTACACATAATTCAGCTACACACAAGTCACTGTGGAGAGAGTACAGCTACAAACAAATTACCCTTTAGAGTGATCAGCTACAAACAAAAAACACTTTGCAGGGTGTTCAGCTGCAACAAATCAACCTTTAGAGCGATCAGCAATGAACAAATCAACACAAATCTACCTGTAGAGAGATAAGCTAGAAACAAATCACCCTGTAGAGAGTTCAGCTACAAAAAATCACCCTGTAGAGACATCAGCTAGAAACTAGACACAATGTAAGGAGTTCAGCTACAAGCAATCACCCTGTAGAGAGTTCAGCTAAAACAAATCAACCTGCAGAGAGATCAGCTACAGACAAATCACCTTATAGAGAGTTTAGCTACAAACAGATTACATGTAGAGAGATCGGCTACAAACAAATCAACATGCAGAGAGATCAGCTACACACAAATCAACTTGTAGAGAGATCAGCTAAAACAAATCAACCTGCAGAGAGATCAGCTACAAACAAATCACCTTATAGATAGTTCAGCTACAAACAAATTACCTTGTAGAGAGATCGGCTGCAAACAAATCAACCTGCAGAGTGATCAGCTACACACAATTCAACTTGTAGAGAGATCAGCTACAAACAAATCACCCTGTACAGAGATCAGCTAGAAACTACACACAATTTAAGGAGTTCAGCTACAAGCAAATCACCCTGTAGAGAGTTCAGCTACAAACAAACCAACCTGTAGAGCGATCAGCTAGAAACAAATTACCCTGAAGAGAGGTCAGCTACAAAAAATCACCCTGTAGAGATATCAGCTAGAAACAAATCACCCTGAAGAGAGGTCAGCTACAAAAAATCACCTTGTAGAGAAATCAACTACAAACAAAACACTTTGCAGAGAGTTCAGCTACAAACAAATCAACCTTTAGAGCGATCAGCAACAAACAAATCAACCTGTAGAGAGATAAGCTAGAAACAAATCACTCTGTAGAGAGTTCAGCTAAAACAAATCCATCTGCAGAGAGATCAGCTATGTACAAATCACCCTGTAGAGAGATCAGCTAGAAACTACACACAATTTAAGGAGTTCAGCTACAAGCAAATCACCCTGTAGAGAGATCAGCTAGAAACTACACACAATTTAAGGAGTTCAGCTACAAGCAAATCACCCTGTAGAGAGTTCAGCTACAAACAAACAAACCTGTAGAGCGATCAGCTAGAAACAAATTACCCTGAAGAGAGGTCAGCTACAAAAAATCACCCTGCAGAGATATCAGCTAGAAACAAATCACCCTGAAGAGAGGTCAGCTACAAAAAATCACCTTGTAGAGAAATCAACTACAAACAAAACACTTTGCAGAGAGTTCAGCTACAAACTAGACACAAAGTATGGAGTTCAGCTACAAGCAAATTACCCTGCAGAGATTTCATCTACAAACAAATCAACCTGTAGAGCAATCAGCTAGAAACAAATCACCCTGAAGAGAGGTCAGCTACAAAAAATTACCCTGTAGAGAGATCAGCTAGAAACAAATCACCCTGAAGAGAGGTCAGCTACAAAAAAATCACCCTGTAGAGAGATCGGCTACAAACAAATCAACCTGCAGAGAGATCAGCTACACACAAATCAACTTGTAGAGAGTTCAGCTACAAACAAATTACCCTGTAGAGTGATCGGCTACAAACAAATCAGCCTGTAGAGAGTTCAGCTAAAACAAATCAACCTGCAGAGAGATCAACTACAAACAAATCACCTTATAGAGAGTTCAGCTACAAACAAATTACCCTATAGAGAGATCGGCTACAAACAAATCAACCTGCAGAGAGATCAGCTACACACAAATCAACTTGTAGAGAGATCAGCTACAAACAAATCACCCTGTAGAGGGATCAGCTAGAAACTACACACAATGTAAGGAGTTCAGCTACAAATAAATCACCCTGTAGAGAGTTCAGCTAAAACAAATCAACCTGCAGAGAGATCAGCTACAAACAAATCACCTTTTAGACAGTTCAGCTACAAACAAATTACCTTGTAGAGAGATTGGCTACAAACAAATCAACCTGCAGAGAGATCAGCTACACACTTGTAGAGAGATCAGCTACAAACAAATCACCCTGTAGAGAGATCAGCTAGAAACTAGACACAATGTAAGGAGTTCAGCTACAAGCAAATCACCCTGTAGAGAGTTCAGCTACAAACAAACCAACCTGTAGAGCGATCAGCTAGAAACAAATCACCCTGAAGAGAGGTCAGCTACAAACAATCACCTTGTAGAGAGATCAACTACAAACAAATCAACCTTTAGAGCGATCAGAAACAAACAAATCAACCTGTAGAGAGATCATCTAGAAACAAATCAACCTGCAGAGTTATCAGCTACAAACAAATCAGCTTGTAGAGAGATCAGTTACACACAAATCAACCTGTACAGAGATAAGCTAAAAACAAATCAGAGTTCAGCTAAAACAAATCAATCTGCAGAGAGATTAGCTACATACAAATCATCTTATAGATAGTTCAGCTACAAACAAATTACCTTGTAGAGAGATCGGCTACAAACAAATCACCCTGCAGAGAGATCAGCTACACACAAATCAACTTGTATAGAGATCAGCTACAAACAAATCACCCTGTAGAGAGATCAGCTAGAAACTACACACAATGTAAGGAGTTCAGCTACAAACAAATCACCCTGTAGAGAGATCAGCTACAAACTAGACACAAAGTAAGGAGTTCAGCTACAAGCAAGTTACCCTGTAGAGAGTTCATCTACAAGCAAATCAACCTACAGAGCAATCAGCTAGAAACAAATCACCCTGAAGAGAGGTCAGCTACAAAAAATCACCCTGTAGAGAGATCAGCTAGAAACAAATCACACTGAAGAGAGGTCAGCTACAAAAAAATCACTCTGTAGAGAGATCAGCTAGAAACAAATCACCCTGAAGAGAGGTCAGCTACAAACAAAACACTTTGCAGAGAATTCAACTACAAACAAATCAGCTTGTAGAGAGATCAGTTACACACAAATCAACCTGTCGAGAGATAAGCTAGAAACAAATCACCCTGTAGAGAGTTCAGCTACAAGCAAAACACCCTGTAGAGAGTTCAGCAACAAAGAAACCACCATGTAGAGAGTTCAATTGCAAACAAATCACCTTATAGAGAGTTCAGCTACAAACAAAATCACCCTGTAGAGAGATCAGCTAGAAACTAGACACAATGTAAGGAGTTCAGCTACAAGCAAAACACCCTTTAGTGAGTTCAGCTACAAACAAATCAACCTGCAGTGAGATCACCTACAAAAAGCACCTTGTACAGAGTTCAGCTACAAACAAATTACCCTGTAGAGAGATCGGCTACAAACAAATCAACCTGTAGAAAGATCAGCTACACACAAATCAACTTGTAGAGAGATCAGCTACAAACAAATCACCCTGTAGAGAGATCAGCTAGAAACTAGACACAATGTAAGGAGTTCAGCTACAAGTAAATCACCCTGTAGAGAGTTCAGCTAAAACAAATCAACCTGCAGAGAGATCAGCTACAAATAAATCACTTTATAGATAGTTCAGCTACAAACAAATTACCTTGTAGAGAGATCGGCTGCAAATTAATCAACCTGCAAAGAGATCAGCTACACACAAATCAACTTGTAGAGAGATCAGCTACAAACAAATCACCCTGTAGAGAGATCAGCTAGAAATTAGATACAATGCAAGGAGTTCAGCTACAAGCAAAATCACCCTTTAGTGAGTTCAGCTACAAACAAATCAACCTGCAGTGAGATCACCCACAAAAACGCACTTGTACAGAGTTCAGTTACAAACAAATTACCCTGTAGAGAGATCAGGTAGAAGAATTCACCTTGTAGAGAGTTCAGCAACTAGGGACCCGCCGATTATGCTCATAATTTTACCTATTATGCTATGCTGCACTGCTCAAAAATTTACCTATTATGCTTAAATTTATGCTCAATACTTACCCATTATGCTCAAATTATGCCCAATTATTTATGCCTCAGTTCTCATGCTCTGCTAATAATTTCCAATCTATGGATAAATAATAAGTGGCTGAAGCACAAACTTACTTGTCAAAATGCATATCACAGAAAAGATAGATATACTCTAATAGAACAGTCAGCTATGTGATTGTTCTATTAGAGTTACTGACTGTTCTATTAGTGTATATCGATCTTTCTGTGATAGCTATTTTGATAAGCAAGAATTCATACTATTACACAAATATTCTACCTATTATGCTAGCATTATGCTCAATGCTTTCAGACACATATTATGCTCATAATTATGCCAGCATAATTGACGGGTCCCTATCAGCAACAAAGAAACCACCATGTAGAGAGTTCAGCTGCAAACAAATCACCCAGTAGAAAGATCAGCTAGAAGAAGTTACCTTGTAGAGAGATTAGTTACAAAGAAACCATCATATAGAGAGTTCAGCTACAAAAAAATTACCCCGTAGAGAGTTCAGCTAGAAGAAGTCGCCTTGTAAAGAGTTCAGCTACAAAGAAACCATCATGTACAGAGTTCAGCTACAAAGAAACCACCTGTACACAATTCAACTACAAACAAATCACCCTGTATAGAGATCAGCTAGAAGAAGTTACCTTGTAGATAGTTCAGCTACAACAATTCACCCTGTAGAGAGAGCATCTAGAAGAAGTCACCTTGTAGAGTGTTCAGTTACAAAGAAATTATCATGTAGAGAGTTCAGCTGCAAACAAATCACTCTGTAGAGAATTCAGCTACAATGAAACCGCCATGTAGAGAGTTCAGCCTCATACAAACCACCTTGTAGAGAATTCAACTACAACAAATCACCCTGTAGAGAAGAAGTTACCTTGTAGAGAGTTCAGCTACAAAGAAACCATCATGTAGGAAGTTCAGCTACAAAGAAACCACCATGTAGAGAGTTTAGCTGCAAACAAATCACCTGTAGAGAGTTCAGCTAGAAACAAATCACCCTGTAGAGAGATCAGCTGGACAAAGTCACCTTGTAGAGAGTTCAGCTACAAAGAAACCATCATGTAGACAGTTCAGCTGCAAACAAATCACCCTGCAGAGAGTTCAGCTACAAAAAAATCACCCTGTAGAGAGTTCAGCTAGACGAAGTCACCTTATAGAGAGTTCAGCTACAAAGAAACCATCATGTACAGAGTTCGGCTACAAAGACACCACCATGTAGAGAGTTTAGCTGCAAACAAATCACCTGTAGAGAGTTCAGCTAGAAACAAAATACCCTGTAGAGAGACCAGCTAGAAGAGGTTACCTTGTAGAGAGTTCAGCTACAAAGAAACCATCCTGTATATAGTTCAGCTACATTTCAAGTCACCCAGTAGAGAGATCAGCTACAAAAAAAATATCCTGTGGGGAATAATGGGCATGTAATAAATATATGTATATAATTTGTATAATTACTAATAAAATCAAAAATAATTGAAGTACAAAATTCTTCTTTAAGTTCTTTTCTTCTTCCTGTAGTAACGAAAAAAACACATGGGTTAAAAAGCCCCAAAGCCAGCCATAGGCCGGCTTTGCAGTATACAAATACAAAAAGAAGTGATATCTAATCAAAAACAGCCAAGCTGTAAAAAAAGGTGCGGCCCCCAAAAGGCCATGGTGAAAAAAGATGTGAAATCCAAGGTGGCGGCCAAGAAATGGCTGTGATGGTAGGTTAATGGTTACATTTTAATAACAACAATTCAGGTGAATTTGGTGCCAAGACCAAGCGGCACAAAATTCACCTGAATTGTCGTTATTAAAATGTAACCATTAACCTACCATCACAGCCATTTCTTGGCCGCCACCTTGGATTTCACATCTTTTTTCACCATAGCCTTTTTGGGGGCCGCACCTTTTTTTACAGCTTGGCTGTTTTTGATTAGATTATCTTAGTTCCAACAATCAATGACGTGACTATTCAAACTTGACCACCACTCGATACATGTGAACAATGGTTCAGTCATTATTTTCACAATTGATTGTGGGACCACTCAAGTGTGGCAACTATTAAAGGTGCGGCATTTAATCAAGCAAATATGGTAACTGTAATATGCCATTTTGTTCATTATTTTCGTAATGCCCTAACAGAATGCACATTTTTCGAGCACTTCTACCACATATGGGATGTTCTAGAACAATCTAGATTTTCCATTGGTAGATCTATTAAAGTATGTATCATGTATACATTTAAACTTGAATATTCATTATAAGGAAACTAAGGGAGCTGAACAGCTGACAATATCAGTTCATTGGATGAGGGTTTAAGAGTCAGGTATGAAGGTCACTGGTTAGAGTTTTGTACACTTTTAAAAATGTTTTTCTTTCACTCATTGGTGACTGTTCTATTACAGTACTTTGACCACAGCAATTTTACATAATGCTGATTTTCTATTTGTAACTCTGTAGCTCTCACTGCAATTTCTTTTAAATCACAAAAGGTTTGAAGTATGTATGGTGGTTAACTTATACACACAGCAATTTTCAAGCTATTCCCTGAAGGTGTAAAAAAATATTAATGTTTAATTATAATTAATTAAACGAAAAAATTTCCATAACTCCATGAATATTTAGCAAATTCAGACCTCACTTTTGGTGTGTCAATCCACTTCAATGGGTCCTTATGTATGCCAAATTTCACAGCAATAGAGTTGTGCATTTGTGTTTTAGCTATACTGATTTTTGTAAGGTACGTGAAAAAAAGAAAATACTGCTGCTATTGTTCTGGCAGTCATGTCAAACAACAAAAAGGTACTGAAACAAACAAAAAAGAAACTGCATAAGTCTCTCAAATTGAACCCAAGACTCTATGGTGTAAGTTCAGAATGGTAACCACTATGCTTTGCCACTGCCAGCTGTCCACATAGTTTCTATCTTATAAATATGAGGCAAGAAGTAAGCTACATAGTAGAAGCTATAGAACCTACAGGGTAAAGAAGAAACTAACTTAACAATTGTGAGGTTCGTCTGTTAAGCACAATATTATATCTCTCACTGTTTGCATGAAGGGAAGTTTCAGGAGGCAAGCTAGGGTTGGCGAACTCCAAACCATATAGCTTTCCTCAAACTCACTCTGAAACTTTCCTTCATACAACTATAGTTGGTATGCGTACGGTATACAACTATGGTCGGTACGCGTTCTGATTTATGAAGCTAGCAAATCATTGCTAAGTAACATAATAGTAAGACACCAATCAGTACTAAAAAGTATAGCTACAAAAATCCTTCAGTACTTACAAAACCACAAGCCTCAAGCCTTACTTTTAAAACAGGAATCTAATATCAAGACACATGGTAGTGTGTCGTGCAGCCCAAGAAGCTGGCACGTAACACCCGTGAGTATATTGACAGGAAGAAAGAAAATGCAATTTTCGAACCTCCGTAGCTCTGTGCTTCCTTGATGAAACAAGACGATTTTTGCTGTGTACATACCCTCCAATTGCAGCACTCCACATTCCAAATTTGAGCGAAATCGCGCCACGCGTTCCTGAGATATGCAACTTCAATAATTGGCTCAGTTTCTTCGGGTTTTTGTTCTTCTTATTTTCTTTTTCTTGTCGCACACTTACAAAAACTGCTATAAAACTCGAACGCCACATCCGATTGCCTTGAAATTTGGCACACAGAAGGGGGATATAAAGGCCAGTGTTGGGCAAGTTACTTGTAAAAGTAACTAGTTACATATTACATATTACTTGCAACTGAACTATTTAGTTACAGTTACATATTACTCATAAAATAAAGTAACTGTAATAATATTACATATTATATTACGTTGTATCCACAGCCTTAAGCTGTCACATTTGAAACTACCACTTTATCACGTGACATGATTGCGTTGTTGGGCAATGTGCAAATCTTGGTTATAAGTAAGAAGCTGGTGAATAAGCTTCATTAAGTAGGCTTCGTTACTTCGTTGTGGCTAGGCATTACTCAGAGGATAACTAACGAGATTAGTAACTTCGTTACTTGTAGCAATAACATTACGTAATATTAGACTCGTTACAGTAACTATATTACTTAGGTAACGCGTTACATATGTAAGTAAAGTAGCTTGAGTTATATTACCTGTTTTTATAGTGTATTTCGTTATTTATGATTATGATTACTGAAAACACAGTTACAAACTGATATGTTCAGGTAAGGAAAAAACATTACAAATCACATAGATAAGAGTTAGTTATAATTTATCTAAAAATACTTGTAGAGATTGGGATTTTATTGTGTCAGTTGGTAAATTGTTCCAATCGCGGATAGATTTGGGGTAATAGCTGAATTTATAATGATCTGTTCTAGCAAACGGAATCTCAAAATGGAAGGGGTGGTGGTGGCGGGTGGGATATGTGGTGTTAGTGAAATAATTTGGGACTGTTAAGACTGATGAGGAGTAAACAATGTTGTAGAATACTTTTAATCTAGTCACATATCGTCGTGTTGAAGTGATGGCCATTGTAGATCTGCTAACATAGATGTAACACTACTGTTATATCGGTAGTCTGACTTGACCCAACGAGCAGCACGTCGTTGTACCATTTCTATACTTTGTATCTCCTTCTGCAAGTAGGGGTCCCATACTGCCGATTCATACTCCAACAGTGGTCTCACTATACTGGTGTAGGCTAAACATTTAGTTTCTGCAGAACATCTATAAAGGTTACGTTTAACAAAGTTTAGCATCCTTGTTGCTTTAGAGATAACTTGATTGATATGAGGTGTAAATGACATTTTTGAGTCTAAGAGAATTCCTAAATAAGGGTGTTGGGTAACTCGCTGCAAAAAGTAATTTCTGATAGTATAGTTGAAAGTAGAGGAGGATGTTAGTCTACTACAGGTAAGTACCACACACTTGGAAGTGTTTAATTCCATTAACCAAGTTTCAGTCCACTTTAATATAATGTTGAGGTCATGTTGTAATAATAATTGATCTTGCTGACTATTGATAGTTCGATATAATATGCAATCATCTGCAAAAAGTTATATTACTTAGTTACCACAAAAGTAATAATAATACGTAACGCGTTACTTATGTAACGCGTTACTCCCAACACTGATAAAGGCACATCTCGGTACCAACTTTGGCTGGAATACGATAAACAGGCAAAGAGTTATGAGCAATTATTCACGAAAAATAACACCAATATGTTGTCACGCCTACAGGGTAAACTGCGTATGGGAAGAAGCTGAAAATCGGTGGGTGAATAGGTGAACTATTGAACCTCAAACCTTTTGTAGTTTGATAGAAATCGAGGTAAAAAACAGGAAGATACAACGAAAAAACCAACAGTGTGTAACAATTATGCAATCGAGATTAGCTAATAAAAAAAAAAGACTGCTTGCCACGCCTACCAGATAAACCGCTTGGGGTAAAGCTTTGAAAATCGTTGTACAGATGGAGTAATCATCTTAGAAAGGCTCATCAATGGTGTAGAAGAATCAGACTTAAAGCCACGGAGTTATACATTATTTAACGCGCGCCATGATTGGAGCTTCACTATTCTCTTGTTGATTTACCCTTTCCGCTTCATTCTCTATTACCGTTTTTGTGATACCCGTGGAAAGTATCACTCCAGGCAAGTGACAACTCAAGTGTTAGCTACAGCAGTGTCTGTGTTTCTACACTTTCGCAGCGGTCTGGTGTGCACTACAAAGAATAATGCCTAAAACTAGGCGCAAGAAGAAGCAGCCTAACCCCTATGACGCCAGTGAAGCCTCTGTCAAGCAGCTAACTGTTACAAGGGCAGACGATGATGCGGAGGATAATTGTACTTGCTCACAATGCAGTAAGTCTGTTGAACAATTGTTGGAATGTGAGTGTTGTGAGCAGTGGTATTGCTGTGCATGCCAAAACGTTTGCTGTTTTACATGAATTTAAATCACTGCACTGGTTTTGTGCAAAATGTGAGCCCACAATTTTGCGGCGTCCTAAGGATGCCACATTCCCGCAAGTGAACCCACAAGGCCAACAATGTGAGATAGAGTCCGGTCTGAAAGCCTTGGAGTCTCAATTAACCAGTTTGACAAACAGTTTAAGTAAGATAACGAAATCCTGTAGTGTTGTTGACTCTCCACAGGCCATCAATGTTACTAGTAATGTCAGGGCAGTTCCAGATGTGTTGGCTCTCAGGGCAGTTGACGAATACAGGCAACACGAGCAACGCAAGCTTATTCTCATCTTTCATAAAGTCCCAGAATCCACTCACTCTGAAGCGTCCACAAGAAGAGAAGATGATCTCAAATTTATCTACACTCTCGCCAAAGAATTAGGAATTGAGCACCTGGAAGTAGTCAATGCCATCCATCTGGGTCGTCCAGTCGAGTCAAGATCACGCCTACTTAAGGTAGAGGTGTGCAACTCTCAGGTTAAGAGACAACTACTTTCTAAAGCCAAAAACCTTCGCCAATGCAAAAGTGATCAACTACGTACGGTTTTCATCACCCCTGATCTTTCTCCTCAAGAAAGACAACAACAGAAGAATATAAGAGCTGAACTACATATTCGCAGAGATGCTGGTGAGCGGAACATAGTGATACGTAAAGGTCAAATAGTATCAGTCCGAGCTCAAGATATAGATACTACTCACTCATCTCTTGGCACTTCTTCTGTTGCTAGCTCAGCTGCTTCTGTGTCAAATGACCAGTCTGGGTAGCACCCTCAGAGGTGCTACTCCCTTGTTGCCTGTAAATCAAATTAGCAAGCATTTGAAATTAACTGCTTGTTTGTGGAACTCACATAGTATTGTTAACAAACTGAGAAATTTTCAACCTTTTATATATACGCAAGACTTTAGTCTTATTGTAATATCTGAAACTTGGCTTCATGATTACATTTACAACAAAGAGATTCTCTCCACTGGCTATACCATATACAGGAAAGACCGTTGTTCCAAAGGTGGGGGTGTCATGCTAGCAGTGAAATCTACCTTTAAAACCACTGAACTTGCTTCTCCAGACAATCTAGAAATAGTAACAATTTCAGTTCACTCCCATCATAACTTAATTATCTGTGCTGTCTATTTGCCACCCAATTATAAAACTGATCATGTTCAAGACCTTTACTCCTATATCACAACACTAAGTTGCTCAGGAGATGTCATTTTACTTGGTGATTTTAATGCTTCAGATATAGACTGGCAAACTTTTGCCTCTACTGCTGACAGTTCTGACCGCCTCTGTGATCTTATAATTGATCACAACTTGTTCCAGCATGTTACTGTGCCCACACATATTCATGGAAATATTTTGGATTTAGTAATCACCAGTGATACTGACTTGATCAATGACTTAGTCGTTCATCCTCTCACTGATTTTCCACTACAATCTGACCATTTTATAATAACATTTTCTATTTGTGCTTCTGTTCACCATCATAACTCTAGAAATGGAAAGCAACTTACATACAACTTGAATAAAACAGACTGGTTGGGCCTAAATCAATTTATTGCATTCAATAATGCTGATGCAATTTTCTATTCTGATAACATTGAGATTACTTGGGCAAGGTTGAAGGACCTATTACATGAATCTATGGACAAGTACATCCCAAAGAAACAACAACATCCGCCCAATAGGCCCCAGTGGTTTACTTCGGAAATACAACACTGTCTGAACAAATTACACACAATACGTAAAAAGGTTAAACGTAACCCAACAGAACACAATAAATCTACTCTGAAATCAGCTGAGGAAAACCTACAACAGCTCATAACATCTTCAAGGCAAGCCTATGAATCCTCTCTAGTGGAACAATATTCCTCATCAAACTCCAACAGAATTTATAAAGTTATCTCAAGCCTTAAAAACAATCGGTCTATTCCAGCAGCCATGTCGCTTGACTCTGATTCTTGTGATGATGATCTTGGTATAGCCAATGGTTTTAATAAATACTTCCACTCAGTTTTTACCAAAAGTTTTATGGACCAACCACAGACTGCAGACAACCCTTCTGACATACCTGCTATGTCCTCAATTGATATCCAACCTGAGGAAGTTTTTGAATGTCTGTCTTCCTTGGATGCTAGTAAAGCAGCTGGGATTGATGCCATGAGCCCTGAGGTACTGAAACAGTGTGCTGATCCAATTACTCCTATTGTCCATCATTTAATTAACTTGTCCATCACTTCATGCTCTCTTCCTAGTGAGTGGCAGACTCATCTTATAGTTCCCATACACAAGTCAGGTCCGAAGACAGACATCAAAAATTATCGTCCAATTTCACTGCTTTGTATTCTTTCAAAAATTTGGAAAGATTAGTGTACAACAAGATAGTTGACAAAGTAATCAAGATTGTTTCACCATTACAATTTGGTTTTGTTAGAGGCAGGTCATCATTACAACAACTACTCCTCTTTATCAACTCTGTAATTGAAGCCCATGAATTATCCACTCCCATTGATGTAATATATCTTGATATAAGAAAAGTATTCGACTCTGTTCCCCACAATGACTTATTGACCAGGTTACGGTCCCTGGGAATTCGTGGTGACCTGTGGAATTGGTTTCAGGCTTATCTTCTCAACAGACAGCAACGAGTACGTATTAACAATTCTATTTCAGAGGTGCTACTTGTGTTATCAGGAGTACCACAAGGCAGCATCCTTGGTCCTCTTTTGTTCATTCTTTACATAAATGATTTTCCTTCGCTATTAAAAGAATTACTGCCCTTTTTATTTGCTGACGACACCAAGTGTATACATACAGCTAAGACTGTTGAAGACTTCAACATTATACAAGAGGACCTTAACATAGCCAGCAACTGGTCCGTGTTGCATAATTTATCATTTAATTGCTCCAAATGTGCTGTTTTACACTTTTGGTGCAACAATAATAGTACAGCTCAGTACTTCCTCAACAATAACAATATTGAATCGACAGAACTGATTAAAGACCTTGGGATCATGATATCTACTGACCTCTCCTGGTCTTCTCATTGTAATATGGTTGTGTCCAGAGCCTACAAACAGCTAGGCTTAATCCGTCGTAGTTTTACAACCAACTGTTAGGCTTGAGCCTATTATGCTCAAAATTTTACCTATTATTCTTTCCAGAATTTCCCAAAAAATTTCCCTATTATTCTTTTTGTTATTCTTGTATCCAGCCTATTATTCCATAATTATTCTCATTCAGTATATACTTGTGGCTAGTCACTTAGTTTTCAAGATGCTGCTATAAGTAGTTTTGTCCGAATTATTAATAGCCATATATGAAACATTCCACCTTAAACATCATTTTTCTATACATAAAAGTTACAGCAGACTTAGAATAGCTATCTACAGTAATAATTCAAGTGTATTTAATTATTAGTGTATTATAATAATATGCTGTAACTACTTTATAGCTACTAAGTTAGGTAGATAATAATGCTCAAAGACTTGAAGAAGATACACTGGTATAAGATGTACAAGTTTCAGAATTGCAGATAATCATGCAGTTAAATCCCTGATGCTGGCTGCAGATTATTAACATAAAACGACCTGACTGCTCTATTAGAGAATTTGAGCATTCTATTAGAGTATATCGATCTTTAGAGGCTTTCCAGCTCCTTTCAACCAACACTCCTGTCAGCCTTTTATCATTTGTAGTAGCTTAACTCTTTCTTCTAGGTAATAAAGAAGAGACACGCCCCCTAATTCCACCAATTATTCCCGTGGTCGTCCGATTATTCTAAAATTATGCCTGTAACCATCCTATTATTCCGGAATTATTCTCACGAAATTGGTGACCTATTATTCTCAAGATTATGCCGGCATAATAGGCGCAGGCCTACCAACTGTACCTTGACAAAGAAACAATTATACATCTCCTTGGTGCGTTTTCAACTTATGTACTGCTCCCAAATCTGGCGACCCAATCTTGTTCAAGATATCAAGCTTTTGGAAAGGGTTCAGCGGAGAGCCACAAAGTACATTCTTATTGATTATACTTCATCCTATAAAACTAGACTATTAAAGTTGTCGATGCTTCCCCTCATGTTTACTTACGAACTAAATGACTTGTTATTTTTATTAAATCCATCAAGAACCCATCTTTACACTTTGACATCTCCAAGTGGGTCCATTTTAACAGCAACAGTTCTACAAGATCATCAACCCATTCCAAGCTAGTTCATAATTATACGAAATATAGCACCTCCCGCCATTTTTATTTTAACCATTTACCACGTTTATGGAATGTACTGCCACCTTTAAATCTAGATCTATCTATAGCAACACTAAAGAGACAGTTAAACAACATCTTCTGGGCCATGTTCACTTCAAACTTTGATGACAATAATTACTGTACTTATCATGTTGTATGTCCTTGTCATAGGTGTAGTTCCACCCCAATTACCCTTTTGTTAATTAATTAGTTTACTTGTAATTTTTAGTTGCTCCCTTGTAATCTTAACTTATAATTGGGTGCTGATAGCTCTTATCAGCACACCAGCTGCTGTATTTTATAGTCTAGTTTAGTTTTATACCAACCCCCCAGTTTGTATCCATGTCTTTCAGCAGCAAAATCACAATAATAATCACAATAATAATAATAATAACACGAAATCCAACTTGGTGCAGCAAGTGCGAGATCGAGATACTCTAATAGAGCAGTCATCCTAATAGAGCAGTCACCCTGAAGAAAATTCAAGAGATCAGCTAGAAACAAGAAACTGGAATAGAGATCAGCTACACACAAGTCACCCTGTAGAGAGATAAGCTAGAAGAAGTTACCTTGTAGGGAGTTCATGCAACTATGGAAAGAGATAGTTCAGCTAGAAGAAATCACCTTGTAGAGTTCAGCTACAAATAAACCACCATGTAGAGAGTTCAGCTACAAACAAATCGCCCTGTGGAGAGATCAATAGAAGAAGTTACCTTGCAGAAAGTTCAGCTACAAAGAAACCATCATGTAGAGAGTTCAGCTACAAACAAATCTCCCTGTAGAGAGATCAGCTAGAAGAAGTTACCTTGTAGAGAGTTCGGTTACAAAGAAACCACCATGTAGTGAGCTCAGCTACAAACTAGTGACCTTGTAGAGACATCAGCTAGAAGAAGTTACCTTGTAGAGAGTTCAGCTACAAAGAAACCATTCTTTAAAGAGTTCACATACAACCAAGTACATACACCAATGTGACAACTCCCTGTTAAGTGCATACACCAATGCAACAATCCCCTGGTGAGGTTATGCACACGACTAGGTGGTGCATGAAAGCACAACTGAAATTATGATCCAAAATCTACTTAATATGTCACAATAGTGATAGATACAACACAATAGTGGCATCGTAATTAAAGGCCACCAGTAGCTAAGTGCCGGTACATCATTGGTGTGGCAGTGGCACAGTGATGTGTACACAGTATAACAAAACATACAGGAGAGAACTATACATTATTGCAGTATTGTATGCAGTAATACATCAGTGGCAACATTACTGAAGATGAAAATTATTTAGCTATGCAGCCAATATACAGCACAGTATCAACCTCAACTAGGGGTCACCAGTAGCTGAATATGGTTCATCAGTAGCTGAAAATGGTTCATCAGTGGTGTGGCAATGGCACAGTGATGGATACGCACTATATGCATACACAACTTGCAGGACATACACAATACTGTAGTAGTTAAGAGTATGCAAGCCAGGTGAACCAAGAGAGCCAAGCCAGCCAGAGTCTAGTAAGCCAGGTAAAGGCAAAATATACAAGAAAACATTAAAATACATATGTACCACACTCTTTACAATACAAAACAATACAAACAGGCATACCGTTCCTTGTCTTGTGCAGCTGGCATGGCGAAATCTGCCTTAATTACCTGCTTAATCTTCTTTATGTGAATGGATCCACTAGCAGCTGGTATGGCAACTTGAGGCTACTGTGCCAGCTGGCAACACTTTCAAAACAAATTATCAGTAGTTCTTCGTCTAGACCACTGCACCTGGTCAATTAATTAGCATCATGTGCTAGAGTTTTGATTGGCGTTAAATAGAATCATCATACGTTTCTATCACCTCCATGAGAACACCCACCCATTATACGATTGTCTCTTCATTCAACATGGATTCTATTCCTGGTGAGTGCAAAGCCTTAGGCCTTGTAGTTTTCTCAAACATTATTTAGTTATTTTATTTATTTATTTCATTATTTATGATGTAATCTTGACCGCATTTCTTATTACTCTTAGTACCTGATTGTGTAATTATTATTATCAATTGCCAAACAGGAAGGCATACACAATAGGCATACACAATAGGCAAAACCTTTACAAGGTGTCAGCCTACTAGGAGAAACATACAGTTTCTACAGAACAAAGACAAATAATACAGAACAAATTGCAAAACAACAAAAAAACATGATAGCTACACAACAAATCACAAAACACAACAAAAAAACATGATACACATATCAATTTACACATAAGTAATTATACAGTTGATGTCGGAAAGACTTTTGTAACATGTGATTTTAACTGCTGTCAGTTGTTCATACTCAAAATCGCATCTTTCACACATGGCTAGTGGTAAAATCCTTATGCATTCAGGGGCGGATCCAGGAGCTGGCAAGGGGAGGGGCACAGACAGGCTAAGTTGTAAATGGTTGGGGAGAGCCAGATTCTCTATTTCAGTGCTGCATTTTTGAAGCAGCAAATAATCACCTCTTAGTAGATAGTGTCTCAATGTTGATTTTTGCCATTTTGGCCTTTTCAGATGCTTGTGAAGTCTTAAGAGCTGTTTAAAAGGGCCTAAATGTCTTTAAAACAGCAACATGATAATTATTTTAAGAGGTGCTTAGTACACATGAAGGTGCTGTGTGACAATTCCACAGCTAGTTTGACCTTTGGCTTCAGGTGAATTTGTAATAAATGCTAGTAAAATGTACATATTTTCATGACTTTCTTGGTCTGACAAAGTTTAGTAGCTATTTTAATCAGAAGTATGGTTGGCTCCTCATCAAGGTGAGGGGGAAGGCATTTGTCCCAAATGCCCCATCCTGGATCTGCAATTGGTATTGAACAAGGATTTTACCACATAGCTACACTTTTTATCACTTAGATCTTTTGAATTAATAAGTTAGTAGATCACTCTGTATGAATTTCTAACCTTGAAAATTCTGAATACTGAATCCTCCAGAGTGACCATAAGCTTCTCTGTATCCAAATCCATACACTACAGCTGACATCAATGCATTGGCTGTTGTGTGTATAATTGTTACTGGACCATTTGATACAGATAGTTGTGTATAATATGCCTCAGTGACCTGGTTGAATGTTATTGTGTTCCAAGATTGTGACTGTAATGACCTCTTCACTCCTCCTCTTATCCAATACATCATACTAGGCTGATAATACTCCTTCAATACTATAATGTTGATATAGTCACTGTAACCTGATGATATTGTGGATAGGTTGATTTCATTACTGTAATGATCTGTAGCTGGCACAAGCATCATCATTGGATCACCAGTTCTACCATCATAACCATAACCAGGACTATACTGAGCTACTAAGATTTCTTTGTTAGAGTGGATTGCACAATAGTATTGATGAGTTACTGTAAAACTATTCCCTGCATTAATATTATAGGAATTCCTCACATTGTTACAGTCCATAAAGACTTCAGTTGAGTTATATGCTGCTAACACTCTGATGATGTAAACACTTCTACCTTGCAGTGGTGCAATGTAATATGTTTTACCCCAGTATGTGGTAGGTGGAATCTGTTCTATTAAGTGATCACAATAGCTAGAACTCAATGATAGTACATATCCACACTCATGACCACTAAACACAGACACTGGCTTGTCTGTCATAATTCTGGTCCCAGTCAAGTCACTTGATGATCCAATATACACTGTTTGTAACCTGTTGACTATGAAGGAGTATTGACTACCACTGGTCAGGGAACTAACAGTATCATTAATCTTGACATTAACAGATTGTGTTACTGTTAAATTCATCATTGTGTTGTTCTCTGTACCAACAATCAGTACTACATTATCATAATATGATACACCAGAGGATACTGAAATTCCATAATAAATGTAATGAGTGCAACAAACTTTTATTGTGGGTAAAGCAAGGAATGTATCACTACTGTAGGATACATCATTTTGACCAATCACAACTACATTAGTACTGTTGGTCTTAAGGTAAATCCCCTTATTTTGATCATTGTATGAACCAGTTATGAGACTTGAAGAAAGACTTACAATTGTTGACCCTGTACCTGCAATAGTTCCAGTGTTATAATATCCTACTCTAGGAGCTTCAATGGCATATGACAATTCTGGTGCTCCGATATTAGTTAAATAGAGAGATATTGAACCACCATTGTTATTCTGAAAAAATCCTATGTAGTAATTATTGCCTGTAAGAAATTAATACAAAACATACAAAGCAGCAATATTAGAAAGTGTCATAAGTTGTAGTTGTAACACACCCATGAGGTTTGTATCTGATTTGTAAACATGGCCACATGTTCTAACTGATTTGTGGTATCTGGCATGCACAGATCAAAGGCGCTCATTTGCAACACAAAAGGAACAATAAGGTAAAGCTAATATTGGCTACCGCTGAGCTCGGTATACAAGAAACGATTTACTCACTAATTACTGCCTTGATGGTTAGTTGATTCATTGTTAGCTAGTAAATTCATTGATAGTGTGTTTCCCATGTGTGAGCACTTCCCATGTGTGAGCGTGAAGTGTGGGGAAAATAGAATTCGAGGAAAACGGAAACAGGATGGGAATGGAAAGCAGAAACGGGAACTACCTACAGAAAATGCCTGATAAAGGTCACCATGTAATATATACAGGTTGTATAGGCTGGATTTTACAGCACAATCTTTCTTTGCAGCATTGTTTGTATCCTTCTGCTAAAATGATCAAAACACTCTAATAGAGCAGTCACCTGCATTAAGATACTCTAATAGAGCAGTTAAGAATGTTTTAACAGCTATCCCACCAGGGACATGCAATGATGACCTGTGAATTGATGGGCTATAGCTGTCATAAATTAAGTATATAGACTAGCTAAGTCATCAATATTGAAAGTTAGCTACTCCTTTGAAACCATAAACATTTACAAATATTCAACTATTATATTTATAAAACATTCTAGTTAACTGATATGCCTAAATACAGGCTTTGAAAACTACACTTATACCACTTCCAGATAAGAAATCATATGATGGGAATATGCATGCAGCACTGGTGTGCTTGTCAAGTTGACAAGAGAGAAGTCGTCATGACTGGTCGACTGGTCATATTGTCCTTAGTCTAGCTCTCCACATTGGAGCCATGCACCCACAAATACTGCAGCTACCATCACAGCAAAACTCATGTATGGATACTAAATAATACTGACTGATACTAACTCCATATTTTATTCAGTATTGCTCCGTCTTGGGACCATCTTGGGACCATTATTCAAATTCTGTCAAAACCTGCACACTAATAGTCTACTACTATGTATAGCAATATAGTTTTGCCTCTGGCTAAGTTTTACTTGAAAAAAATTGTTCCAAGGCAGAGTGATACTGAGTAAAATTCAATAAAGACAGAGTTAGTATCAGTCAGTATTTTTTAGTATCCATACATGAGTTTTACTGTGCATGTAGCTACATACCCTTTTTATTCCTGAGGTTGCAGGTACAACTTCCCGCATCTAAATGCAGGCACTGTCAGTTCATTAGAATCCTTTGTAATTCTATTCATGTTATAATGGTTAAATGTTATGCATGGCTTCAAGGGAGTAGTTAACTTTTAATGTTGATAACTTATATAGTATCTATGACAACTTTAGTCCATCAATTGCCAGGCTTTAATTTAATGCAGGTCCCTAGCTGCACAGTGGAATAGTTAGTGAAACATTCTTGACTGCTCTTACAGAGTATTTTACTGCAGGTGAATGCTCTATTAGAGGGTTTCGATCGTTTTAGCAAAAGGATCCAAGCAATGCTGCAAAGAAACATTGTGCTGTAAAATATAATGTATAATATCCAACATGTATAATGCATGACGACCTTTATCATATTTTTTTTCCGTGGGTCGTTCCCATTACTGCTTTCCATTCCCATCCCATTCCCATTTTCCTCAAATTATACTTAGCCCAAAGTGTGTATTGATGCCAATCACTCCAGCCATTGTATTGCTTCATGTCATTTAGACGGGTGTAGCTGAAGTGTCTGATATTCACTGTTCAGTGGTGCAGCGCTATGTTAGATTAATTTATTGGCGAATGAGCAAGTGATATGCAGATAGCTACGGACTCAGCCCAATGGTTGTACTGCTTCACATTCATTCAGATGAGTGTAGTGTTGTGTGTTGATTTGTTCCAGAGCAATCCATCTCCTTGATGGATGTATTAGCTAAATTCATTGCTTTTTATTGTGCCTTCCTGTGTTGGTCTAGTGTTTTGTTTTGTTTGATGTCTTTGAACTAATTAGTGGCCAGACTGTGTGGCCAAAAGGAGGTACTTAGCCATGTTACAATTATTTGTAATCTGGTTTATAACTGATTTATAACACTGGCAGCAGCCTTTGATCTGCACACACACCATACCACAAACTATATTAATACAGTATATTAGCAATAAATTAAGCTGGTATCTAATTTGTAATTACAACACCCTAGGGCAGTGTGTTTACAAAATCAGAATACAAACCGAATGTAAATAATTATTGTATTGTGATAATGGGTATGCATGGATCAAAGACTCCCATTTGGAACATGAAAGAAGCTACCATGCAAAAACATATTTGCTGTAAAAAAGGGTGCATTCAAGAAACCACAATTAACTGTAATAACTGCAACTACTGTAATAGATCTGATACCTGGTGCATCCAAGAAAGAATCTAAGTATAATTAACAAAGATTGTTAAGAGTGGTAAATTTTGGATGGACTGGTGCTCTGCATTCAGTCTTGCTACGTACTTTAATAACTTCAACTCTACTTGACAAGTCAATTGGCTACCTTTTAAATCATAGTATAGTAGGGACCAAAAAGGTGTAGGCATGGCCCATGAAAAAGATCACCTAAAAACAAGCTTCACTTTTCCCTGATGACAATGAAGCAGTATTGGTTAGGTAAAACTAAACAAAAACAAGCCTTCTGATTGACCTGAAATGATTTCAACAAGTTACTATGAAATTATTATTTTTAAATTTACTAAAAGGAATTGTCTAGTAACTGACTGACTGACTGACTGACTGACTGACTGACTGACTGACTGACTGACTGACTGACTGACTGACTGACTGACTGACTGATGGCTTTAGACAGACAAGTGTACCCGATAACGGCTAAGGCTACAGGCTTGGTTTTTTCACTGTTTGACATCACTTCAGTTGGACACATGCCTTTTAGCATACCACAGTATGTACAATGCATTCTTCATCGAAATACCAGGGTCCTCCTTTGTGCCTTATTCATCTTAGCTGACAGTGGAAGGTATTGATTTGGCAGTGGCACATGATGGCTTCCCTGTGTAATGGAAATCTTCGGTAATTTTCATAGTGGCTACTTTGATTGCAGAGGTGCTTTTAGAACAGTTCTAGATTCGTAATGCTGACAACAAAGCGTAATAGATACTTCACCTTTCAAACAATAATTGATAGCTGGGGCACGCTATTTGACCAACCAAGTGAGCATCCAGTCCTTGGATCATAGTTACTTGATAGTCAGCATAGTCAGCATAATCAGCTACAGAACTTGAATTTAATGATGCATTCCAAGCAATAACCTGGCAGTGGAACACTATATTCATACAGGGAATGCTAATCCCATATATCGACCTCCTTATTGTGTACCTCATGCTTATCATAATGCAGTGAAATCTGAGCTAGACCAAATGCTGGAGAGTGCAATACTAGAACTAGAGGTGGGCGATAGCAAAATTTTCACAAGACGATTGATAGTAATGAACATATTATGATAACAATATGTATCATGATAGTATCTAAATGACAGATCAGTAGTTAGCTGCTTGTACAATTAAGAATTTTGTGAACAAACATGCTAATTTATACATTTTTTACACCTATACATTGCTCCTATCTTGTGCAAAGGCAAGAATATGGTTCATGAATAGAACTACTTAGTAGTCATTAGAAGTGTTACATCCATCACGATAGTGTAGAGGCTAATTATCACAATACGATTTGAAAGTTAATATCATGATACTCGATATTTTTTTACTATTGCCCAGCTTTAAATAGAACAGTGTGGACTAACAACATTTAAACAGTGTGTCCAGAGTTGATACTTACCCTATGCCTTGCATTGGTGACTTGCTGGATCGTTTGGGGAAGACAAAGTAACAATGGACCTGATGTAAGGTTATTGGCAAGTCCTAGTGGCTGAGAAAGATCATGACAAGACAGCTTTCAACTCACCATTTAATTTTTTTCAATTCAAAGTAATGCCATTTGGCCTCCAGGAAGCCCCAGCAATCTTTCAAAGGATGATTGACTGTTTACTACATGGAATTCACTCATTTTGGCAGCTTAATTATTTAGTGCTATTCAGTGAAACATGGGAAGAGCATCTTAAACATCTATGCTCTATTTTGTCACATTTGAGAGAGTCAGGTTTGACAGCCAAGCCAAGCAAGTGTCAGTATGCTATGCAGCATTGTGTGTACCTTGGCCATGTTGTAGAAGGTGGGATTGTAAAACCAGAAGGAGACAAATTGAAAGCAGTAAAACAGTTACCAGTGCCCTTGAGCAAGACACAAGTGAGAGCCTTTCTTGGAATTACTTGATACTACTATAAATTTCTGCCAAATTATGTTTCTGTGGCAACCCTATTGACTGACTTGACAAAAAAGAGTGCACCGAATAGAGTAGTCCAGACTAAACAGTGTCAGCAAAAATGGCAGAAACTGAAAGATTTAATAGTTTCAGCCCCTGTTTTGAAGAGCCCAAATTTTTCCCAGCCATTTATCTTTCAGGCAGGTGCTTCAGATAGAGGAGTGGAAGCAGTACTAAGTCAAAAGGATCACTTGGGAGAAGAACACCCTATTACTTACCATATGTAGAAAGAAGCTATTACCTAGAGAGGTGCATTATTCCACTGTTGAGAAGAAATGTTTAGCAACCAGATTTGCCACAGACTTTCTCGAGAGTGTACTTTTTATCGTCAATTCATTATGGGTCATTCCATGTCAGATCACCTAGGAATTGTAGGGTCACCTCTCAGATTTTGACAAACCTTGGTGTGTTTGTAGTACCTGTGGTGCTCATTACCCATATCAACTTTTAGCTTCATACAACACAGTTTCTAGATTTATTACCACAAATATTTTGAATATTTCATGAAAAAATGTTCCGTCTTGTGTTACAAAATCAACTGTAGCTTGCTACTGTGTTAATATTGTAAACTAAAAATTTCAGCAATTAAACACTGTTAATTGATCTTTCAAGTAATCCATAAACTATGGGATATCAGTTTTAATTAAGGTTCAACAAGGCTCCATTAAAACTTTAAATCTAAATATTTCAAAAAGTGCTGCTTTACATTCTTTAAATTTTTTAGTAAATAATAATTGGGTTATGGTCTATTGTTGGTAAAATTTTTGTGGTGGGGCTACAATGGGTTCAAGAGATATCATGAACCACGATAGTGGGTTCATAATAGGGATTGCCCATGTTTTTTGCAAAAATTCTAATAGAACGCACACCTAAAAACCACCTTGAAAAGCATTCTTAAACTCAAAACAACGCTCTGGTGGTTCTTTACAATGAGTATAGGTCCACTAGTAAGTATCAAGTGAAAAGGAAACAGTATGTGTATTTCAGACAAAACTGAAATATGCCCGTTTGTTCATATTATTAAGATGAATAAAAAATTGGAAAATTTAAAATAGGAATAGGGATCGCTGAAAAAAGCCACAAAACAAGAAGGGATCGCTGGGGTGGTAATGTAAACCACAAATCCCTATTTTGACTCTGTCATCATAAATCTTTATTTACGTGCTCTGTCATTTTGAGGTGAGTCAAAATAGGGATTTGTGGTTTGCATTACCACCCCAGCGATCCCTATTCCTATTTTAAAATTTCCAATTTTTTATTCATCTAGTTTGTGTACATTTTATTAATTCAGTGATGAATTATGAAGAAGACTGTTGTGAATTGTGTAATTTTGCATTCTGCATAGTAACACTGTCAACATTTCAGTATGCACATGAAACTGATCAAATTGCAATGTGCATACAGACTGAGAGTCTCCCAATATGAGCTACAATATAATGTACATTACTGGTGCCTTTAATAGCTGTCAAATTCAGTGCAAGGATTGTTGTTATACACTTGACTGCATTATACATCAGGGTGAAGTCCCTTCAGACTGGAAGAGGGCATGTGTAACACCAGTATACAAGAAAGGCCCACGTACTAATCCATCGAACTATGGACCTATATCACACTGGTATTTGCTGCAAGTTGTTGGAACATATCATCTCCTCAGCAATATCTTCTCACTCTATTGACTACAATATCATGTGTACATATTAACATGGATTTCTTTGATTAATAATGAAAACTGTGGTGAATACTGTAATTTTGCAATCTGCATAGTAATGCTGTCAATGTTTCAGTACAAACATGAAACTGATCAAATTGCAATGTGCATACTAGTGTTGTTCCAGTTCTCAGTACTGGAACTAAAATAATTCCAGTTTCTGCCCTTTTTATTCCAGTTCCAGTTCTAGAGAACTGGAACTGGAACAATAATTTTGCTTTTCTTAAGACTGGAACTGGAACTAGAACTATAATTTTACTTTCTTCAAGACTGGAACTATAACTAGAACTATAAAGAAATTTTATCAAGTATTGGAACTAATACTGGAAACTGGAATTGGTCATAACCATACAGCTTTTGCCAATGAGATTTTATGTTCTTATAAGACCAGAATTTATCTGCAGACAAAAGCACTTAATGTAGTATATAACTTCATAAAAGATGTATGTATTACAACCATGTATACATCAATATGCTAAAAACTGCTTGAAACAACTGATTAGCTATAATATTAGAACAGAATGCAAAATGCTGGCTCAGTCACATGTTATGTCTGGTTCAGTGTTTGATAATTACATGTAGCTACAAGTCTTTCAGTACCACCCTATAGAGTGCTAGGGTTATAGTTGTTAGTGTAATAATGCTGATAACTACTATACAGTATTGGCTACATACTAAACAGTATTAGCTACATATATGAAACAAGTAAACCTGTAGCATATTAGCTTATATAACTTAATAGTGAGTCTCCATATTTCATTATGGGCTTTTGGTAATACTTAAGTTAAAATAAGTGTTGTTCTAGAATATCAAGTAAATGTCATGGCTCCTGAACTGGAACTAGAACTGTAATTCTAAAAATTATGGTTCCAGAACTGGAACTAGAACCGTAATTCTAAAGATTATGGTTCCAGAACTGGCACTAGAACTGTAATTCTAAAGGTTATGGTTCCAGACCTAGAACTGTAATTTTAAAGATTATGGTTCCAAAACTGGAACTAGAACTGTAATAACTAGCTGATACTGGAACAACACTAGTGCATACAGACTGAGAGTCTCCCAATATGAGCTACAATTTACATTACTGGTGCCTTTAATTGCTGTCAAATTCAGTGCAAGGATTGTTGTTATACACTTGACTGCATTATTAGAGTATTTACATGACTGCTCTATTAGAGTATTTAATCTGGATAACCCGCCCACAAACAATAATCACTGTAGGGAAGCAAGGCGGAGTGTTTTCACGTTACTCAGTAGATGGGAGACGGAGGAGCCGACAGACTACACAACACGTGTGACAATCTTAATTCTCACGTGACCCAAGTGCCCCAAACCCACAATACAACATAATACAACTACAAGAACGAAAATACGCCTAAACCTATTACAATAAAAGAACTAGCTAACATAAGAGTTCAGTCTGTGAGTTAATTATCGGCATCCTCCGGGGCCACGGATAGTAGATCTGTCCATCCCTTGATACGGTTACGAGCCCTAATAGCAGCATTCCTTGTAAAACGATTACCAACAGTATTGCTAGTGGTAACAGATCCATCTAGGGCATTATTAGAGGGTTGAGCATTGGCCTCACTTCCAGTAGTGGCATTTGCCTGACTCATAGCATTCACTTCAAGTGGAAACAGTTTCGCCACTGGCCTGTTGGTTCTTCCTGTAGTTGTTCTGATTTTGGCAGCTCTTATACCTCCATCAAGTCCCTCAATTAATTCTTCTATTACAGCTAGTTGCCAACGGGATCTTGGTACGTCATCATGCACGAGCACAATATCGCCAACCTTGATTGTTAGTTTGCAGGGATCTGTACCTCTGTGAGTGTCTCTGAGTGAGGTTAGGTACTCTCTCTTCCACCGTTGTTGGAAATGTTGTAGGATCTGCACTTGTCTCTTGGCTTTCTCCTGGAGTATAGAACTTGTCAAGAAGGTAGGATCATTGATTTCACCATCTTCAACAATTGCATGCGGTAGTGACACAATACGTCGCCCGTACAATAAATGAGATGGTGTAAGGGGGTCAGGGTCATTGACATCTGCAGACAAGTAAGTTAAAGGGCGGTCATTTAAGACTGCTTCAATTTCAACAGCTAATGTCTGAAGAGCTTCAAATGAAATGAACGACCTTCCAAGCACCTTCTTCATTACATTCTTAGTCATACCGATGAGGCGCTCCCGGAAGCCACCGTACCAAGGGGCTCTTTTCGGTATAAACTTCCACTGTACTCCACTGACACTCAGAGATTCCTCTAGCTGGTTTGAGGTAAAGAGCTGTTCCAGTTCCTTGGCAGCAGACACGTACGTTGATGCATTGTCTGATAGTAAGAGTTGTGGCAATGACTTCCGTGCTACAAATCTACGGAAGGCTTGTAGGAATGTGTCCACACTGAGGTCTTTTACTACCTCCAGATGAACTGCTCTAGACAACCCACATGTAAACAAACATATGTAGGCTTTAATCTCGGTACCATGTTCTCTTACATAGAGGGCACCAGTGAAATCCACTCCAGTTACTTCGAATGGTTTTCCATCTTTGGTTCTAGCATGAGGAAGTGGTGGTGATTCAGGGATGGGATAGGGCTTGCCAATGGTCTTGCGACATGGTACACACTTGTGTAATAATCCTCTGACTAGTTGTCGGGCTGAGGGGATCCAGTATCGCTGTCTCAAGGCGGTTACTGTACTGTTAACACCTGCATGCAACTGCTGAATATGAACAGAGAATACTATCAACTTGGTCAAGTGGTGCTTCCTGGGTAACAGGAAGGGGAATTTTGTGTCTTCCTCTACTGGAGCATTGTGGATCCTTCCTCCGCAGCGTATGTAGCCTAAAGTGTCCAAAAATAAACGCAATTGTCTTACAAGAGGTAATCGTTTCTTCTTAGTTTGAGATTGAAGACTGTGTATTTCCTTAGAAAATGATGTTTGTTGACAACTGTGAATCCACAAGGAAAGGGATCTGTTGATCTCATTTGTAGATAATGGTCCTGTCTTTCTGGAAGTGCCTTGTTTGGTGTTGTGTATAAAACGAAGTACATAGCCTGATACACGTAGAAGTCGGTGTAGTGTGCTGTAGTTCGATATCTGAATGATATTGTGAATGCCTTGTGTCGCCATGGTGAGTGGGTTATCTTCAAAGGGATCTTCTACAGTACCTTCTTCCACTTGTAAATGTAGTATCTCACTGTGGTTCCATACAGGTTGTTGCGTCTTATTGGTAAGCCACTGTGGACCATGTTGCCATAACTGTGACGAGGCAAGTTGGCCGGTTGTTAGGCCTCTGGTCAATAGATCTGCTGGATTGTGATCAGTGGGGCAGTAACACCAAGGTATGTCAGGAAATGTGTCATTAAGCTCTTGCACTCTATTGGATATGAACTGCTTGAGGCGTTTTGAGCTGTGCAACCAATGAAGGACAATCTGACTGTCGCTCCACAGTGTAACTGAGGTAGTCTGTAGTGATGTGTACTGAAGAGTTGAAACAATGAAATGAGCAAGTGGAGAGGCAATGACAGCACCCATGAGTTCTAGTCTGGGGAGTGTGTGACCCTTGAGTGGCACGACACGCGATCTTGCAAGAACAAAGCTGGTTTTATTTCCAGTTCTAAGGAAGGCTACGGCTCCGTATGCTTTCATGCTAGCATCAGAAAATACGTGTAGCTCTGCTGGTTCATTACTAGTCTGGATGAAATAGCACCTTTGGACAGTCAAGTTGGAGGTTTCTTGTAGATCTGTAGCTATCTGAATCCAGGTCTTCTGATGGTTCTGGTGTATAGGTTCATCCCAGTCCACACCAGATTGCCACAGTTCTTGTATGAGGATTCTAGCTCGAATGGTAATTGGTGATAAGTACCCGAGTGGATCGTAGATCTTTGATGCCATTTGTAAGACAATTCTCTTGGTTACTGAGTGCTCTTCTGTTGAAATTAAGAACTGTTTTGGTGGAAAGGTAATAGTGTCAGTAGGTGTGGACCAAAGTAAACCCAGTAGGCTCACAGCTGGATCCTTGTCAGCCGTGCCTTCTGATTGAGCCAAAGACTGTAGTTGATGACTGTTGGATGCCCAAGAACGTAGATTGAACTTTGCTTGGTTCATTATTGCTCTGGCTTCCTTGTAGTAATGAATAACTTGTTCTTCAGTATCACACCCTGAGATGATGTTATCCACGTAAAGGTTTCTCTTCATATCATGTGCTATTGGTGTATTAAAGGTGTTGAGATGACATTGCAATGTAGCATTTAGCATGAAAGGTGAGCTGGTGGAGCCAAACAAGACAGTTTTGAATCGATAAGTTACAAGCTTACTGTCTGGATCGGATGGTATAGATAGCCACAAAAAACGTGTACAGTCTCGGTCCCCCTCATCAAGTCGAACATGTAAGAAGGCTTTTTCTAGGTCAGTAGAGATTGCAAATCTGTATCAGCGAAAGCGCAGGAGAATGCCACATAAGTCAGCTAGAAAGGAAGGCCCCGTCATCAGACAATCGTTCAAACTGGGATGCGTTGGTTGGCGACAGCTACAGTTGTAGACAATCCTAACTGGTGTTGTTGACGAAGCCTTCTTTACCGGGTGGTGTGGTATATAGTGCACATTGTTTGTGGCTGCAGTGTCTGGTTCTGCTACTCGCTCAATGAAGCCTTTCTGTTCTTGGTCTGAGATGATCTTTCCGTAATGGTGTAACAGTTCTGGGTTCTGACCAAGTCTATGCGCTAATGAACGTGTGATGCTCTTACAAATCATGTAATTAGTTGGAAGGGGTGGGTGCTCTTGTTTCCATGGAAACTTAACACAGTAGGCACCATCACTTTCACGTCTAATGCAAGATTGTTGATATTGATTGAGAAATTCTGTGTCTGCTCCTTGCTGCTGAGTAGCATCAGTTGACTCAATACTCCAAATTTCTGAGCATGTGCTGCCTTCTACTGGTTGTAATCCAACATGGAATACGTTAGTCTGAACATGTGAGGCAATGGACATTGTGAGTGGTCCAGATAGGAGATAGCCGAGTTTGGATTGCATTGCCGTAGGTCCATCACCACGGACTATGTGATCACCTACAAACTGCCAATAATAGTCAGCCCCAATTAACAGCGTGATGTCAAAGGTATTGTTCCTTGTAACTGGGTTAGCCAATCTGAGCCCTTGTAAGTGTTTCATGTGCATCAGGTGGTGGTGGTAGGTATTGTGTAAGGGAGCTGCAATTACTGGCACCACCAACACTGACATAGGTACCTGTTCATTGGTCAGTGTTATAACATTGATTGTCGCGATGCCCAGTTGCGAAGTGGAGGATAGCTCAGCTCCAAAGGCCGATATATTGACATGTTCAGTGTCATGAGGTGAGATTTTTAGAGCTTTCGCTAACTTCTTAGTCATAAATGATCGTTGAGCCCCTTCATCAAAGAGGATATTGGCTTCAGCATGTATTCCACCAACATTAACTTGGGCGACTGCTGTTTTTAACAAACAAAGGGAAGTAGTGGTTGGCATGGCTACTGATTTAGGTGGAACAATAGCTGCAGTGACTGTTGTTGGATTTGTTACCGTTGATTCTGGGGTATCAATAATTGTATTCTGGGTTGTGACAGTCTGAGCTGTAACTGGTGGTATAGGGGCTGTCTCAGGTTGTTTAGTACCGAATTCAGCTCCGCAGAGGCTGGTGTGATGCTTCTGACGGCAAGCCTTACAACGCAATTTGGAGGGGCATTGTGATACCCTATGGTGGCCCAAACAATTAAAACAATGTTTCCCCTTCTTCACCATATCTAGTTGCTTCTGTGGATCCTTTACAGTCTCACAACGTGCAGAAAAGTGAGGCCCCTTACAAAACACACATGTACTTTTATTCATACCCTGAGCTTGGGGTGATAAGTTACGTCCACCAGCACCAGTGTGTAAGGTAGTAGTCATGGATGGTTGAGATCCAAACCCCTTTGGAGATGACCAAGTACATTCCAACACCGATATCTCTTTGAGGATAGCTTCCTTGACCTCTGACAATGTCCACTCCTTGTTGCCATGCTCACGAGCGAGATTTCTACGTATATCAATGGGTAGCTTTCCAAGCATGACAGGGACAAGCATTGTGCTGAATGTATCCTCACTCTTTCCTAGTGCTGCCAATCCTCTTATGTGAGATTCGATGGTATCATAATACAACTGCAGACTTGACAGGGTGTTAGTAGGGGTGCTGATCTCCCATCGGGCTTGTAAGTGTGCCTCTATGATCTTGTGTGACTGACCATACCTAGTGGTTAACAGTTCAATTGCATGGTCGTAGTTGTCCTCTGTTAATGGCAGGCCAGCAATGGCTCTGGCTGCATCCCCTTGCAGTTGAGCTCTTAGGTAATTAAATTTCTGTACCTTGCTAAGGGTAGGGCAGTTGTGTACAGCTGAGTCAAATGAATCACGGAATGGCTGCCACTTTAGGGGGTCTCCTGAAAAAACTGGTAACGTCAGTTTTGGAAGCCGACTTACAGGCTCTCTTGCTGCAGGTGTCACTGGTGAGAGTGTGGGAACAAATGCTGGAGCTGTAGCACTAAGGGAGTGGGATGCCTCTATAGTTGTATGCCTCGGTTCTATACGACATTTGATCACAGTTACATATTCATGGATAGTGTCTTGGATTTCTTCAGCTTCTAAAATTTCTGCTTCTAGATCAGCTGGTGATTGTATTGCTTCCAGCACTTGTGCATTGAGCTGCTTTAAAACACCACTCTTTTGTGTTAACTGTTCCATTATGCTGGTCAACTTGGCAACTTGAGAGTCTGCTAGATCACCTTCTGTCACTAAAATTTCCTCGGCTTTCTTAATAGTTCGTGTCACATGGGAGCGGTACGCAGCACGTGAGCCCTTCACACGTTGAATCTCTTCCATCTCCCGTCACAGTTGTCTCGAACTTCTACGATAAAATACGCAAACAAGTGTTTACTGGGGTGAAACGCTTGTCTTCTTGGGTACCGTTAAAGGGGGGGTTGCCATGGTACCACGACGTTTTCACAACGGGTTAAGAATTTTGGGTCGCTTCACAAGCGAATCCTGGTCACAGCACCATGTAGGGAAGCAAGGCAGAGCGTTTTCACGTTACTTGGTAGATGGGAGACGGAGGAGCCGACAGACTACACAACACGTGTAACAATCTTAATTCTCACGTGACCCAAGTTCCCCAAACCCACAATACAACATAATACAACTACAAGAACGAAAATACGCCTAAACCTATTACAATCAAAGAACTAGCTAACATAAGAGTTCAGTCTGTGAGTTAATTATCGACAATCACGGAGCGAAAAAACCACCTTGCAACAAAGTAATCAGCCCAGATTAAGCTTCCTGGCCTATACTGAGTTTAATAAAAACAGATTCTATTAGCCACAAGTAGCACACACCAAAAAACTTAACTCTGAGCGCGATCTTGCTTGGCTTTCGCGAACGTAATGGAGTTTTGGCAAGAAGAAACAACCCGGTTTGGGCTGTTTCCATCCAAAAACAAAATCAAAAATAGGTCATGGACACGCACAATGATCCATTCAGCAAGCCTTGCTACTTTTTATCCCAGGATTCTCCTTGTAAACTTCGCTATGCCTGTGAAAGAATCAAGACACACGGTAGTGTGTCGTGCGGCCCAAGAAGCCGACACGCAACACCTGTGAGTATATTGACAGGAAGGAAGAAAGCACAATTTTCACACCTCCGTAGCTCTGTGCTGCCTTGACAAAACAGGACAATTTTTGCTGTGTACACTCCCTCCAACTTCAGTACTCCACATTCCAAATTTGAGCGAAATCACTTCACGCGTTCCCAAGATATGCGACTTCAAAAATTGGCTTAGTTTCTTCGTTTTTTTTTTTCTTCTTATTTTTCTTCCTCTTGTTGCACACTTACAAAAACTGCTATAAAACGCGAACGCCATATTCGATTGCCTTGAAATTTGGCACAAAGAAGGGGGCTATAAAGGCCAGTGTTGGGCAAGTTACTTTGTAAAAGTAACTAGTTACATATTACATATTACTTGCAACTGAACTATTTAGTTACAGTTACATATTACCCATAAAATAAAGTAACTGTAATAATATTACATATTATATTACTCTGTGTCCACAGCCTTAAGCTGTCACGTGTGAAACTACCACTTTATCACGTGACATGATTGCGTTGTTGGACAATGTGCAAATCTTGGTTATAAGTAAGAAGCTGGTGAATAAGCTTCATTCATTAGGCTTCGTTACTTCATTGTGGCTAAGCGTTACTCAGAGGATAACTAACGAGATTAGTAACTTCGTTACTTGTAGTAATAATAGTACGTAATATTAGACTCGTTACAGTAACTATATTACTTAGGTAACGCGTTACATTCGTAAGAAAGTAACTTGAGTTATATTACCCGTTTTTATAGTGTATTTCGTTATATTACTTAGATACCACAAAAATTAATATTATTACGTAACGCGTTACTTATGTAACGCGTTACTCCCAACACTGATAAAGGCGCATCTCGGTACCAACGTTGGCTGGAATACGATAAACAGGCAAATAGTTATGAGCGATTATTCACGAAAAATAACACCAATATGTTGTCACGCCTACAGGGTAAACCGCGTATGGGAAGAAGCTGAAAATCGGTGGGTGAATAGGTTAACTATTGAATCTCAAACCTTTTGTGGTTTGAAAGCAATCGAGCTAAAAACCAGGAAGATACAATGAAAAAACCAACATTGTGTAACAATTACGCAATTGAGATTAGCTAATAAAAAAACGAGTGCTTGCCACGCCTACCAGATAAACCACTTGGGGTAATGCTTTGAAAATCGGTGTACAGATGGAGTAATCATCTTAGAAAGGCTCATCAATGGTGTAGAAGAATCAGACTTAAAGCCACGGAGTTATTACACGAAATTCAACTTGGTGCAGCAAGTGCAAGATCGATATACTCTAATAGAGCAGTCATCCTAATAGAGCAGTCACCCTGAAGAGAATTCAAGAGATCAGCTAGTAACAAGTAACCTGTATAGAGATCAGCTACAAACAAGTCACCCTGTAGAGAGATCAGCTACAAACAATTCACCCTGTAGAGAGATCAGCTAGAAGAAGTTACCTTGTAGGGAGTTCAGCTACAAAGAAACCATCATGTAGGTACAAACAAATCGCCCTATAGAGAGATCAATAGAAGAAGTTACCTTGCAGAGAGTTCAGCTACAAAGAAACCATCATGTAGAGAGTTCAGCTGCAAACAAATCACCTGTAGAGAGTTCAGCTACAAACAAATCTCTCTGTAGGAAATTCATCCACAAATAAATTGCCCTGTAGAAAGGTCAGTTAGAAGAAGTTACCTTGTAGAGAGTTCAGCTACAAAGAAACCACCATGTAGAGAGTTCAGCTGCAAAGAAATCACCCTGTAGGAAATTCATCCACAAACAAATTGCCCTGTAGAAAGGTCAGTTAGAAGAAGTTACCCTGTAGAGAGTTCAGCTACAAAGAAACCATCATGTAGAGAGTTCAGCTACAAACAAATCTCCCTGTGGAGAGATCAGCTAGAAGAAGTTTCCTTGTAGAGAGTCCAGCTACAAAGAAACAACCATGAAGAGAGTTCAGCTAGAAGAAGTTTCCTTGTAGAGAGTTCAGCTTCAAACAAATCACCCTGTAGAGAGATCAGCTAGAAGATAGTCACCTTGTAGAGAGTTCAGTTACAAAGAAACCACCATGTAGAGAGCTCAGCTACAAACTAGTGACCTTGTAGAGACATCAGCTAGAAGAAGTTACCTTGTACAGAGTTCAGCTACAAATTAACCATTCTGTAAAGAGCTCAGCTGCAAACAAATCACCTGTGCAGAATTCAGCTACAAACAAATCACCCTGTAGAAAGATCAGCTAGAAGAAGTTATCTTGTAGAGAGTTTAGTTACAAAGAAACCACCATGTTGAAAATTCAGCTACAAACTAGTGACCCTGTAAAGACATCAGCTAGAAGAAGTTACCTTGTAGAGACTTCAGCTACAAAGAAACCATTCTGTAAAGAGCTCAGCTGCAAACAAATCACGTATACAGAATTCAGCTACAAACAAATCACCCTGTAGAGAGATCAGCTAGAAGAAGTTATCTTGTAGATAGTTCAACTAAAAACAAATCACTCTGTAGAGAGATCAGCTAGAATAAGTTACCTTGTAGAGAGTTCAGCTACAAAGAAACCATCATTTAGAGAGTTCAGCTTCAAACAAATCACCTGTAGAGAGTTAAGCTACAAACAAATCTCCCTGTAGAGAGATCAGCTAGCAGAAGTCACTTTGTAGAAAGTTCAGTTACAAAGAAACCACCATTTAGAGAGTTCAGCTACAAACTAATGACCTTGTAGAGACATCAGCTAGAAAAGTTACCTTGTAGAGAGTTCAGCTACAAAGAAACCATTCTGTAAAGAGCTCAGCTGCAAACAAATCACATGTACAGAATTCAGCTACAAACTAATCACCCTGTAGAGAGATCAGCTAGAAGAAGTTACCTTGTAGATCGTTCAGCTACAAACAATTCACCCTGTAGAGAGAGCATCTAGAAGAAGTCACCTTGTAGAGTGTTCAGTTACAAAGAAACTACCATGGAGATTTCTGTAATCGATATAATTATGTATTATATATATATAATTTGTACATTTACTGATAAAATATTTAAAGTACATCTACTTCATCTTTTCTTCTTTCTGTGGTAAAGAGAAAAAGATAGGTTAAAAAAGTCCCGAAGCCAGCCTATGGCCGGCTTTGTGGTATACAAAAACAAAAAGAAATGAAATCTAATCCAAAACAGCCAAGCTGTAAAAAAAGTGTGCGGCCCTCAAAAAGGCTATGGTGAAAAAAGATGTGAAATCCAAGGTGGCGGCCAAGAAATGGCTGTGATGGTAGGTTAATGGTAAAAATTTTAATAATGACAATTCAGGTGAATTTTGTGCCAAGACCAAGCGGCACAAAAATTCACCTGAATTGTCGTTATTAAAATTTTTACCATTAACCTACCATCACAGCCATTTCTGAACTCTCTACAGGGTGATCTGCTTGTATGTAGATGAACTCTTTACAGGGTTCTCTCTACAGGGTGACTTGACTCTAGCTGAACTCTCTGCAGGGTTATCTGTTTGTAGTTGAATTCTCTACAGGGTGATTTGTTTGCAGCTGATGAACTCTCTTCAAGGTAACTTCTTGTAGCTGATATGTCTACAGGGTGACTTGTTTCTGGCTGGTCTCTCTACAGGGCGATTTGTTTGTAGCTGAATTCTCTACAAGGTGATGCGTTTGCAGCTGAACTCTCTACATGGTGGTTGCTTTGTAGCTGAACTCTCTAAAAAGTGACTTCTTCTAGCTGAACTCTCTACAGGGTGATCTTTTCATAGCTGAACTCTCTACAGGATGATTTGTTTGCAGCTGAACTCTCTACATGATGATTTCTTTGTAGCTGAACTCTCTACAGGGTGATTTGTTTGTAGCTGAAATCCCTACAAGGTAACTTCTTCTAGCTGATCTTTCTACAGGGCGATTTGTTTGTAGCTGAGTTCTCTACAGGGTGTTTGTTTGCAGCTGAATTCTCTACATGGTGGTTTCTTTATAGCTGAACTCTCTACAAGGTGACTTCTTCTAGCTGATCTCTCTACAGGGTGATTTGTTTGTAGTTGAACTCTCTACAGGTGATTTGTTTGTAGCTGAACTCTCTACAAGGTGATACTTCTAGGTGATCTCTCTACAGGATGACTTGTTTCTAACTGAACTCTCAACAGGGTGATCTGTTCATAGCTGAACTTTCTACTGGGTGATTTGTTTGCAGCTGAACTCTCTACATGGTGGTTTCTTTGTAGCTGAACTCTCTAAAAGGTAATTTCTTCTAGCTGAACTCTCTACAGGGTGACTTGTTTCTAGCTGATCTCTCTGCAGGGTGATCTGTTCATAGCTGAACTTTCTACAGGGTGATTTGTTTGCAGCTGAACTCTCTACATGGTAGTTTCTTTGTAGCTGAATTCTCTATAATGTGACTTCTTCTAGCTGAACTCTCTACAAGGTGACTTGTTTTCTAGCTGTTCTCTCTACAATGTGACTTGTTTCTAGCTGAACTCTCTACTGGTGATTTGTTTGTAGCTGAACTCTTTACATGATGGTTTTGTTGTAGCTAAACTCTCTACAAGGTAACTTCTTCTAGCTGATCTTTTTACAGGGCATATTTGTTTGTAGCTGAGTTCTCTACAGGGTGATTTGTTTGCAGCTGAACTCTCTACATGGGAGTTTCATTGTAACTGAACTCTCTACAATGTGACTTCTTCTAGCTGAACTCTCTACAGGGTGACTTGTAAATAGCTGATCTCTCTACAGGGTGACTTGTTTCTAGCTGAACTCTCTACATGGTGGTTTCTTTGTAGCTGAACTCTCTACAAGGTAACTTCTTCTAGCGGATCTTTTTACAGGGAATATTTGTTTGTAGCTGAGTTCTCTACAGGGTGATTTGTTTGCAGCTGAACTCTCTACATGGGAGTTTCATTGTAACTGAACTCTCTACAATGTGACTTCTTCTAGCTGAACTCTCTACAGGGTGACTTGTAAATAGCTGATCTCTCTACAGGGTGACTTGTTTCTAGCTGAACTCTCTACATGGTGGTTTCTTTGTAGCTGAACTCTCTACAAGGTAACTTCTTCTAGCTGATCTTTTTACAGGGCATATTTGTTTGTAGCTTACTTCTCTACAGGGTGATTTGTTTGCAGCTGAACTCTCTACATGGGAGTTTCATTGTAACTGAACTCTCTACAATGTGACTTCTTCTAGCTGAACTCTCTACAGGGTGACTTGTTTCTAGCTGAACTCTCTACAGGTGATTTGTTTGCAGCTGAACTCTCTACATGGTGGTTTCTTTGTAGCTGAACTCTCTACAAGGTAACTTCTTCTAGCTGATCTTTCTACAGGGTGATTTGTTTGTAGCTGAATTCTCTACAGGGTGATTTATTTGCAGCTGAACTCTCTACAAGGTGACTTTTTCTAGCTGAACTCTCTACAGAGTGATTGATTTTTTTGCAGCTGAACTCTGTACATTGTGGTTTCTTTGTAACTGAACTCTCTACAGTGTGATTTGTTTGTAGCTGAACTCTCTACAGGGTGATCTGTTTGTAGCTGAACTCCCTACAAGGTAACTTCTTCTAGCTGATCTTTCTACAGGGCGATTTGTTTGTAGCTGAGTTCTCTACAGGGTGATTTGTTTGCAGCTGAACTCTCTCTTTTTGAGGGCCGCACACTTTTTTTACAGCTTGGCTGTTTTGGATTAGATATTAATATTATGAATAATTATACAACCAAGTAAAAAAAAAAAAAAAAAAAAAAAGTACTTCCGGACAGCCGCTAATTCCGGAAACTTAGATCGTTCTCAACAATGGTAGAATCCCTGGGCCTATAATTTGGTATGCCAATGCACTGTCCTATGGCCTATCTACAAACCAAAATTGAAGCGAATGCGTTATTCGAACTTGAAGTTTGACACGTATTTGTAGCACAATCACGGGTAGGTTTGTTCAAAAACTTTGAAAATGTTTATCTAACCAGACAGCCCAGGCTCATATTTTCGATTTTCAAAGATTTATATCAAGATCATACCCTCGGCTAATTGCATACTAAAAAATTGTACTGCAGATGCATCATGAGATAGGCTTTATAATGATTCCTAGAGTTTGTCTTAATTCATTGTGAGTGCAGTGTTAGAGCGATTTTACTAAAGAGTGTCCAGAATTACCCTCATTTACCTTACTAAGAATAATACAAAATGCGGTTAAAATTACGTCATTAATAACGAATGAATAAATACATAAATAAATAAATAATGTTTGAGAAAACTACGAGGCCTAGAGACATGAACTAAGTGGGGATAGATTTGCCTGTGAATGAAGGCACAACCTTATAATAAGTACGCCTGTTCGTGCTGATGACTTTACCGTACGTGTAATTCTATATAACGCCTGGCACCACACCCTTGTTTAATTACAGATTGCTCGAAGGAGAAGATTAGTAAACGTCCGCGGAAAGGCCAAACGCCACTTTACTGGTAAACAACAACATTACAGGTATGTTTAAATGTTTGTAGCTAACTGTACATGTGTATTTTGTGTGCAGGATATGCGCTCCAAGCGTCATGCAGTGAACCACTAGCTGATGACCAGTTGGGATACCAGCTGATGTGCTCATAAACAACCAGCTGGAACAACAAGGTAATGAGTAATGTGATACTTGTACCGGTGGTAGTTGTATTATACATCTTCATCCTTCATCTGGCTTGCTAGCGGCTGGAATTATTTTCCACTGGACTTATCTACTACTCTACTGTGAGTCTGTATAATAGCTAAACAAGAAGCCGATGTAGTGCTACATATACAACAATGTGTAACTATCTCCTGTATGTTATGCATAGCTGTATGTATAATATTATAGACTGTGATCACTGTGCCAATGCCACACCGCTGATATACTAGCACATCACCTGTGGCCTCTAGTTACAACAGAGTCTGTTGTATATTGGCTTGATTGAGATCAATTGTTAATTGTGCCTTCACCATGTCCCTTGTTTTGCATGCATAGCCTCACTTCACTGCTGCGTCATCTTGAGAGACACGTCACACCTACAATATATAGCTACTTTCAATATAGCTTGGTTTTTGTGTAGGTTGTGTTTTAGTATTGTGGTTTTCTGATGCCAGTTAAACTCCCTTGCCTGTGTACGTATGCCACATGTATCATTTCCACCAGTACACGTACACTGCTCTGAGTGCTGCCTATGGCACTGTTTATACTTGCCCAATGGGTAGGTTGCAATGGTGGTGTATGTACTTGGTTGTATGTGACGCGGTCCTAGTAAGAATAAGAATAAGAATAATAATAATAATATGAGCAAACTGGTAAATTTCAGTGTTGTCTGAAATACACATACTGTTTCCTTTTCACTTGATACTTACTAGTGGACCTATACTCATTGCAAAGAACCACCAGAGGGTTGTTTTGAGTTGAAGTGTGCTTTTCAAGGTGGTTTTTAGGTGTGCGTTCTATTAGAATTTTGCAAAAAACATGGGCGATCCCTATTATGAACCCACTATCGTGGTTCATGACTATTATTCATAATATTATTATTATTATTATTCTTTCACAGGCATAGCGAAGTTAACAAGGAGAATCCTGGGATAAAAAGTAGCAAGGCTTGCTGAATGGATCATTGCGTGTGTCCATGATCTATTTTTGATTTTGTTTTCAGATTGAAACAGCCTAAACCGGGCCATTTCTTCTTGCCAAAATGCCATCACGCTCGAGAAGCCATACAAGACACACTTAAAGTTTGGTTTTATGGTGTGCGCTGCTTGTGGCCAAGAGAATCTGTTTTTATTAAAAACTCAGTATAGGCCAGGAAGCTTAATCTGGGCTGATGACTTTGTTACAAGGTGGTTTTTTCACTCCGTGATTATTGTACGTGGGCGGGTTATCCAGATTAAATACTCTAATAGAGCAGTCACGTAAATACTCTAATAATGCAGTCAAGTGTGTAACACAATCCTTGCACTGAATTTGACAGCTATTAAATGCACCAGTAATGTAAATTGTAGCTCATATTGGTCAGTCTGTATGCACATTGCGATTTGATCAGTTTCAAGTTTGTACTGAAACGTTGATGGCATTACTATCTAATCCAAAACAGCCAAGCTGTAAAAAAAGAGTGCGGCCCTGAGAAAGGCTATGGTGAAAAAAGATGTGAAATCCAAGGTGGCGGCCAAGAAATGGCTGTGATGGTAGGTTAATGGTAAAAATTTTAACAACGACAATTCAAGTGAATTTTGTGCCAAGACCAAGCGGCACCAAATTCACTGAATTGTTGTTATTAAAATTTTTACCATTAACCTACCATCACAGCCATTTCTTGGCCGCCACCTTGGATTTCACATCTTTTTTCACCATAGCCTTTCTCAGGGCCGCACTCTTTTTTTACAGCTTGGCTGTTTTGGATTAGATTTCACTTCTTTTTGTATTTGTATACCCCAAAGCCGGCCTATGGCCGGCTTTAGGGCTTTTTAACCTGTCATTTTTTTCTTTACTACAGGAAGAAGAAAAGATGAAGCAGGGTGATTTCTTTGTAGCTGACCTCTCTGCAAGGTGATCCTTCTAGCTGATCCCTCTACTGGATGACTTGTTTGTAGCTGAACTCTCTCCAGGGTGATTTGTTTGTAGCTGAACTCTCTACAAGGTAACTTCTTCTAGCTGATCTTTCTACAGGGTGATTTGTTTGTAGCTGAATTCTCTACAGGGCGATTTGTTTGCAGCTAAACTGCTGAACTCTCTACAATGTAACTTCTTCTAGCTAAACTCTCTACGGGTGGCTTGTTTCTAGCTGATCTCTCTACAGGGTGACTTGTTTGTAGCTTAACTCTCTACAAGGTGATTTATTTGTAGCTGAACTCTCTACAAGGTAACTTCTTCTAGCTGATCTTTCTACAGGATGACTTGTTTCTAGCTGATCTCTCTACAAAGTGACTTGTTTGTAGCTGAACTCTCTATATGGTAGTTTCTTTGTAGCTGAACTCTCTACAATGTAACTTCTTCTAGCTGAACTCTCTACAGGATGACTTGTTTCTAGCTGATCTCTCTACAAAGTGACTTGTTTGTAGCTGAACTCTCTCCAGGGTGATTTGTTTGTAACTGAACTCTCTACAAGGTAACTTCTTCTAGCTGATCTTTCTACAGGGTGATTTGTTTGTAGCTGAACTCTCTCCAGGGTGATTTGTTTGTAGCTGAACTCTCTACAAGGTAACTTCTTCTAGCTGATCTTTCTACAGGGTGATTTGTTTGTAGCTGAATTCTCTACAGGGCAATTTGTTTGCAGCTGAACTCTCTACATGGTAGTTTCTTTGTAGCCGAACTCTCTACAGTGTAACTTATTCTAGCTGAACTCTCTACGGGTGGCTGGTTTCTAGTTGATCTCTCTACAGGGTGACTTGTTTCTAGCTGAACTCTCTACAGGGTGATTTGTTTGTAGCTGAACTCTCTACAAGGTAACTTCTTCTAGCTGATCTTTTTACAGGGTAATTTGTTTGTAGCTGAATTCTCTACAAGGCGATTTGTTTGCAGCTGAACTCTCTACATGGTAGTTTCTTTGTAGCTGAACTCTCTACAATGTAACTTCTTCTAGCTGAACTCTCTACATGGTGACTTGTTTGTAGCTGAACTCTCTACAGGGTGATTTGTTTGTAGCTGAACTCTCTACAAGGTAACTTCTTCTAGCTGACCTTTCTACAGGGTGATTTGTTTGTAGCTGAATTCTCTATAGGGCGATTTGTTTGCAGCTGAACTCTCTACGTGGTAGCTTCTTTGTAGCTGAACTCTCTACAATGTAACTTCTTCTAGCTGAACTCTCTACGGGTGGCTTGTTTCTAGCTGATCTCTCTACAGGGTGACTTGTTTCTAGCTGAACTCTCTGCAGGGTGATTTGTTTGTAGCTGAACTCTCTACAAGGTAACTTCTTCTAGCTGATCTTTTTACAGGGTAATTTGTTTGTAGCTGAATTCTCTACAAGGCGATTTGTTTGCAGCTGAACTCTCTACATGGTAGTTTCTTTGTAGCTGAACTCTCTACAATGTAACTTCTTCTAGCTGAACTCTCTACATGGTGACTTGTTTGTAGCTGAACTCTCTACAGGGTGATTTGTTTGTAGCTGAACTCTCTACAAGGTAACTTCTTCTAGCTGACCTTTCTACAGGGTGATTTGTTTGTAGCTGAATTCTCTATAGGGCGATTTGTTTGCAGCTGAACTCTCTACGTGGTAGCTTCTTTGTAGCTGAACTCTCTACAATGTAACTTCTTCTAGCTGAACTCTCTACGGGTGGCTTGTTTCTAGCTGATCTCTCTACAGGGTGACTTGTTTCTAGCTGAACTCTCTACAGGGTGATTTGTTTGTAGCTGAACTCTCTACAAGGTAACTTCTTCTAGCTGACCTTTCTACAGGGTGATTTGTTTGTAGCTGAATTCTCTACATGGTAGTTTCTTTGTAGCTGAACTCTCTACAATGTAACTTCTTCTAGCTGAACTCTCTACATGGTGATTTGTTTGTAGCTGAATTCTCTACATGGTAGTTTCTTTGTAGCTGAACTCTCTACAATGTAACTTCTTCTAGCTGAACTCTCTACAGGATGACTTGTTTCTAGCTGATCTCTCTACAGGGTGACTTGTTTGTAGCTGAACTCTCTACAGGGTGATTTTTTTGTAGCTGAACTCTCTACAAGGTAACTTCTTCTAGCTGACCTTTCTACAGGGTAATTTGTTTGTAGCTGAATTCTCTACAGGGTGATGTGTTTACAGCTGAACTCTCTATATGGTAGTTTCTTTGTAGCTGAACTCTCTACAGGGTGATTTGTTTGTAGCTGAACTCTCTACAAGGTAACTTCTTCTAGCTGATCTTTTTACAGGGTAATTTATTTGTAGCTGAATTCTCTACAGGGCGATTTGTTTGCAGCTGAACTCTCTACATGGTAGTTTCTTTGTAGCTGAACTCTCTACAATGTAACTTCTTCTAGCTGAACTCTCTACATGGTGATTTGTTTGTAGCTGAACTCTCTACAAGGTAATATCTTCTAGCTGATCTACTTTTCTACAGGGTGATTTGTTTGTAGCTGAATTCTCTACAGGGCGATTTGTTTGCAGCTGAACTCTCTATATGGTAGTTTCTTTGTAGCTGAACTCTCTACAGGGTGATTTGTTTGTAGCTGAACTCTCTACAAGGTAACTTCTTCTAGCTGATCTTTCTACAGGGTGATTTGTTTGTAGCTGAATTCTCTACAGGGCGATTTATTTTCAGCTGAACTCTCTACATGGTAGTTTCTTTGTAGCTGAACTCTGTGCAACGTAACTTCTTCTAGCTGAACTCTCTACAGGATGACTTGTTTCTAGCTGATCTCTCTACAGGGTGACTTGTTTGTAGCTGAATTCTCTACAGGGCGATTTGTTTGCAGCTGAACTCTCTACATGGTAGTTTCTTTGTAGCTGAATTCTCTACAATGTAACTTCTTCTAGCTGAACTCTCTACAGGATGACTTGTTTCTAGCTTATCTCTCTACAGGGTGACTTGTTTGTAGCTGAACTCTCTACAGGGTGATTTGTTTGTAGCTGAACTCTCTACAAGGTAACTTCTTCTAGCTGATCTTTCTACAGGGTGATTTGTTTGTAGCTGAATTCTTTACAGGGCGATTTGCTTGCAGCTGAACTCTCTACAAGGTAGTTTCTTTGTAGCTGAACTCTCTATAATGTAACTTCTTCTAGCTGAACTCTCTACAGGATGACTTGTTTCTAGCTGATCTCTCTACAGGGTGATTTGTTTGTAGCTGAACTCTCTACAAGGTAACTTCTTCTAGCTGATCTTTCTACAGGGTGATTTGTTTGTAGCTGAATTCTCTACAGGCGATTTGTTTGCAGCTGAACTCTCTACATGGTAGTTTCTTTGTAGCCGAACTCTCTACAGTGTAACTTATTCTAGCTGAACTCTCTACGGGTGGCTTGTTTCTAGCTGAACTCTCTACAGGGTGATTTGTTTGTAGCTGAACTCTCTACAAGGTAACTTCTTCTAGCTGATCTTTTTACAGGGTAATTTGTTTGTAGCTGAATTCTCTACAGGGCGATTTGTTTGCAGCTGAACTCTCTACATGGTAGTTTCTTTGTAGCTGAACTCTCTACAATGTAACTTCTTCTAGCTGAACTCTCTACATGGTGATTTGTTTGTAGCTGAACTCTCTACAAGGTAACTTCTTCTAGCTGATCTACTTTTCTACAGGGTGATTTGTTTGTAGCTGAATTCTCTACAGGGCGATTTGTTTGCAGCTGAACTCTCTATATGGTAGTTTCTTTGTAGCTGAACTCTCTACAGGGTGATTTGTTTGTAGCTGAACTCTCTACAAGGTAACTTCTTCTAGCTGATCTTTCTACAGGGTGATTTGTTTGTAGCTGAATTCTCTACAGGGCGATTTATTTGCAGCTGAACTCTCTACATGGTAGTTTCTTTGTAGCTGAACTCTGTACAACGTAACTTCTTCTAGCTGAACTCTCTACAGGATGACTTGTTTGTAGCTGAACTTTCTACAGGGTGATTTGTTTGTAGCTGAACTCTCTACAAGGTAACTTCTTCTAGCTGATCTTTCTACAGGGTGATTTGTTTGTAGTTGAATTCTCTACAGGTGATTTGTTTGCAGCTGAACTCTTTTACATGGTGGTTTCTTTGTAGCTGAACTCTCTACAAAGTGACTTCTTCTAGCTGATCTATCTACAGGATGACTTGTTTCTAACTGAACTCTCTACAGTGTGATCTGTTAATAGCGGAACTTTCTACTGGGTGATTTGTTTGCAGCTAAACTCTTTGCATGATTGTTTCTTTGTAACTGAACTCTCTACAAGGTGATTTCTTCTAGCTGATCTCTCTACAGGATGACTTGTTTCTAACTGAACTCTCTACAGTGTGATCTGTTCATAGCGGAACTTTTTACTGGGTGATTTGTTTGTAGCTAAACTCTTTGCATGATTGTTTCTTTGTAACTGAACTCTCTACAAGGTGATTTCTTCTACTGATCTCTCTACAGGATGACTTGTTTCTAACTGAACTCTCTACAGTGTGATCTGTTCATAGCGGAACTTTTTACTGGGTGATTTGTTTGTAGCTAAACTCTTTGCATGATTGTTTCTTTGTAACTGAACTCTCTACAAGGTAACTTCTTCTAGCTGATCTCTCTACAGGGCAATTTGTTTGTAGCTGAATTCTCTACAGGGTGATTTATTTGAGCTGAACTCTCTACATTATGGCTTATTTGTAGCTGAACTCTCTATTAGGTACCTTCTTCTAGCTGATCTGACTACAGGGTGACTTGTTTGTAGCTGAATTCCCTACAGAATAATTTACAATGTAATATAACTGAGTAAATTATAAATGCAGCTGAATGCTTTATTAGGGTGACTGTTCTATTAGAGTATCTCGATCTCGCATTTGCTGCACCTAGTTGACTTTCGAATCATAACTCAGTGATTTGTAATCTGATTCTTCTGTACTACTGCAAGGACTTTCTATGATGATTATTCCAGCTACATACTGATTTTCAGCTCGTTGCTCTAAGCGGTTTGCCTGGTAGACACGAAAACTAATAGTTTTCTTATTCATAAAAATCGACCGCGTAATTTTGACACAGGTTGGGTTTCGTGTCATATCTCCGTGGTCTTTATCCCGATTCGTTTCAAACCACAAAAAGGCACTCCTACGATGGTTGCTCCATCTACATATCGATTTTCAACTGATTCCTTCAAGGCGTTTACCCTGTAGGCGTGACAGACCTTCGACCTTGTTTTACGCAAATAATCGGTCATAACTCCGTGAATGTTCATCGGATTCCTACCAAAGTTAGTACGGAGATCCGCCTTAATGAGCCCTTTAAGTGTGCCAAATTTCAGCCAAATCCGAGCACGCATTCGTGTTTTATGGCGAATTTTGCGAAGTGTGCGAAATGAAGAAGATGAAGAAGAAGAAGAAGAAGAAGAAGAAGAAGAAAAAAACGAAGAAATTAAAACGAAATTTTGTTCGCTCGTATCTCGGAAATGGCTGGAGCGATTTTCTTCAAATTTGGTATGTAGTCTACCCTAACTGGGCGGCACGTCTCCAGCAAATTTGGTTCCAATCGGATAAGGGATCACAGAGCTACATAGGTGTGAAAATTGCGTTTTCTTTCTTCCTGTTAATATACTCACGGTGTGGCGCGCCGGCTTCTTGGGCCGCACGACACACTATCGTGTGTCTTGATACACATAGGGGTGAAAGGATCTATGCTATACGGAATGCAAAATTACACTATTCACCACAGTTTTCATTATCAATCAAAGAAATCCTAGTTAATTTGTGCACATGATATTGTAGTCATTAGAGTGAGAAGATATTGCTGAGGAGATGATGTGTTCCAACAGCTTGCAGCAAATACTAGTCAATGATATAGGTCTATAGTTTGATGGATTAGTACACGGGCCTTTCTTGTATACTGGTGTTCCATATGCCCTCTTTCAGTCTGAAAGGAGTTCACCCTGATGTATATTGCAGTCAAGTGTATAACAACAATCCTTGCACTGAATTTGACAGCTATTAAAGGCACCAGTAATGTAGATTGTAGCTCATATTAGGAGACTCTCAGTCTATATGCATATTGCAATTTGATCAGTTTCATGTGTGTACTGAAATGTTGACGGCGTTACTATGCAGAATGCAAAATTACACTGCTAACAACAGTCTTCTTCATAATCCATTACTGAATTAATAAAAAGTATACAAACTAGATGTTTAAAAATTTGTAAATTTTAAAATAGGAATAGGGATCGCTGAAAAAAGCCACAAAAAAAGAAGGGATCGCTGGAGTGGTAATGTAAACCACAAATCCCTATTTTGACTCTCTGTCGGTGGTAATGTAAACCACAAATCACTATTTTGACTCGTTTCAAAATGACAGAGCATGTAAGCAAAGGTTTATGACAGAGTCAAAATAGGGATTTGTGGTTTACATTACCACCCCAGCGATCCCTTCTTGTTTTGTGGCTTTTTTTAGCAATTCCCATTTCTATTTTAAAATTTCCAAATTTTATATAATTAAATATGTTGTGGTGTGTAGTGGAATTTTGTAGTCTATTATTGCTATATGAGAGTATACACCTCTAATAACCACTCTTGATAAGGCTATGCCAACTTTGTCTTACACAACGAAGGTGTCCAAGTACAGTGCAACCTGTATCAGTGACCACCTGTATTGAAAGACCACCTTTGTTCCGCAATCTATTTAGTTGTATAGTTTTCAAATACAGCCAGCTTATATAGCTTGCAAAGGCAGTACAATGACCAGCTAATGACACCACGTCAGTTGCTCGATTGAGCATGTAGCAACATACCTGCTGCTTACTTTGGGTATTGTAACAACGAAGATTATTTAAGAAGGGAACAGGATGTTGCTTTCAGCTCTCATGTACAATCCCTGGTACGAGAAAACTGCACTCTTTTGTGCCAAGAAAACCTCAACCTTATCACTATCACAGATGCAGACCAATCAATCTCCAAGATCAAACATCGTGTGGTTACCAACATAGTGGAATGGCTCCAGTGCTGCAGTACGTACGTAGCAATAGTGTCTTACAAGCAGCCAGACGGAGTTTTTCTGATCTCTTGGGCTACCAAAACCTTATCATACAGGCTTCTCAAGACTATGAGGGTGACTTCTGGCTGGCTATGATCGCTGCTTAGGCAACAAGTAGCAGCATTCCCTTCTACAAATTGGGCCAGGACAGCTTCTTCCTTGTGGAACCAATTTTTCTCCGGCCGAGCTCATACCATCTGCCGCAGTCATTGCTTTAGTCATGGTCATCCATCTTCAGCCTGCTCACTGTTGCATAATACGAATCAACACTCTAACCAAGGACAATTTTCATCTCGTCAATCAGCTTTCCCTTCTAGACAATCGGCTTTTCAGCAAAGGTCATCATCTGGTCAACTGTACAATCATCCTGTATGTTTTAGCTATAACCAGTCTCCAGATCCAGGCTGTCAGTTCCCTAACTGCCATTATGGCTATATTTGCTACTGGTGTCGTTTCAATCCTTCAATTACCATTAAATGCCACAAGGCTTTCTATTGCCCTAACCAGTCTCAACAAGGGATAAGGCCTCTGTTTCCTAGCTCTAATCAACACACTTACTCTAGCCAGTATGGTTCTCACTGTTGATCCTTGTGGTTACACTTGCTGTCTTTATTGACCTCTGACTATTGTTACATGCATATATAAAATTATTATAGTGAGTACTTGAGTTGTCATTGTTTGTTTATCAGTTGCATTTGTACACATGTACATGTGCCACTGGTTTAGGGGTAGCTGTGTATTTCCCGTAGTGATTACTTGTTATTGTTTGTCGATTGCATTTATACAATTTATATGTATCAATGGTTTGTGGGTAGCTGTGCACACCACCCCCCACCCAGTTCTATATACGTAGATTCCTATAATTGTTATTGCATAGTGGTGTACCTTCCTTATAGTTCATTATCTAGCTGCATGAACTACCTACGTAATGATTCGCCTCCTATTGTTTGTTTAGTTGTGGATCATCTACTACCGATGCAGGAGAAAAGGCCTATTGCCATCCACTCAGTTCCTTCCTACCTTGACTGGCTCCAGAATTGGAACAAACACATGGAAGAAGCAACTACCACAGTCCTAGTCCCTCTCTAAGCCTGTCAGATTCATACACCTCTTGTTGTCTGCAACTGGTCTAGAGCTTTACAGTCCTACCCATTACAACCGCTATCAGAGTTTTTCCTCTCTGGTATCTCGTATGGCTTTCGTATTGGCTTCAATAAGCCTCCTTCTTCTCTGAAAAGTGCTCGTAAGAAACTTAAAGGGGCTCTTCTTCACCTATCAGTGGTAGATGAATATCTCCAGGGAGAGGTTGACACTAACAGAGTCGCAGGTCCCTTTACTACAAGTTACAAACAGCTGAGAGGTATACTTTAATTGTGGTACATGACAGGCCTAAAGTTGCTAAGTGAGTTACAAACAATAGGAGGGTAGATTCAGTCATGGGGAGGGGGTGTTAATGAATGCCGCTACAGAATGTCAGGTAACATTGTTGGCCACAGGAGTAGGTAGCATGGGTGGCTGGGGAAATACCATGGTGATAGTATCTGTGAACCATCTTCTGAAGGAGTGGAAGGTCCATTCTGGCTTCCGTGGAGACACGATGTACTGGAGTGGAGACACGATGTACTGGAGTGGAGGTGGTAATGGGGTCGGAAGGCTATTTGCCTGTGGTTGAGAAAATAAAAACTGTGTTAAATTATTCCTGGATAACATGTCTGCTGGAATATTAACTACACCAGGAATATGTTGTGACACAATACTGATGTCAAAAGTGGCTGCAAAAAGCCATAAAGACCTAAGGAGATGCATAACTGTTTTGTCCCTAGAGTACCCCTTTGCAACAACAATAACCACACTGATATTATCACAGAGAAATAGAACTGTTTTATGAGCAAAGCATGGGCCCCACACTGCACAACTAATAACAATTGGTACTAGTTCTTTAGCCATGATTCTGATGGGATGCCATTCTAATGGCCATTACCATTGAAACCAGCATCTTTCCCACTGGGCACCACAACCCCAGGAACCAGATGCATCGGTGAAAACATGAAAGTTAACATGATTAGTATGATCAGGTTTGCGCAAGATGCACAGCCCATTCCAATTAACAATAAATGTATGCCACTAATAAAGATCTGAGCGAAAATACTGTGTTAGCCTTGTAAAATATTTCAGTTTCTTTAGTTTAGCAGCTGACTGGTACATCCATGCTACAAATGTTCTACCACTCCTCACAACTTTGGTGGCATGTTGCAATAGACCTACCAGAGATAAGATTTCTTGTTTGGTAGCTGATTCTTTCTGTAACCAGGATGCCAACTCTGTACGAATACATTGGAGTTTGTCATTAGGAAGGCGGATCTCCATGCGATTGGTATCTAGGAGAATGCCTAGAAAGGTCAGCTGTGTGGAGGGGCCCTTGGCTTTCTCTACTGCTAGTGGCACACCAAGGTCTGCACATGCTTGTGTAAAGATGTGCAAGTTACGTTGACAGGTGGGTGAACTGGTAGGACCAATTAAGAGGAAGTCATCTGAATAATGCATTACAAACGTTACCCCACGCTGTTGTGAGATCTACAAAGCAGGTCGGCTAAGATGTTGAAAAGTTTGGAGCAGATCTAAGTCCAAAGGGGAGACAAGTGTCAACATAAATAGACTGCTTCCATTTCATTGCAAGGAGATGGCAATCAGCAGGGTGGATAGGGAGTAGACGAAAGGCATGCTTGATATCTACTTTGGCAAGAAGAGTGTTTGGGCCAGTGTCAATGATTTGATTAATAGTGTCATTAATTGTGACATACTTCAAGCTGCATAAGGAAAGAGAGATGCCATCATTGACACTGTGTGAAGCAGGGTAGGACAGATCAAAAATCAATTGCCATTTGTCTGGTTGGTTGTGCTTGGGGGATAACTCCAAAGCGGCTGATCTGGAGGCTATGAGTATAGATTGCATACTGCAGCGAGACATCATTCGTTTTATTATCAACAATTTACACCATGTCTCCAGCAGGTTCTTAAAGGGATTCAAAAGACACAGGCTACTTTTAAGTCACCACGCATCAGGTTGCCAATAACATTGAACATCTTGTCCGACATGCTCACTGTCTTGCAACGTCAGCCTACATCTCATAATAACCTCATAATCTGGGCAGCATCCTGCTTAGCTTTCTTTGGGTTTTTGCACAGTAGTGAGCTAACTGTCCCATCTCAGGATACTTATGATCCTTCCATCCACCTTTCAGTGAATGATGTTGCGGTAGATAGCAGGTCATCACCAACCATGATCCAAGTAACTATTAAGCAGAGTAAGACTGATCCTTTCTGTCAGGGAGTTAAGAAAGACTGATGCTTCCGTTTGTCCAGTTACCACTCTTCTGCCTTACATGTCATTGCGAGGCAACACTCCTGGACCTTTGTTTATTCTTAAAGATGGACAATATTTAACCCGATCACTTTTTGGAAATTTCCTGGACAATTTATTACATGTGCTTCACCTGAAAAAGGAACACTTTAACATTCATAGTTTTCAAATTGGTGCAGCATCCTCCGCAAGAGCCGCTAATATCCCTGATCACCAGATTCAAATGCTTGGCAGGTGGAGGAGTGATGCTTACAAATTATACATTAGGATCCCTCCAACAGATCTTGCTCATTTGTCAAAAGTGTTAGCAGCTGGCTCTCAGTGACATTTATTTGCCAAATTAAATTTTATAATTTGTATAATGATTTATTAGGCATGTGTGTTTCAATACTATATGCTATATACTTTGGGATCTGCTTGTACATTGTATACTCTCATAACTATTACTTGTCAATCAACAATTAGCTAATAAGTACTCACCCGATAAGTTAATCCTATAGGAGAATTTTGTTGTATTTTGAGAATTTTGAGATATTATTTCTCTTCATTCCTTGGGTGGAAAGATTCTACAAACCTTCCTTTGGCCTCTTTATCACCCAAGTCAAGAATAGAACTTGTAGAGAGGTTCTTGTGTGCATATACCAGTGGACTAAAAGATTTGTAGGGTAATCTATGGTGGCAGGACTCCATGCACCTACCAAACTCCACTACAATCAGTGGATTGAGTGGCCACAGCCTTGTCTGAATTGGAAGTTTGAGTGGCCAAGCATCAGCGTTGAAGTATGATAGGAGTTTGTCAACAAGAAGGTGAGCTAATAACATTAAACAGAGTTTAAAGAATTTAAACAAGATTAATGTTATAGCAATACGTCACGTACTGCACATTACAATGCCCTGGTGATCACACTCACATTTCAGTTTAGGGGAAGGTAGTAGTTGTTTTCTGCTGTTCTCTCCCCACCCAGCCCTCTGTCCCTGATGATTAAGGGCTTATTCTCACTGTTAGCTGTATCAATGATTATATAATACTACAGTGAACTAACTGTATTATATGTGTTCAGCACTATGCATACAAGCTACCCCATTATACATGCATGTGTTGACTTTTTCCTTTCAGTAGGTTCATATTTCTCCTGGTGCATCTGTTGACCTCTACTCTGATGATCACCCAATGTATTGGATGGCTAGTTCCTTGTGTATTATTGCTTTATCTGCTTCACATATATGTGACTGGATTTGCGAAAAGGGGTCTTCCACACATACAATTCTCTGAACTTGGGTGACTATAACTTAGTGTTTAGTTAACATATAAACCTGAAATTTTCTTCATCCATTACACTATGTCCGTGCTCACTTCCGATCAAATTTCAAGTCAATATCTTTTTCGAATCTTAAGTTATTAATAGTCAAAGTTGATAAATTGGATGTGTGTGGAAGACCCCTTTTCGCAAATCCGGTCACATATACTGTTGATTCCCAATAGGTTATACACTGGCAAATTGTACAAGAAATTGTTGATGTCATCATCAGGATAGATAGTTGCCATAAGCAACAGTGTGTATATGTACCAGCAATGGTTATAATACCTGCAAGTGTTATTGTGTACCAGCAGGTGTTATTGGGTTAGCAAAACCTGCTCTGCCAGTTGGAGGTATTATCATGCCTGCAAGTACTATGGGTGTAAGAGTCACCTGTATCAGCAAGAGTTTTTTTTGCCAATTGTTGTTCCAGCAAGAGTTGGTGAAGAGTCTTGTGTGCCAGCAAGAGTTTTTGTGCCAATTTTTGTTCCAGCAAGAGTTGGTGAAGAGTCCTGTGTGCCAGCAAGAGTTGTTGTGCCAGTTTTTGTTCTTTCAGCAAGAGTTGGTGTGTCAAAATGAATTCTCCATTCCTATAGCATGGAATGTGATAGCATAGAGTCCTACTTAGGTGTCCACCATTCCTAGTAAAACTTCTATTTTTTGGCCTCTTTATCACCCAAGTCAAGAATAGATGTAGAGAGGTTCTTGTGTGCATGTACCAGTGGACTAAAAGATTTGTAGGGTAATCTATGGTGGCGGGACTCCATGCGTTTGCTTTATAGCAGAGTGAGTTACTGTATACACTGTAGTTTACTACATTCACGGTGAAAATTTCAAGCTCATTGTGATTGGCCTTCACAAGCTAAACTAGATTAAAATGTTTAAAATTGAATATCTCACAATCTATTCATGTTTGTAATTGATGGTTTCCCAAATTAGGTCACATTTAATTATAAAGATTCAAAAGAGCAAAATTATGTTGCAAATCAGGTCACATATAGCAGACTGTTTGCCATGATATAATAATTTATCAGTTGTATACCACAGCAAAGTGGCACTATGATTGTTGCATAGAGAGTGAGTGTGGTACACACACGTACACACACACACACACACACACACACACACACACACACACACACACACACACACACACACACACAAACACACACACATACCAGTCCAGAGTGTAAGAGTAACATTAGTAGCAAACTTTGAGTCATTTCCAACTCCACAATAGTATGTTCCTTGATATGAGTCATTGAATGTGGGAATAATCAAAGTTCCATTTATGACATAGGGTAAATCTTCTGTCTCTGTATAATTAAAAGGAACTTCTTCCTCATCTGGAGAATACCACCTGATCTGTTGATAGTCAATATTAAAACATTTGCAGTTGATCATCACATTTAATGTGCCATTGTTTATGCCACCATCAGCAGTAAGAAAGGAAGGGTTCAGTGGAACAATAATACACTTTGCAGCTGTGACATGTACAAAACAAAAGGTAAAAAAGTAAAAAAAATAATTCATCTTTATAACACATAGGGGTGTATTATAATAACTGCATACATGGCTACTATACTAAGCTGGGTAGGATAGAAGCATGTATTTATGTATTTCAATATTTCATAATATACTCTTCTGCTACAATTACATAGCAACGTCTCTGCACTTATTTGATTGCAACAGAAGATTTCAGATTATCCATCTTCAAACAAGTGTTTCGCACAAATCAAAATACTCTAATATGTGATAATGCAATAGTGGCATGATTCATTGACCCCAATCATGAGACTTATGTGTGAAATAATAAACAATTAGCAACTTAGGTCAGGTCATAATTAGACTATAAAAACAACAGGAATTGTATTATATCGTGAGTCTCTGAAGTTCAGTCATTGAAAGTTAGTCAATGAAAGTTGTTGTCACTATAATTATGTTTCCTGCCAAGAGGGTTATGTTTGCTGAGTAGAATTGCTATGTGGGTTGATTGGAGTGGTACAGAGGAGGTCCAACCGAGATAGAGTAGCAGCCAACTGCAAGAATATCAGACTGTACGTACCTTTAGTTTGTAGAGACTAAACAGCAAGCTAGAAGCAATTGTGAAGTTTAACAGAAGTATAGTTGATATGCACATGTGTTGCTGAACCACAGTTGAGCTTGGAGGTCAAAGCTACTTAAAGGGGAGGAGTGATGTAATGAAGTGGTGGACTGGATAGTGTGTATATGTACACATGTATGTAGTTTGAGGAAAGACGTGCTAATAAGAATCCGAGAAGAACCTCACGGATCAGTCCTTGTCTCATAATGGGGACACTCCAGCCCTTTACAAATAGAACAGTACTTACATTCAACACAGAATCTTCCAAATGTATCCTAACTAACTACAAAAGTTCCTAGGGAGCTAAGTGTACCCATGGCATGGTGCTGCAAATGTAAGTTTTTATACAGAGCAAAGGTTGTTTATTCACATATACAGTACAGCTCACAGGTAACGTCGCAAGTATACACACGTGAGTAATGTTCGTGTCTTCTCAGGGATCATTTTTTTTGCAATGTACTGTACAAGACCAGTGGAACATTGCTTGGATATGCACTAGCCATGCAAGAAATTTGCCACACATGAGAACACTTGCCACTAAGTTTAGTAGCTTCATACAACACTTAAAACACATAAACATTTGTGACCGGTCCCATATGTTCATGCAAGCCTAGCTAGCTAATATTACAGTAGAATGCAATAAACGCATACTGGGCCCGCAGAATGCAATAGGTGGAATATTTACGAAATTGAAAAAAATTTCGCTAATTCTAAAGCACTTGTTTCACAATGAAGGAAAGTGATAACACCAAAATCCTTGGTAGCATTGTGATATGTCATGCTGCAGGTGGTCCGCTGCTGCAAGTGGTCTGGCCGGACTAATTACCGTATCTCAAGTAGTCCAGCCAGACCATGTAAAGTTGCTGCAGATGGTCCGCCCTGCTGCAACTGGTCCCCCAATGAAATCAACGTCTTGATCAAAATGCTCAGCCCTCCACAAAGTCTAAGCGAAACTGATGACACTGTGACTTGTTGAATACAGTAGAATGACTGCATACAAAGAACCACGTGCGTTTCTTTTACAAAGAAAATTCTGGGGGTATGACACTTCTGCAAATTACATACCCCCTTCAGCTACCAAATCACAAATCAACAAATCTTGAGAGCGATTTTGCCCATGTAAATAATTAATACTGCTTGAAAACTAGTCTCGAAAGCAGATTTCTAAACAATACAAGCTCACAGTGATACAGTACTATTTCTTAATCTTGAACCAGTGTCCTTCATAACCCAGTAATAACCTCACAAATTATATTACTGCAATCACATGTGACGTTTCAAATCAAGTTTCAAATCACAAATCCAATTTCAAATCACAAATAAGGTTTCACAAAATGATTTCAAATCACGTACAGATTGCGAAGGTGTCACACCCCTCAGAAAATCCTAGCCTGCAAAATGTGCTTGAGCTTGTTGTCATGGAATGCATGCATACAAGTTCTCATACTCATCAACTAGGGCTGGTCCGGCATTGGTTGGACCACTTTTCAGCTAATTGAATTTGTAAAAAGATTGAGATACTCAAATAGAGCAGTCATCATAATATACTCTAATACAACGGTCATTGCAGTACTCTAATAGAGCATTCGGTATTGAATATTGCCATTGCTGTATTTAGTCTAAGCCATTACATCTATGTCAATTGTTTCAAATCACTCAAAGTTCCAGTAAGTCATTTGCATGGCACTGCATCAGTGGCAGATCTAGAAGAAATTTTCAGAGGGGGTTTCAAGTTCAGAAAGTTTTCAATAACTGTAATCCCAGCTGGGGTGAATATTAACTTGATAGCTCAGTGGCCTATAGCTATATACAGATCTATGGCTAGCAGAATCAGTAAAATTATTCCCAACATTGTTTCACAGTTGAATCTTACCAATCCAGGCCTTCGCAGAAAGTTTTGAAGTAAAACAGCACTTGTACTCATTAAAAAAATTATTATTTTGAGGCGCTTAACACGCTTAGATGCCATTTTCAGTGATTTTAAAGGCAAAAGTATGAAGTTTGGCCAGTAGAAAATATCCTAATTTAGACTCTATTTAGGCTGTTTTGGGTGGGTAATAAATCCTACCTTGTTTTCTAATATACTCCACACCTTCAGGCACAATATAATATATGCTCAAAATCTAGGTTTATCCAATCTCTATGCATTGTTCACATGTAGTGATTCAATGAGCACTATTATTTTGTTATGTGAGGACACATAGTTGCCATGGCGCTAGAATTATCGCAACAAAACCAACCGCTTTTACCGAGCCTACAGCAGAAACAGCCGTGGGTGAGGTATGTAATCTGAATGTAATGTGAAATAGAGTCTAAAGCAGTTACACGGGCACAATGTGAGTCTATGAAATTTATAAACCCTCAGGCCCTTAGTAGCGCCCTCGCTTCACTCGTGTGCTACATACAGCCTGGGCCTTCAGGTTTATAAATTTCATAGACTCCACATTGTGCCCGTATAACTATTATAACACACTAAGTATAACTCTTGGTGATTTTATCACCCACACAAATCGTAAATAAATTTGGGGCGCATGCACTATTTTCAGATGGGTTTCAGCTGAAACCATTGCAACCCCCTGTATCCACCACTGTGCATTGGGATAATTGATCATGCATATCATGCATGCATTAGAAATTACAATCCCAATGGCTTCTGTATCTCAAAGAACTATGCTTTCAGAAAGTAAGATTAGATATGAAATTGAATTACTTGGTACTGCAGTACAAAATTACCAGGATATATCCTTGATGCTAACAAAAGGAGAAAGAGATTTGCAAGTAAAATAGCTTCCAGGTTCCATTTCAGAGCATCTATTTTCAAAAATTCAAGACCCCCCATAGCTTGGCATGGCAATGTGTGTGCTTAGCACATGCAGTTGAGTATCACATGAAAGCAGATAATCTAAAAATCACATCAGATCAATAAAAAGCAGTGTGCATGACTATCACATCCATTGCAGTCCATAGATGGCCAGACCACTCAAAATCTCTGGGCTCCAGCCCTGTCATCAACTGTATGTGGAGGATTCTTAATAGCATTAGACTACATGTCACTGAGACATCTCACAGTAGATTTACTACCCAGGCATATAATGCTCTGAATGGTAGCCGTATCAGTATACTGCCTAGCAGTGACACTTTGTATATCTCATACTATATCATGGTATTTATGTTACAATGCATCTAATCAAGTCACCTTGTCATTCGTCTAAATACAATCCCTGAAAGTGTCATTTTGTGTACAGAGCAATCTGCAACCAGCTCAATAAGGTTGGCCGTAAAGTGACCAGAGTAATGTTTCTTATATATTGTTACCATTAATATTGTTCACCATTGTTAACTGTATTTATGCACCTTTACTTCTTTGTGACTTTTTCTCTTCATATTTGCTGATGGGCACTGTGCAGTTTTGTTGACTGGTCTATGCATAATGTAGTACATAGTGTTTCTTGTATGCACATGTTGTAATGTGTCCTAGACATATTGTCCCCTATAAACACTCAGTGCCACTGGGTTGTAAGTGGGAGATTTGGGTCCTGGCCAAGTGGATCTCATCCACTCACAGAATGTACAGGATCAGATCAAGTGTAAAAATAAATTATAGTCAATATAGTGGAACCTGTCTGTTGCCACCTTTGCTCAATAAGTAGGTAGGTGGCAGTGTATAAATTCTCAATAAAAGAATTTGGATTGGCCTTTCTAGAGAGGTTGTCTTTCTATACTGGTGGCCATTAAGACAGGTTTCACTGCAACAAGGTTGGTTGTACTGATGGAGCATATATATTAGAGATGCAACAATATGCTGCTCTTTGTGTTGTTTGATATATTGCTGTATCATGATGCAATGGAGATTATGTATCGATGTAATTAAATACTATACTCCTAGTACATACTTTTGTGAACCACACGCAGTTATCAAGAATGTGCATTAACTGTCTAGACATACTGGAGCCACACCCACTCATCTGGATTCTGCAAATGGAGCCACACCAACTCATTGTCAGTATAGACTTACTCCCAGTTACTTATCTGTGTTTGGAGAAGTACCATGAATATACCATCATAGGAGACCTGCTACCATGGTAGAATCTGCTGGGCCAAACTGGAGAAGCAGAGACATTGTTTACATGTAATAGTTGTAACATGGGCATGAGGGCTTTGCCTGATATGTATGCCCGACTGCCTGAGGGCTGCAGGCCCGAGGGCAGAGGTTAACAAAACGCTTTCTGTCTTTCTAGGTTAACAAAACGCTTTCTGTTTGCATGGTTTTCGTGGCCAAATCCAACTTCTGCATAATAATCACGTGACTATTAATCCATTCCCACAATCGATTTCGGCATCTACGTCTATATAATCACGGCCCAGTTGTAGCCCGGCTACATTTCGTATGTAACCCTGCTAGCTGGGCTACATACGAAATGTAGCCCGGGTGGTTCCTTTGATCTGAGGTGTGAAAGTGTTACATAGCACAGTTGTACAATTCTTACACTATTATTGTGTATCTTAAAACTGTTGGGTATTCATGTGTCCTACTTATGTATGTTGTAACTGCACGTGCATACGTACATGCTTGTACCGATATCATTTGTATGTGGATGCCTTTACAGACTATAAAATGATCATCATTGTGACAATTCTAAATAGTTGGTGTACAATGGCATAGATTTTGCACACGTCGTTTATGGCTACATACACTGACTACTACATATTCACAGCCCACTTCAGTAATCAGTGACCGCAGTTGTAATCTGTGTCATTCTTTAAATTCTTTAAGCCATGCCCTTAGAGACCAAATGGATTAAGTGGAAGCAACTAAATTAAAATTGTTAAAAGATATATTGTCCTACATGCCAAGCGAATATTACAGAAAACAACAATAAGGCTTTTGTATTTGGTTTCTGGGTCGACTGAAACTTCATTAAGACTATAGGGTAATGATGTATAGCTGATGTGAATCTTGAGGTGATTGAGAGAACATTGAAGCAATGGCAGGGAAATCAATGTTTGGAATGTAAAAAGGAACCACAAGGCATGCACCTAGTTGCATCTAACCACGTGCGATTAAATAAAAAGTGAAACCTCCTCTTTGATGTCGGCAGAAACAGCCGACATTGATTTGCTTCAGTGTTTGTGTGGTAGTTACTAGTGACACGATGAGTTTAAGTCTAAAGTTTCAGAGGGATAGTATTAATGACCAGTGAGTTCAGACAGGCCAAATTTGTACAACATTTGTTCCTGTAAAATCCTCACGTGTAGTGATTGCATCATTGATTGTCTGCGGCGCACATGTCTGCTTTACTGGCCGCACGATTCACTACTGTGATTCTTGAAGATTATAGATAGCAATTTATAGCGAAACAGTATCTGTTAGAGATTGAAATCAGTAGAAATCATCAGACATTTTAGTGTCTTTAGTGGTGCTACGCCCATCTTCTCGTGATTACTGAATTATCCAGGAAGGAGACAAAACTTCATCGAAATTTTTTTTAGCAACTCTGATGAATAATTGAATTAGCTGCTTGTTATTAGAGACTTGTTCACCATTTAGGCTAGAATTTTGTGGCATGTTTTACACCATATACGGTAAGCATAACCACATAAGTGTGGTAGATCACTTGTAATAGTTGTATCATGGGCTAGCTTGGGTGTACATTTCAGGCAAATCATGAGGGTGTGCGATACAACTGATAAGTTGCAGGCTAAGAGCCTGCGGGAAATTAATCACCTAAACCAATACAAGACCGAGCACTGATTTTATTCTATTGATCAACTTATGAAATTTGAGTATGGCACAGCAGCAACTAACATTGTGACTTCGTTTGTTAAAATGAACAGGCAAGTCTTAAGGGTATCACGGAAAAAGTTCAATGAAGTGACTTTTAAAGTATTTTAAAGCTGTTGCATTGTTTTACAGAATGTTTACAACATTTACTAAACATCTATAGGGGTAAGCTTCACTGTAGAGGGTTTATCTCATGTTACTCGAAAAGTGGGTATGGTCAATATTCAAAAATGTGGTGAACCGCTTGTGAATGTGTTATAGTACTAGTTTGCACCTTGAACCAACATTTTTCAACTCATAGTATGGCAAGGGTTACAAATCACTTTTGTCTGAGTGCTGTAGGATGCAAAATTGGACACATGATTTTCATCACATGACCAATAATAAATTCCCACAATCAACTTCGGTTTGAGTTTTATTAAAGAAATTAGTGGTACTGCTCCCACATCAAGGCCATGGTACATTAGCCAGCCATGGTTTAACTTAAATGTACCATGGCCAGCCAGGGTTTATAAGATAGTACTTTGGAATTTGCCTTTGAAGTTAAGTGGCTTCATGGTACATGTAATAGTTGTAACATGGGCATGAGGTGCGCCTGAGGGCAGAGGGCATACATATCAGGCAAAGTCCGAATGCCCCGTGTTGCAGCTAATATGTAACACTTATCAGGCTGATAACTTGTGCAGTGTAATCAATCACTCAAGCCAATACAAGTGTAGCCACTGGACATTTCATATATGCACTAGTAGACAAAAAATTTGAATTTAAAAAAGGGAAGTAGGGATCTACGCCTCAAAAAGCACTGAAACAAGGGTAGTCTAGCTAAAATAGTGTAGCTAAAATGATAACATCAATCCATGATCAACTAATAAGACAGATGATCCCTACTGTGGTGAAGGCGCATATCATGTTGAAACTTTGCTAGGTATTTATACATTCACCACAGTAGGGATCATCTGTCTTATTAGTTGATCATGGATTGATGTTATCATTTTAGCTACACTATTTTAGCTAGACTACCCTTGTTTCAGTGCTTTTTGAGGCGTAGATCCCTACTTCCCTTTTTCTAAATTCAAATTTTTTGTCTACTAGTGTGTTAACTTTTTTAGCTCAGCTATTATAGGTGACTAGCTATGCCTACCTATAAGTGTATGTGTATCCCTGCATCTCTCAAATTAACTTGATGATTCATATTGTTATAATTTTTCTGTTTAGAGTAAGATGATATTAGCTGTGCTACTGGATAAGCCTTGATGGATCAGAAGACTGACGAGTCGCAATTAGTTAACTGAACACTTTAGTGTTGCATTATGCATTGAACTTGTGTACCATTAAATATATACCGACTACCATGAATGCATGGCAGAAATTTATACTCAATCCCCATCTATGCCTAACCTGGGGTAGGTGGGGTGTGACTTTGACAGGTGCATAATCATCAAGTGGCAACTTGACAGATAATTATACTTAAAAAAACACACTTATGTAGTTGCAGTGATGCTTAATCGAGCAACCGCATGGAATGAGCACCAACTATTCAATCCAGGGTATGGGTATTGTAACTATTTAATGCTTAGTTCTGGTGTTAAACTCAAAAAGAAAGTTCATTCAGCTTAGGAGTGGCAACTGCAACTTCAAATGCTGGTAATTCACTGAACACTCAAACAAATATTGCCAATCAGTATTGAATATTTGGACGAACAAAATGATTCCTTAGGGTCGAGTATGAGCTCTCAGTACAGTAGTCCACGTAGTATAAGAGATAACCCTGCTTCGCGGACGCTGTTTCACTGTCAACTTGCAAATATACTTGAAAGCTCGATGAACAAAGAAACTCCTTCACTGAACATTCAAACAAATATTGCCAATCAGTATTGAATATTTGGACGAACAAAATGATTCCTTAGGGTCGAGTACAAGCTCTCAGTACAGTAGTCCACGTAGAGTATAAGAGATATCCCTGCTTCGCGGACGCTGTTTCAATGTCAACTTCCAAATATACTTGAAAGCTCGATGAACAAAGAAACTCCTTCACTGAACACTCAAACAAATATTGCCAATCAGTATTGAATATTTGGACAAACAAAATGATTCCTTAGGGTCAAGTACAAGCTCTCAGTACAGTAGTCCACGTAGAGTATAAGAGATATCCCTGCTTCGCGGACGCTGTTTCACTGTCAACTTCCAAATATACTTGAAAGCTCGATGAACAAAGAAACTCCTTCACTGAACACTCAAACAAATATTGCCAATCAGTATTGAATATTTGGACAAACAAAATGATTCCTTAGGGTCGAGTACAAGCTCTCAGTACAGTAGTCCACGTAGAGTATAAGAGATATCCCTGCTTCGCGGACGCTGTTTCACTGTCAACTTCCAAATATACTTGAACGTTCGATGAACAAAGAAACTCCTTTTCCCGGAGTACTACCAGTCTGTATAAAGACTCAAATTATTCGCTGTTTCAGCAGCTTTCAAATATATTACGTTCACGTGAGAAAACATTTGGTTTCAGTACTTCCCGTTTTTTCTTGTAAAATTATTTCTGGTTACGTCAATTATCACCAATTACACAAGAAGACGGAAAGGCCAGTACTTGATGAAAGATAAAGGGAAAGAGCATAGCGCAGTCGCTGTATACCAACCAAATGGCCAAAACGCACATGCCACCAGTGAGTTTATTGTTGTGACGTAAAATGAAACTGGCAGAACACTTCGTTTGGCCTGTAGCCTTGCGAATGTGATCAGGCAGGCAGGCAGGCTGGCAGGCAGACGAAAATTTATGTTTTAGCAATTTTTTAGAAATAGATTTTCAGCACTTTTCTGGTCATTTTCTGATATATAACGCTAGAAATAAAGTTAGAAACGTGAAGACTCTTTAGTTAAAAGTTTATTTGCTGCGTGAGATGTTTCTAGGATGATTTTTGAGCGATAGAAATTTGAGGCGCGCGCCAAATCCACCCCGATCCCTACTTAAACAGTACTATCGTACTGTTTGATACTTAAAATTTTCGATTGTGGGTAAGCAAATAGTACACTTTGGTTACGTTTTGCTATGATGAATGGACATATCCTAGAGATACCATGGAGAATTTCAGTTACACGAGTTTAATGTTTAAATCAGTGCTATTGAATGGTTTAAGGACAAAGTATGGAGTTCACAAAAGAACTAGATAGGTAAGCTTGCTTGTAGATAGGGTCCGCAAACTGAAAAATCAACTATTACAAATCGATCCCCCTACCATTGTGAGATGTTCATTGTAGTATACCATTGCTAGATCCACCATGAAACCGGAAGCAAGATTACTGTCTTCACAGAAATACTGAATCTTATATTTCATGAGATGTAAAATTTATTATTAAAATTTTGTACTCTGCACAACTGACCAGATGAAACTTGCTACTTAGCCAGATCTTATCTAGGGTTGTTGTAGTTAAAAACTACACACAGCAATAAGCAAATAATTTGTTTGATTCCCAGCACAGGGCTGCTTTCTTTCAAAAATCACAAAACAAAGCACAGATTCAAGCTGCCCTACCAGCCAAGACAAGTAAAGCCAACTATTCTTCACAGTATTCTGATAAGGCTGGGTGCATAGCCTATCTATGTTGTTAGTCTGGAAAGGATCTGAGACTTCTCCCCATCTGGCTGACGAGCATCAAAATTTTCATGCTTCATTTCACAGGATTCTCTCAATGCCCTTCCAGTACTTCTTATGCTGCACTAATCACCTAATTTTGTTTAGAATGATGATAAAAGATGAAGCAAAATGTTTGGCAGTAGTAGCAGTTATTGTTTCTGTGATTTCAAATGATGCAGTATTCCAACAGCTTGCTAGGAGCCCCACCTAGCTCAATTCGAAAATGAAAGATTTTGTGATTTCTTCAGTATATTTTGCAACATGATAGTGCTGTAAGGTGATCTAGTAAAGATTTGAAACCACTGTGGAGTATGAGAGGTGAAGTCAGTTTTGGACAATTTAGCTGCCTCCAGTGGTCCTCCGAACAATATGTGGAGGGAATTGATGAAATAATAATTGACAACTATTGGGTATTTTTTGGGGGATAAAACTACATAACTTCCTACTTATGTCTTTCTTCGCATCCATGACCTATTTCATTGATAACATCCATTCTCAAGTAAATTTGCTTCTTGTAGGTTTACTTTGCCATTGATCTTCTGATTTAGTTTGTGTAACGGTAATTAATGTGTTAATATAAGTGACTGGGCCTGCAAAAACAGGGCATGTGGGCACATGATTTTTGCCTACCTTTTCAAACTTCCTTTACTCATAACATTTAATACCGATATTCTATGGCATTGAACTTTTTAGTCCGTAGTAAGCATTTAATTGCCTTTATGATGCAAATTACAGAATGCAAATATTCTGTTGCAATACTGAGATATGACCTGTAGTGTGATGGGGTGTAGTTTGTGCCAACGTGCCCTATTTTTGCAGGCCATATATTAATAAAGTATCCAATCTATTCATGTTAACACATTCATTTGGAAACTCTATATCATTACCTATATTTAACCACAGTATATTAAGTTCATACCAGCACAACAATGTTGTTGTGTACCATGACTTACTGTGATCACATAGCTGCAAAAGTGTGAATACATATCAAGACACACAGTAGTGTGTCGTGAAGCCCAAGAAGCCGGCGCCACACTGAGAGCTTATTAACAGGAAGAAAGAAAACACACTTTTCACACCTTTGTAGTTCCGTAATTCCTTATCCGATTGAAACCAAATTTGCTACAGACTTTCCGGCTAGGTAGAGGAGTCTACATTCCAAATTTTAAGAAAATCGCTACAGCCATTTCCAAGATACGAGTGGCCAAAGTTTGGGGGTTTTTCTTCATTTTTTTTTCTTCTACTTCTTTTCGCACACTTTGCAAAATTTTCCATAAAACATGAATGCATACTCCAATCGGGCTGAAATTTGGCACACTTCAAGGGCTCATTATCGCGGATCTCAGTAACAGGTTGAGTAAGAATCCAATGCACATTCACGGAGTTATGACCGATTATTTGTGTAAAATAAGGTCGAAGGTCTGTCATGCCCACAGGGTAAACCCTTTGAAGGAATGAACTGAAAATTGCTATTTAGATGGAGTAATTATCGTAGGAGTGCCTTTTAGTGGTTTGAAAAGAATCCAGATAAAGGCCATCGAGATATGACACAAAACCCCACCTGTGTCACAATTACGTGATCGATTTTTATGAGTAAAAACTATTTGGAGCAATGAGCTGAAAATCGGTGTGTAGCTGGAATACTTATCATAGATAGGGTTTCCAATGTAAAAATTCGACTTCTTCAAAATAATTTGCTAACTGCTGCTACATGTTGGACTAACTCTCACTTGAAGACAGCTGTAGTGGCAATAAAGTCCATGGGGGTAGAAATCGATCAAAATATCTGCAAAATCTGACATTACTAGCTGTAACTCTCAGAAGCCTTGATCCTTTATTGCAACTTAACCATACTTCGTATGTGACTTCTTTGTCAATGGATGATTACTACTGTGGCATGAGGAAGTTTTGGCTATCAATCATTTGGTGTCTGTAGACAAAGCCCCATTTTTGGTGCCCAAAATCGTGCTCAAATGATGCAGTGACAGGAAACCTACTTCACCAATCAAACTACCAATGCCTTTAGGTGAAGGTTTACTCGCATAGGAAGGTTGAGCTCCAGTATTGTGATAAAGGATCAAGGCTTCTGAGAGTTACAGCTCATAATGGCATATTTTTCCGATATTTCGATTGATTTCTATCCCAAGAAGGTAATGGAATTTATTGCCACTGCAGCTGAATTCAAGTGAGAGTTAGTCCAACATGTAACACCAGTTAGCAAACTATTTTGAAGAAGGCGAATTTTTACATTGGAAACCCTATCATAGAAAGTCCTTGCAGTAGTACAGAAGAATCAGATTACAAACCACCGAGTTATGATTCGAAAGCCAACTACATGTAGCAAATGCGAGATCGAGATACTCTAATGGAACAGTCACCCTAATAGAGCATTCAGTTATGTTTTTAACTTACACCATTTTAGAATTATATACACTGCAAATTACTCTGTAGGGAGTTCAGCTATAAACAGTTAATCTTGTAGACAATTCAGCTACAAGCAAGTCACCCTGTAGAGAGTTCAGCTACAAATATATCACTGTAGAGATTCGGAACATTACAAGTCACACTGAAGAGAGTTCAGCTATAAACAAGTCACTCTGTAGAGAATTCAGCTACAACAAGTCACTCTGAAGAGATTTCAGCTATAAACAAGTCACACTGTAGAGGGTTCAGCTACAAGTAAGTCATTCTGTAGAGAGTTCAGCTACAAACAAGTCACTCTGTAGTACAAACAAGTCACCATGAAGAGAGTTCAGCAACCAATCAAAAAACCACCCTTTAAAGGGCTCAGCTATACAAACAAGTTATAACTCCATATAGAGAGATGCAGCTAAAAACAAGAGAGAGATCAGCTACAAACTTAACAGATCACACTATAGAGAGATCAGCTAGAAACAAATCATCTTGTAGATAGTTCAGCTGCAAACATATCACCCTGTAGAGAGTTCAATTACAAACAGATAACCATATATAGACAGTTCAGCTAGAAACAAGTCAGCCTGTAGAGAGATCAGCAAGAAACAAGTCATCCAGAGATCAGCTAGAAACAAGTCACACTGTAGAGAGATCAGCTAGAAGAACTTACCTTTTAGAGACTTCAGCTACAAAGAAACCATCATGTAGAGAGTTCAGTTGCAAACAAATCACCCTGTAGAAAGTTCAGCTACAGACAGATTACCCTGTAGAGAGTTCAGCTAGAAACAAGTCATCCTGTAGAGAGATCAAGTAGAAGGATCAGGTAGAAGGATCACCTTGTAGAGAGTTCAGCTACAAACAAATCACCCTGCAGAGAGTTTAGCCACAAACAAGTCACCCTGTAGAGAGACCAGCTAGTAGAAGTTACCTTGTAGAGAGTTCAGTTAAAAACAAATCATCCTGTAGAGAGATCAGCTAGAAACAAGTCAACCTGTAGAGAGATCAACTAGAAGAAGTAACCTTGTAGAGAGTTCAGCTACAAAGAAACCACCATGTAGAGAGTTCAGCTGCAAACAAATCACCCTGTAGATAGTTCGGCCAGAGTTCAGCTATAAGTCACCTAGTAGAGAGTTCGGCTACAAGGAAACCACCATGTAGAGAGTTCAGCTGCAAACAAATTACCCTGAAAAGAGTTCAGCTACAAACAATGAGAGTTTCAGCTACAGTTCAGTTATGTAAGAATTCACCTTATTAACTACAGTATGTGATAATCATTTAGTGTTAAATATACAAACATTTAATCTGACAAAAGCTATACACAGTTAATTCCTTTGTTCCATAATTCTTGCAATAAAGAAAAAAAAGTTAAAAGGAAGCACCAAAGCCAGTTTATGGCTGGCTTTGTGGTTTGCAAATCAAAAAGAAGTGATATCTAATCCAAAACAGCCAAGCTGTAAAAAAACAGTGCGGTCCCCAAAAAGGCCAGGGTGAAAAAAGATGTGAAATCCAAGGTGGCGGCCAAGAAATGGCTGTGATGGTAGGTTAATGGCAAAAGGTTTAATTACGACAATTCAGGTGAATTTGGTGCCAAATCCTAGTGGAGGAGGCAACGCCAATTCACCTGAATTGCCGTAATTAAAAACTTTTGCCATTAACCTACCATCACAGCCATTTCTTGGACGCCACCTTGTATTTCACATCTTTTTTCACCCTAGCCTTTTTTGGGGGCTGCACTCTTTTTTTTACAGCTTGGCTGTTTTGGTTTAGATATAATAAATCAGAAGCAATACTATTGTTGACCACAGCATGCTATACATTGCCTATAGTTGCATGTTTTAAAGCTGTATAGTACAAACTACATCAACAGTAAGGAAACAATACACTGATGTTTGCTAACTCTGATAATGTTAGCTGACTACTTAACAGCTACCGTATATGATGACTAACATCATCAACACCTCTTATTATTGTATGTTAGCTATCTATAAATGTATTTATAAAAAGTAACCAAACTAAGGTAAAAATAATTTTAAAAATTAAAACATGGGAATAGAGATCGCTGAAAAAAGTATAGAAACAAGAATCAAACAAGCCAGCACATTAAACACACAGAAATCTCTATTTGGACTCAAATAAAACAGAAGCATTCTCAGTACTTATCTGCCCCTAATTTATGGAGAAATTATTGTTTTTTCATTAGTTTCTACCATATCCATTGAGTCCAAATATATATCTCTGTATGCTTAACATGTTGGCTTGTTTGCCTCTTGTTTCTTTACTTTTTTCAGTGATCTCTATTCCCACATTTCAATTTTAAAAGATTGCTCTGCATGAATTTCTAACCTTGAAAATTCTGAATACTGAATCCTCCAGGGTGACCATAAGCTTCTCTGGATGCAAATCCATACACTACAGCTGACATCAATGCATTGGTTGTTGTGTGTATAATTGTTACTGGACCATTTGATACAGATAGTTGTGTATAATATGCCTCAGTGACCTGGTTGAATGTCATTGTGCTCCAAGACTGTGACTGTAATGACCTCTTCACTCCTCCTGTTATCCAATACATCACACCAGGCTGATAATACTCCTTCAATACTATAATGTTGATATAGTCATTGTAACCTGATGATATTGTGGATAGGTTGATTTCATTACTGTAATGATCTGTAGCTGGCACAAGCATCATCATTGGATCACCAGTTCTGTAATCATAACGATAACCAGGACTGTACTGAGCTACTAAGATTTCCTTGTTAGAGTGGATTACACAATAGTATCGATTAGTTACTGTAAAACTATTCCCTGCATTAATAGTATAGGAATTGTTTACATCGTTACAGTCCATAAATACTTCAGTTGAGTTATATGCTGCTAACACTCTGATGGTGTAAGCACTTCTACCTTGCAGTGGTGCAATGTAATATGTTTTACCCCAGTATGTGGTAGGTGGAATCTGTTCTATTAGGTGATCACAATAGCTAGAACTCAATGATAGTACATATCCACACTCATGACCACTAAACACGGACACTGGCTTGTCTGTGATAATTCTGGTCCCAGTCAAGTCACTTGATGATCCAATATACACTGTTTGTAACCTGTTGACTATGAAGGAGTATTGACTACCACTGGTCAGGGAGCTAACAGTATCATTAATCTTGACATTAACAGATTGTGTTACTGTTAAATTCATCATTGTGCTGTTCTCTGTACCAACAATCAGTACTACATTATCATAATATGATACACCAGAGGATACTGAAATTCCATAATAAATGTAATGAGTGCAACAAACTTTTATTGTGGGTAAAGCAAGGAATGTATCACTACTCCGATATACATCATTTTGACCAATCACAACTACATTAGTACTGTTGGTCTTAAGGTAAATCCCCTTATTTTGATCATTGTATGAACCAGTTATGAGACTTGAAAAAAGACTTACAATTGTTGACCCTGTACCTGAAATAGTTCCAGTGTTATAATATCCTAATCCAGGAGCTTCAATGGCATATGACAAATCTAATGATCCAGTATTGGTTAAATAGAGAGATATTGAACCACCATTGGCATTCTGAAAAAATCCAATATAGTAATTGTTGCCTGTAAGAAATTAATATAAAGCATACAATATGTCATAAACAATAATACCACTTGTATCTAATTTGTAAATACAACTCCTGAGGGCAGTATGTTTACAAATCAGAATGCATACTAAATGAAAATATTAATGAGCATGCATTGGTCAAAGACTCCCATTTGGAACATGAAAGAAGCTACTGTGCAAAAACATCTTTGCTGAAAAAAGGGTGCATCAAGAAATTACAATTAACTGTAATAACTGCAACTTCCTTAAAAGATCTGTGGCCAAGAAAGAATGTAAATACTATTAAATATAATGAACAAAGATTGAGAAAAGTGGAGAATTTTTCATCGACTGGTGTTCTGAATTCAGTCTTGCTGCGTTCTTGATAACTTTAACTATATTTGACACCTCAATCGGCTACCTTTTTAAATCATAAAGGTGTAGAGAAAAAAGGTGGCCAAATGACTTGTCAATTAAGCAAGGCTGAATGCAAACATCAGTCAGTGCAACATTCTCCACTCTTCACAATCTATGTTACATAATTATGCTTAGTAGCATATACTTCTTGGCTACACTAAATATCAGATCTTTAAAGTTGCAGGCTTTTTTACAACAAAGGTGTTTTTGCACAGATTTGTCTAATGGTAAGGGACACAACAAAATAAAGTAATAATGTTGTGCACAGTTTTAGTGTGCCTGCGCCATTATAGTTAATATAGGACTAGGAAAACCAAGCAATAAATCCATATATATGCATAGGTGTAGTAATAGGCTACTCTCTCTACTTTTATGTTAGAGTTTGCTTAGCCCCTCCACTTAATACTCCAATAGAGCAGTCACAAATGCCACCATGTACTCAAATATATGCTTAGGTGCATTTTTAAATATTCAGTCAAAATTGCCTTGTATCCCTAAAATATTGTTGCTATGCCCTTGCATACATGCCTGATGAAGTATAACTGTTATTCAAATACAGCAATTATCATCATGATGTTCTCTTCTAGGGTATCACTGGATATTGAGTGACAATATTCATTGATAGTAAGAATAAAATTGGACTATCAGGAACACTTCTTCTGGTTTTGAAATGGCTCAATAGATACTAGCAAAATTTGTTAGTTAGGGTCCGCAATGAAAAAATCGATAATCACGAAATTATTCCCCTACTATTTTAATCTGTAGGGAATATCAAAGTATTTTTCTACGTACCAATAAAACTTATTTATCTTTCTCCATACGACGGGAATCTCAATTGTTTTGTGCTGGAAATCATGAAAAATTGCGTGCTCTCCGGATGAAGAATGGGTTCTTTCCCATACTTGGCATATATAGTCCAGGTCTATACCTGATTCTAACCCACAGCAAAAATAAATCAGTTTGCTACTGTGGATTTCGTACGGAGCTACTCTTTGCCGAAAATCGGGCGAAAATCACATATTTTTGAATTCAGAGCAACCCAGCAATCAACAAAAGGAAAGCCCACAAACCTTCACTATACAGCAATATAGCTTGGTCATCACTTCATGCACAGTGCAAGTTTCATATGGATCTGAACTTTCCTTCCATCAAACTAAGCGGCATGAAATGTCTTCCTAGTGCATCTGACATTAAAATGGGAGGTATGGCTGCAATAACTCCAAGTTTTAGTTTCTCCAGCAAGTTATTTAAGCTTCAATATTATGTTGTGACCACCTAATGGTATTAGTTTCCAACCAGAAATGGATCACGTGATTATGGATTGATTTTTCATTTGCATTATAGCTATACATGGTTAGCTATGTAGTGGTATAATCCAGGTAAATTTCACTAGTATTTTTATCAACATTTGACTGAGACACCACTGGTGAAGCATAGAGTTAGGAATAGTAAAACTCGGGTCCTACCAACAATGGCAGGGTTCTTTGTATGTAAGATCAAGATACTCTAATAGAGCAGTCATGTAAACAGTCTCCAGTCTCTCTACTATATTCTGTTCTCTTTAGTAAGGGAACCCATAAACAGGAAGAATTAGATATCAGGGTAAAGTGTAATTGAAAAGAAACCTCAGCAGTATCAGATTACTGGTTGGTGGCACACCATAAATGAATCTACATCATGAGTGCATGGGTATACACAGAGGCAATACTTATAAACAACATTAGGTAATAAGAATAATTATGCTGCTAGAGTTTCAATTCACTACAATAATGATTCTATATAGCTGCAGGGGCATTTCAAAACGAAATATTAGTATGAATTGGCCACCTTGCACTACTAAATGGCACAACACACACTTTTGATCAATTATAGTTATACCTTCATACTAAACTGTAACGGTAAGTTTTGTACATGTAATGATTTGTATAGGTCCTTGTGGTATGCTGCTAAGCAAAAATTCATCACACAAACGGGCTGTCAAATTTTAATGGTAGAAATATCTGCAAAATTGTAATTTTCCTGTTCCTTAATTGTACTACCTGCATGGTGGAGGCTCTGCACAGTAATAAATACAATGCAATACAATATATAATTATAATTTTAATGGTACAAATGCATAACTATATAATTATATTTTAATTAATTTTGCAAGCTTTTAAATTTCTGTTTTGCTTGTAGGGTGCATGTGCATGCAATTTTATGTTGAACTATATATATATATATATATGTATTTGGTAATATATTGCATGTGTGAGATGTAGACATTTACTATAGATATCCTTTTTATTATGAGTATTATGAGTCATGAGTTTAAGGACTTGTGATACTCGGTATAACATGCAGTTTCAATGGCCTATGTCTTCCCACTATTACCTTAAATGTGAATTAAAATTTGATTTCTAAAGTACATGTAAATGACTTATAACCTCACATAAATTCAAGAATGGCTATACACATGCATAGACAGCTCTACAAAGTTCATGTTATACATATATTATAGAGCACTCAGTACATTGTGGCTGTTGGTATAACAGTTATCCAACAGGACTTTGGTGCAGTTTCTCACGATAAAGCCAGAGAGCACAGAGTAACTACCTGCAACCTGCTGTAAAAAATAAGATTGAGGACATACCTCCCTGTACTTTTAAGAAGAAATTAAGTACAAACTAGCTAAACTTACATACCACTGATATAAATAATTTTTGTTGGATCTAAAAATATATAGTATGAAATACTCCGGCTTTGTCAGCTGTCTGCTTCAAATCCGTTAAATACCACGACTGTTTATAAGACTGTTCTATTAGAGTATCTCGATCTTACATGCAAACAACCCTGCCATTTTGGTAGGACCCAAGTTTTACTGTGCCTAACTCTAGAAGCTTCGTCAGTGGTGTCCCAGTCAAATGTTGATAAAAAAATACTAGTGAAATTTGCCTGGATTATACCACTACATAACTAACTATGTATAGCTATAATGCACTCGAAAATCAATCCATAATCACGTGATCAATTTCTGTTTGGAAACTAATACCATTAGGTGGTCACAACATAATATTGAAGCCTAAATAACTTGCTGGGAAAACTAAAACTTGGAGTTATTGCAGCGACGCCTCCCATTTTAGTGTCAGACGCGCTAGGAAGAAATTTCATGCCGCTTAGATTGATGGAAGGAAAGCTCAGATCTATATGAAACTTGCACTGTGCACGAAGTGATAACCAAACTATATTGCTGTATAGTGAAGGTTTGTGGGCATTCCTTTTGTTGATTGCTGGGTTGCACCGAATCCAAATATACGTGATTTTCAGCAGATTTTTGGCAAAGAGTAGCTCTGTACCAAATCCACAGTGGCAAATCGATATATTTCTGCTGTGGGTTATAATCAGGTATAGATCTGGACTATATATGCCAAGTATGGGAAAGAACCCATGCTTCATCCGGAGAGCACGCAATTTTTCATGATTTCCAGTGCAAAACAATCACGATTCCTGTTGTATGGAGAAAGATAAATAAGGTTTATTGGTACGTAGAAAAATACTTTGATATTCCCTACAGGTTAAAATAGTAGGGGAGTAATTTTGTGATTATCGATTTTTTTTCATTGCGGACCCTATGTTAGTTACAACCGTTGTAACAAATTTAGTGTCATTCCCATTATTTCTCATAAGCAGGATATCCCATAGAGGGTTCTTTCAGAGAAAAGTGGACTTTTCTGTCTATAGTGTGGCATAGGTGTCCAAAATAAACTTTTGAAATGTAGCACTGTAGTGGCTAAACTATCATACTTGCACTGTGGCAGTATAATCCAATATGCAATTTTACACATTGTGGCAATGCCACACGTTTTGCTAAGCACGTCTAATGTTATTTGTGCAACCACTCTATTGTGCCCTAATAAATTGTGGACCATTTCAATAGACAGTGGTTCATCTGAATCTCTGGATATGAGACTGCTGGAATAATGGAGAGTTCATTACAGGGAAGGTTGTGAATTCATTAATGCATTCCACATAATGTACTAAAATGTTATGATGTAGCGTAATTGACCAATTACTGAACATTGAAATCAACATGATGAATTCGGAAACTTACAATTATTCCACATATTATTCATAAGGTGTTTATTTGGAAAACTCTGATGATGGCGTAGCTTATTCTAAATGAACTTTTCATCCTTTAGAGTTCATGTGTGGACATTAAAGCAGTGTTGACACTTATGACCAAAAAGAGAAACATTATTGGAATATCTGTCACAGAGCTACGTACTTTGTCTGACAAATTGGCCAGTTGTTCATCATTTTCCCAAGTGAAAGTGTCTCTATGATACTGTACAGAAGGATGTGTTTTGAACAAGGATGATACGACAGTGTCATTGCTAGTAATGTGCTGATTTTTTTACTGCATGTGTGTGAGACTAAATTACGCTTACTTTTCATGTTATGAACATTATCTGCATACCACAATTTACCAATTATCAAACATGGTACCTATTGTCGAATGCCCATTAATTGTTGTCGATCAATAATATTGCCTGCTCTGAATGGTAATATTACTACTGTGGTATTCTCAGTACAATCTGTGTTTTTATTATTTTATCAATGTATTAACAGGAAAAAACAAAACACTCTTTTCACACATACATACGGTATGCATAAAAAAAATACTATAGCATAACATAGTTGTAAACTTAGTTGTAGTTCAACCGTAGTAGCAGTAAAATGTACCCATCCAAAACAGCTTATAGCTGTAAAAGTGTGCGTCCAAGTAAAGCAGAGTTAACTGCGACAAAAAGTAATGATATCACAATGCAGCCATGTGCGAGGTGTGCAAGTTGCAAAATTAATATGTGACCGGATCTTGGAAAACCTACCTTTTGGGCACAAGCTAACTTTTTGGGAAAACTCAAATGAAAATTTCAACAATAATTTTTAAATTAATTTTTTTGCACATTTGGATAAAGCAACTATTAAACCTTCTTGCTGTGAAGTTTCACACCCATAGCTTCTTTTTCCTAGGAGATATGGATGATTATATCAGACCATGTAGTAATTTCACATGCGTGGGACAACAAGTAACTTACAAATTGGGTGATTTGTTCAGGTGCTGGAATGGCTAAAACTTAGTCTTAGACAATAATACAAGGCATTTAATTGCAGATAAGTACCAAGAATACTTCATTAAACTATCAGAAATGTCTTTTAAAGTATTTTAGATGGTAAAAATGGAATTATAAGTAAACAAAGTGATTTGTCACCATTTGTCACCCTTAATCACCCACAGAACTCAATACATTACCATAAAAGTTAGTTTGTAATGTACAGGACAGAAAATCAGCCATATCTCAGAAATGCTTAAAGATATTACGCTGAAATTTTAACACAAGATAGATGTGTACCCAGTATCTCATTTAAGCTATAAAACAGAAAATTGACCAATGTGCCAAAAAGGTAGGTTTTCCAAGATCAGGTCACATATTAGCTAATCAGATAATACAATATTATTGTTAAGGTGTTAATGAGAATTATGTGATGCTGCTAGTTTTTAAGTGTATAAGCATCTTCTTAAATGCCACACAAATTTGATTCTCAATAAAGCAATGCATATACAGTACAGCTCACAGGTAACGTCGAGAGTATACACATGCGAGTAATGCTCGTTTCTTCTCGCAGAATCATTCTTTTGCAATGTACTGTACGATACCTGTGGAACATCGCCTGAATATGCACTATCCGTGCGAGAAACTCGCCACACATGAGAACACTCACCACTGAGTTTAGCAACTTCATACAGCACTTAAATCACGTGAACATTTGTGACCGGTCCCATATGTGTGTGCAAGCCTAGCTAGCTAATTTTACAGTAGAATGCAATGAACGTACGCTGGGCCCGCAGAATGCAATGGGTGGAATATCAAATTAAAAAATTCCATAAATTCTAAAGTGTTTGTTTCTCAATGAAGGAAAGTGATAACACCAAAAACTTTGGCAGCATCGTGATCCCAAAAGCAAGAGGAATTCCAAAATCTTTGTTTCGTGTCAGTACTCCCAAGGAGACGGAAGATATCAGCATTATTCTACCTTGCATTGGACGAGTGGTTCACTATCGCTTTTTCTTATGCTCGTTCGCCTTCGCCGGTACCCCTGGTCATAGGAAAGGCCTGGAAGACAAAACTTACCCGGCAATGGATTTGCTTGTTCATGGAGAATTTGATGGTGCAAGTTGCATCTTGGTAGAGGACTGCATCCGTATGTTATGATCATTTTATTAAGCGCTTGTAGTTTATTGTCACAGTACAAATCGATTTTTTGCTGTTGCCACTTTGTAGCGCTGTAACTTAGAAATTTCTTGGCTTCTAGAGTTGAAACTTCGGTTGACCATTCCTTTGGCTATCTAGATAAAGAATATATGAATTTGAAAAATGCACTTACTGGGGTTTTGTGGCATTACTTGGCGACCAATCCATCTAGGTCTACGGTAGCTACTGCTAGCTACAGTACTGACTGCACGTAGTCCGTGACAGTTCAAGTCAGTAGCTAAGTGACCACGTATTTGGTAGCTACAACACAGGAATTACAATAGGAGACCTCACAGCTGGCGGAACTGAGCCAGGGCCGCCTCCCAACACCATAAGCGAGACCTGTAGTATCTCGTCTTGCGTGACGCTCTCGAATAAAGTTTGCTATCATGAAGCATTACTGTAGCCTTGCTACATCCACGCGGGTCACTCGAGTGCACCTCACACGTGTCGTGCGTGTACATGCGACGTTACCCGTGAGCTGTACTGTAGATTGTCTGATAGCAATGAATAGTTTGAGTTTGGCCACCTTTCCTTTGTTCATAACACTGCCTTATACAGGAAAAGCGGCCAAACTCAAACTATTTATTGCTATCAGTGAATCTACATACATTGCTTTATTAAGCATCAAATTTGTGTGGCATTTATGAAGATGCTTATACACTTAATAACTAGCAGCATCACATAGTTCTCATTAACACTGTAACAATAATATTGCATTATCTGATTAGCTAATATTAATTTTACAACTTGCATTACTTTTTGTCGCAGTTAACTCTGCTTTACTTGGACGCGCACTTTTTTTAGAGCTATAAGCTGTTTTGGATGGGATTTCAATACCTTTTGTCAGAACAACGAAGTACATATTGAATGACTATACCAGCAACTATAAATCTCGATTACTTGAGCTCAAAATATTACCTTTATTGTATGTTTTGGACATATGTGACATAATGTTTTCATCAAAAGCCTTAAAGCCCTACAAATGCATTTAATATCACTTAAATTCACTTCACAATTAGCTTCTAGCTATATATAAATTACAACATGTAAGAAATACCTGTTTCCAGCAGCAACGTCTATTTCAGCAGACTCCCTCATGTATGGAATGTTTTACCAATAATAAATTAAGATCTTAGCCTACCTACTATCAAGTACAAACTTACAAACTTTCTATGGAATCATTTTGAACAGAATTTTGATCCTGACAATGCATGCACTTTTTCTTTTGCCTCTCCCTGTTGTAAATGTAGTAAGTCCCCCAAACCTCCCAACTTTGATCACCTGCAACCCTTGCTATAAATGAGTTTATATAATATAAGTAACTATAACTAATCTTAATAACTACTTACTCCTGGCCACTGGCACTGGATTCCAGTGGACCTTCAACATACTAGATTTTAAGGACTACTAATGTTTATACTGAACATATCTTCTTGTACGTATGCTGTAAAGCAAATAATGCATAAATAAATAAGCATACACTGTTGAATACAGTAGGTGGGTTCAGTGGTGTAGCTACCATTGAGGCAACCGAGGAAGCTACCTCGGTAAAAATGTTCAACAACAGGCTGAGCAGGCCTGAGTTTTGGCACTTCGGATTTTCTACTCAGACGTTACTAGACAGCAGTACTGTACCCCAGTAGTTGAAAAGTGGTCCAGCACCATGAAAGGCATCATGTCACCGTAGGCTCCAGCCCTGCTTAGTACTACAGCCATAGATTCTATTTTGTGTGGCTTGAATTTGTAAAAGATCGAGATACTCTAATAGAGCAGTCATCATATTATAGCAGTCATCATAATATACTCTAATAGAGCATTCAATACAGATTATAGCCACTGTTCTCATTACACTGCTTGATCATTTCTATTTATGTAAATTGTCTTTATATTACTTTTCAAAAGTTCCAATGAGTTAACTGCATGGCATTACATTGAGCTAATTGATCGTGCATATCATGAATTAGCAGTTACGATCAAAAAGAATAGCCTGCTCCACATGCCTTTTCCAAAATTTTCCTTGAGGGAGCATTCTCCCAGACTTCCTAGCTTGACATGCTTAGCACATGCAGTTGAGCACCACATGAAAGAGATGATTATCTCAGACTTACACATCACATCAGATCAATAAAAAGTAGTGTGCATGAATATAACAGTTCATGGATGCAGTTCATGGATGGCCTGACCGCTCAAAATATCTCCAGAGTAAGTTGTGTTGCATGCAATTAAACTATATAGTCTAATAATTGAAGCATGGTATACTGTAGCATTAACTATGCTGGAGCATTACTTATGACATGTAGAAAAATGCCCAGAGTTTTCTGAAACGATTCAGTTCCTTCATCCAACTTGCAAATGCTGTACCACCCATGCTTAAAAGTATTTGTGAATCAGATGAGTCAGAAATAGACCCTCTCAATTTGGTCAATGTATAAACTTTGCCTCAGTAAAAATTTTTTCCTGGCTACGCCACTGGGTGGGTTTCCATGATTTTGAAAGAAACCCCAGATTACAGTGACAGAATATTAAACTGTAATTTTAGTGGCATACAACTGCAGTCAACTAACACCCATTTTAACTAGTAAACCTTTAGTAACACTTTAACTTTCATCTTGTACTGCATTAAAACGATAAGATACTCTAATAGAGCAGTCACAAAACAGCTCTAGCACAGCAATCACAAAACAGCTTTAACATAGCAATCAAAGTTACTGCATAGTTACAACTTCTACCTAGCATTGCATTGTGTAGTTTAAATTGCTAGCTATTTACAGACTTTACCATATAAAAATACAGCACTTGTAGAAACGTAACTATTCTATCCTGTGCCCAAAACAGCCCAGCTGTAAAAAAAAAGGCGAGGCCAAGAATGCACAGGTACATGTTCATGGAGTAACCAAAAGACATGATATCAAAATCTGGCCAAGAAAGCATTTACAGTATAGGCACTTTTGTGCATTCATTTTCTATATGCTTCACATTATCACATCCAGCTAGCTGTGCATGTGTACTTGCAATATAAACAATACTACTGAGATGATAAAAGATATTACACTGCATTGTTACCAAAATTATTTTAACTAAAAATTTACAATTGGTTTCTACTTGGCCATCTTTTTGCACTGTATATTAAAATAAAAAGATGGCCAAGTAGAAACCAATTGTAAATTTTTAGGTAAACTAATTTTGGTAACAATGCAGTGTAATATCTTTTATCATCTCAGTAGTATTGTTTATATTGCAAGTACACATGCACAGCTAGCTGGATGTGATAATGTGAAGCATATAGAAAATGAGTACACAAAAGTGCCTATACTGTAAATGCTTTCTTGGCCAGATTTTGATATCATGTCTTTTGGTTACTCCATGAACATGTACCTGTGCATTTTTGGCCTCGCCTTTTTTTTACAGCTGGGCTGTTTTTGGCACAGGATATCACTACTTTTTGTTGCCTAGAGAACATACAGCTAGGTATTATACAGTGGAACCTGTCTATAATGGTCACCTTGGGACCAGATGTATCTGGCCTTTATATACAGGTGGCTGTTATAGAGAAAACCTGCATAAGGTGGTTTGCAGCATTTTAGTGGCTATGACCATTATAAATGAGTAATTATTATTAAGAGGCTCGCGCCAACCACAATAGAGTATAATTTTATACAAAAAAGGGCAAGGTGAGCTTGTTATGAATGTTGGTTATAGCTATTGAATATGCCTAAGTAATGAAGCCTGATAGTTTGTATAGCATTCATTGAAAGGCAGGAAGTGTGATAATTGCGCATTAATTGAAACGGTGCCGTGATGTCAGACTATTAGCTTAACAAGCCACGATAAAAGGAAACGACCGCTATACGAAGGATGAAGTTATGTATAGAGTGATTCATAGGCGAATTCTTGGTTGGCCGTTATACGCGTTAGACAGGTGACCGCTTAACGCAGACCACAATAGCTACATACATTTGTATGGGAAAATATTTGGGACCTCGTGACCATGGCCGTTATGCAGAGGTGACCGCTTAATCCAGGTGACTGCAACACAGGTTCCACTGTATTACAAATCCAGAAGTGTGAAGGTCACACTGTTGGTATGACTCCTGCTGTCGCTTAGTACTATAGGAGACACTGCATGCATGCATGCATAATAACAGCTTCAGCAACAGATTAGCTAGCTAATTTAGTAGCAAAAGCTTCCAAGTTCAGTGTTTAGAAGCACTACTAAAAGTGACTTGCTCAGAGAAAATTCATTCAAACTGAAAATAATGTTCAAATTCCCACAAGGACTCACGTGATATCTCGCGTGATGTTTCACGTAAAATAAGAACTAGCAAAGTCGAGGCTACAGTCTTAACTGTTCTTGCTGAAGCATTGGGGTTGGTGATATAACTAGTGTAGCCGAAATCTGTGCGTGACAAGTGGAGCCGAATCAGCTGTGAATTGTTACTGAATGTATGCCTCGGAATGGACATGAAACCTGACGGCACTGAATGCATCACACTATTCTCCCAGCAAATTTCCGGGTAAGTTTATGTATAGTTAAGTCATTGTAAACGGCTATATAACTACCGTCGTATTTTTAGACAGGAATCTCCCATGCCATAGTAGCTTCCTGGGATTATATACTATGCTTATGCATTTAGGCCAGAGCAAGCGGGTGTCACTCAGGCTCTTGCTGTAGGTCGATCTGCGACCGCGGTCAAACTCTAAGTCAACGGTCTAGGCCACAAAATAGCTCTTACAGTGGGTCAAGGGTCAAGACGATACGGAAGATTTGAAACCCACAATTGAAAACTATACGTAGCTACTATCAAATTTACGGAATTATACATAACTCACAAGAAGTAAGGATCTCCAAGAAGATGTTTTAAAGCTCCAACAGGCATTTCGCCATTATTATAATGATTTTTCTCTCCCAGCTGCTGGTAGCACACACTAAGAAAGTATCATACTAGGTTACAAGCGCAGGTGCGTATAGGAAAATAGAGAAATAAGTGGAGGTCAAAAGTTTAACAAGAAACGCTCAAGTCACGATGATAAATGCTGCAAGTCAAAGGTCAAGGTGAAAATTGGTCAAGACTTTGACCGCGGTCGCAGATCTACCTACAGTGTGAGCCGATGTGACACCCCCTTGCCAGACTCTCGTAGCTGGCTTGTTCTAGCTGCATGGGTCAGACCGCGAACAAGTTGAGCTGAACCCTGAGAAAACAGCTAAAAATGAAAGAGGATATTTTCTCAACATTTCAACCAACCAAGATAGTTGGTGATGACAACAAAGATGTCAAGAGCAAACAAGCGCTTCCACCAACAGTTCAGGAAAGGTTAATAGGCTATATGCTTTTATGGCTTCCTATAATGTATGGTGAAAAATTTGGCTATAAATAATGTGTCAGGCATTTGAATGATTAGCGGGTAAGTCAATACTACAAATGAGTTAATATTTTTGAGGACTCAGCTCAATGCATACATACAGTAGGCCGTAATTACTATGCATCGATTGATTAATGTGATAATAATATAAGCAGATCTGAGACAACCATGGACCCTACTATATAGTAACTGGGCAGATATATAGAGTTATGTATACTCTGATGTAATTGTTTAGTGTTGTAGTTTGCCAATGGTCAAAGCTAAATTAACCATTTTAGACAGCTTTTTGTGATGTTGAAGGTGTCAGGCAAACTCCAGTTAGGGGCAGGCAATAAAAGATTATTTTTTAAAGCAGGAGAGGAATATGGTTAGGCCCTCAAGGTACAGGCTTAATCTACTTACCCCAGTAGATGCACCATATTATATATAATGCACATATCAATGTATTGCCCTACTAACCCCCCCCCCTCCCCCTTGGGCATATATAGGGCTATAGTGGGCACAACCGAATGTTAAATGCCCCATGGTAGGACAAACAAATCCCCACCATTGGCTCCAGTTGCAATGTGGGGGATTTGACATAGCGTAGAAAAAATACTTGGGTGTTTAATGAATGATTGTCAAATGCCCCATAGTGAAGCAGCAGTTTCATGTCAATTTGCCTTGTAAAGCCCCACTTACAGGCATTACATCTAAGGGGGGAACACATTGGTAGGCGCATAATGAGTTTACATGTTAAAATTTAGTCTGTCTTGCTTTTTTCATGCTTATAGCAGCTAATGTGCTTATTCTCAAACAATCAGGACTGGAAATACTACAAGTTGTTTTCTACTTTTATCTATCAACTATCCAATCATTGCTAGTTTAATTAAAATTTCCTTTGCTGTTGTGTAACTTATGCTATAGCCATTAGTCCCTCCTAGTTTATATGTCTCCTAGCAACAAAAATTGTTATGTCAACAATGTAGGTGAGAACCACAAAACAAGTCAAGTAATATATTCCAAAATTGGTCATCAACTGCTGCAGTATGCTGAATACATTTTGGGAATGGCTATGTGGGATGCTCACTTTCACAATAATCATAATAGTGGAATTAAGTGTTTGTTGACATGTTAGTCTGACTATATGATTACATGGTTTTAGTTGCTGTGCCTTACCACACTGTATCCCTTTCTGTATATGTAGGGTGGATACTGATGTTGTGACTGTTGGCGGGTGAGTTTATGGTCAATGGACAAATCACAAAAATGGTGAAGAAAAATTAATATGTGGTAGCTACCAAGACCCCACTACTACATTATGAACTCTTGGTGGTACTTCATAGCCAAACGCTAGTATATCTGGCTTCTTGTGCTATTGTAGTCATTTTTTTAATTTTATGGGATCATCATAATGTAAATGTTTACTATTACAGTATATTTATGCCATCATTAAAGAGTTTCGGTCTATAATTGTGGGTTACTGAAAGGTGATGAGCTGATGCTGGCTTTTTAAGTGAACACTGAAGTTTCACAGGCACTGAAGGGCTGTGGCGGGATTAAAGACATGCACGGGTAATGTAGCAGTAAGTTACTTCAGTTATATCACTACAGCGAGTATGAAACAGCTGGCATAGCTATGTACGACCCTGCATGGGCCGGAGTCACGCTATAACGAGTCAGTGGAGGCCGGCATACTGTGGCGAGTTTAAAACAAATCAGTGACTGGACTCACAATTAAACCAAGAGTTGACAGCACAATGAAATCAGCCAGCTCGCTATGGCTAACCACTTTCACACTGTTTGGGTCTGGGAATTGAGGCGGGCGCCTCACATCTCGACTTCATGGCGGCAAGTTTGAATCTTCAAAGAGCACAAAAGCGATCTCATAAACCAACGAACAACTCTTAGCGAAATTAAACGTACAGATACATTGTGTAAAAAGCCCCTGGTAGCCGCAGCCTTTTTATAATACGACTTCATGGTTGAAAGAAAATCGCTCCAATGGGATGCGATGACGAAGAAAATAAAAAAAAGAACGATGCACATTTGAATAAATAATTTAATTAATGCATTGTAAATGGGTGGGCGATGAAACAAACTACTCCAACAATTCGTCTGACTTTTCGTGTAGTAGTTACTCATTATACAAAGGTTACATGCCCTTGGTTTCGAGGCGGAATCTTTTGAGTAAGGCTGAGATTTCGCCATGCAGATTTTAAAGGTTGCATAATCGATCCCTCATGTAAATGACTCACAGTAGTGGTCGCGTGTTTATTATTTTGTGGGCGCGCACTTTGTGCTTCTTTGCCTCGCGACTCACTACCGTGAGTCTTGATTAGAGTGATTGACTGCTTTATTAGAATATCTCGATCTACTTCAAGCATTGACTAATTCAAGCGAAGAAGCCATGCCCCTGCCCATATCAGTACAAATGAAATGAGAATAGTAGAGAAATTGCGAGTATGTCCAGAAACACTTGAGGGGCGTATTGTAAATAAACGCCTTTAAAATTTATATTACTAATAAATAAGTGCACCAGAATAGATTGTGATGAGGGCTGTGATCTTTGCAAGACTCTTAAAGTTGTTGTCTCATTGCCCGAAGGTTGTCTTTTTGTGTTGAAGAGATTTAGTGCCACTGAGACACAATTGGTGAGTTAATTTAACTATACATGTATTTGTGTTGTAAAACTTAATAATTGTAAAAGGCGTTTAGCACATACCATGATAACATGTATTTGTACAGTAGAGTCTCTATCACGATTATTAGACATTGGACCAGGGTGTAAAGTTTACTGCTCTATTTGGAGGTTGTAAGTTTGTAGCGTATGTACGTATATCTCAGTATCTTAATAAATAATCCTTCATGATCACTAATAGAATAGTGAAAACTGGTCATTATTGTAGGGACAAAATTTACTGACCTAGCTTATTAAGGAGGTGGCTACATTTTGCAGCCTTGAGCAATTGGTAAGAAGAGGATTTAGTGTGTGACAGCATGTGAGACAGTGAGTGCTGGCAGCAAGGGGGCAGCCAATCTGTTAGAGCGCCAAAGGCACTGCTCCAGATGTAGGCTATAGGATCACAGCCCAAAGTATAAAAATGTTCACCTTTGGTCTTATGAAGTGATGAAGTCATTATCCATAGCATATATTTTTCAGAATATCTGTTTCAGTTCTACTATATAGTAACCAAGCATAAGACAATCATAACACAGCATTCCAGTGGTTTAGTGGTGACCTCAACACTGCCTGAGTAAACTGTGGTGAGATTTCAGACTACCAGAAGCCCTGGAATGCCTTCAACACATGAAATACCAAATATCTAAGGCCTGGCTTTAATCCACAGTGGACCTGCCTTGGTGGCCACTTGTACAGAAGGCTGCCTCTCTAAGAAGGCCAACTTATAAATTCTCCTGTGAGACATTTATATGGTTACATCAGTGCCTTGCTAAAGCTTATTATAAGCCAAGAAAATTTGGTCCAAAAGTAACCATCTTACTGCACCTACTTATCTGATTTACTCCGGTACGTTACTGCTCAAGCGCAATGTCACACTTGCTTGCACATGGATTTTTTTGCTTGAGATTTTAAAAATCACTAATTAAGGGGCATGACAACTGTTTTGTTTGCAATTCTCGTGAGGGAATCAGCTGCCACACAGTCTTGCAAGCAAAACAGTTGCCACGCATCAATTTTTAAAATCTTAAGCAAAATTGTGCATGCGAGTGAGTGCGACATTGCGCTTCGGCAGTGCCGTATATATGGTAGCCATATCAGATACTGCCTAGCAGTGATGCATCATGAATATTTAAGTCACAGTGCATTACTTTATCATTCATATAAATACAATCCATGAATGTCTCATTTTGTGTACAGAGCAATCTGCCACAAGGTTGGCCGTAAAGTGACCTGAGTAAGGTTTCAGTGTATATTGTTAACCATTAGTTCACCATTGTTAACTGTACGTACTTATATATGCATTCTTACCTTTCATAACTTTTCTTCTTCAGGTTTACTGATGGGCACTATGAAGTATTGTTGACTGGTCAGTGCATAATGTGGTGATTTGAAATGCTAAAATGGTACATAGCTTTTCTTGTATGCACATGTTGTAATGTGTCCACATGTCATAAAGATAAATATAATTGTATTCTCTATAAATACTCAGTTCCATTGTGCCACTGGGTCGTAAGTGGGTTGAGTATGGATCATCCAGGACATTTGGGTCACATTATGTTCTGGCAAAGTGGACCTCATCCATTGACAGAATATACAGGATTAGATCATGTGAATAAATTACAGTGGAACTTGTTAATTGCCACCTTCGCTCAATAAGCAGGTATAAATTCTCAATTTGGAATTGGCTTTTTGAGAGAGGTTGTCTTTCTATACTGGTGGCCATGAAGACAGGTGGTACTGACGGAGTGTACATACTAGAGATGCAACAATATCCTCCACTTAGTGTCGTTTGATAGTGATGCAATGGAGACTATGTATTGTTACATTTAAGTACTATACTATTATACTGCAACTCTAGTACATATTTAAAACAGGAATGTTTGTTAACTGTTTAGACATACTGGAGCCACACCCACTCATCTAGATTTTACAAATGGAGTCATACCAAGTTGTTGTCATTGCACTTACTCCCATTGTGTTTGGATAAATATGCATACCATCATGTGAGACTTGCTACAATGGCGGGCCACTGGAGAAGAGTTTCATTACAGTTATATCACAGTCATTATTGTACAATTCTTACATTACTATTGTGAAAACTGTTTTGGTATTCATGTGTCCACTATATGTTTTGTAATTACATGTGTACCTATATAATTTTGTGTGGGGGTGCTATTAAAATGCATGGTGACAATTCTAAATTATTGGTGGTTTTGCACAATTCCTTTTAGGCTAGCTACATATGCTAATTACTCACAGCTTGTGTCAACAACTGGCAACCACAGTTGTGCTCTGTGTCATTCTTTAAGCCGCACCCTTAGAGAGCAAATTACATGGGGGCGACTAATTTCAAATCAAATGATGGCATGCAGCACACTTCTTTATGGCTACATGCACTGATTAATTACACACACCCCAGTTCATCAATAACTAGTGATCGCAGTTGTGCTCTGCGTCATTCTTTAATTTCTGAGTTAAATTCTTACAGAGAGCAAATTATGTGGGGGTGACTAAATACTATCCATTCTCGAAAACATATATGTTTCAATCTCAATGAAACTTTTAGAAAAGTTTAAAGACACATTGCCCTACATGCCAAGCGAGTATTGCAGAAAACAACAATATGGATTTTGTATTTGGCCTCTAGGTCGACTGAGGACGACTGATACTTTGTTTGGTGCTGAAATTAAGACTGTAGGGTAATGATGTATGGTGAAATCGATGATGTGAATCTTGAGGCGACTGAGAGAGTACTGAAGCGATAGCAGGGTAATCAATGTTCGGAATGCACAAAGGAATGCAAGGCATACACCTGCGGTTGTGTCTAACCACATGCAAATAAAAATAAAATAAAACAAAGGAAATTTCCCCTTTGATGTCGGCAATCTCAATCTTGAAACAGTCGACATGGATTTTCTCCACTGCTTGTGTGGTAGTTACTAGTGACACAATGAGTTCAACTCTAGAGTTTCAGAGGGATAGTGTAAGTGATGGGTGAGCTACAGGAAGGCCGAATTTGACGTTCGTTCCTGTAAAATCCTCATGTGTAGTGATCGTGTCATTTATTGTCTGCAGCGCACATTTCTGCTTTACTGGCCGCACAACTCACTACAGTGAATCTTGATCATAGTACAACATTGTACTGTAATAATTAGTACAAGTAGTACAACTGAAACTATGATCGCGCTACGCCAGTTTTGATGGGTAGTAAGCAACTAGCTGATTGTTAATGTTCATTGTATGTTGCTAGCTAGCTATGTAGTTATTCTATTTTTGCTACACATTCAAGGTGTCCCTACACAGGTGTTTGGCGATCTTCACATGGATCAGAAACTATCAGATGCTCTTGTAAGAGCTACTAGCCACACTTTTAGAGTATGTATAAACCAATGTGTGTGTGTTATGTGTTTGTTCAAATAGCTACACAGGTGTTTTCGAGCTGAAATCCCCTTGGAAATCCCTGATGTGCACCTCGTCCTTGAGTAACCACTATTTTTGTTGACAACATACGTTTTATACACTTTTGTTAGTGTCTACCTATCTTTATAACTGAATAATTTGTTTTAGTTAGCTAGCTGCATATGTACATAAGTAGTATAATTATACACACTTACTTGGTGAGGCTCAGCACCAAGCTCAGCACACATGCAGTTTGTTGTAAAATACACAAAGGCCTAATCAGTATTGGGCCATATAAACACTACCATTAATTCTAGGACACTGAAGCAGTTTTCTACTCAGTTTACAGCCAAATAAGTTATTGCTGTTTTTGCAATATAGAGGGTATACACTTATTTTTTAAATGGGTACTCGGAAAAATTAGGTTTAAGACATGCACGGTGCTGACAAGGCAGGGCACATAGTGAGGTCCAATCACTGAAGTTTACTGGATCACAGTGGAGTGTGGAGCCTCGTGATCGAGGTAAACCACTAGAAGGCCTTGCCATTATATACATCATCGTACAGTCCACAGTTCAGTCCGACTGAGACTTCATCATCATACAGTATATAGTCCACACTGAATGCATGGCTAAACTGTAGCTACATATTTCGTATGAGCATAAATTGCTATAAATTGCAGTACGTGCAATTATTGCACTATACATGCAATTAGCTGACAAGTATGCAACCAGTCATGGGGAATTCTCAGGGTAGGTCCCAGTATTGGTACAAGCAAAGTAAACAGTAATGGGGACAGCTTGTACCCAACACAACACAGTGATGTCGCCAGGAAACTATCATATGGGTATGCTATGGCTGTTGTATAAATTGAGTCAAACGCTTTTGTAATAACAATTTCATGATCCTGGTTTACAGTGCAAGATTGTGAAAAAATAGACATTTATAGTTAATGTCCCCAGTGCTGCAATTCACTTTCAACACACTTTTGTAGAGGATAGTTAATGCCCCCAATGCCTTCACTGACCAATCTGAAACACATAAGGTAGCAATACTGTATTAATTAACCCTTTATTACCGAATGGCTAATATATTGCCAAAAATGTGTGTTACAAGTGCCCTTTATAAATGTACCCATAACTCCTTTGTCCTAGGGGTTATAAAGCTGAAACTACCACCAAATTGTTGAGTAGGCCTGGGTGTTTCTAATAAAGTTTAACGTGAAGCGATAAGAACAAGTATGGAGAACTATCAGCACTTATAAACACACAAAAACGTATTAAAAACAATTGTACCTGTAAAATTCAATAACTTTTGCCCTGAGCATCATGGTGTGTTCTACTAAGAATTAAACTGTTCCTCACGTGATAAGGATTCTAAAAATATACAGTATGATGTAACCGGGGGTTATAACAAGATGGCGGCACCCATCTTTCGCTGCTATGGTGAAAACATAACAACACTCCTTTCTTCACTTCAAAGCGTGTGAGTTACATGTTTTCTTGTAAGGTTTTTAGATGTTTGGGTAGAATAGATAGAGGGTTTTCATATCATGAACCACGATAGTGGTTCATAATAGGGATCGGGGCAAACATTTTCAAAACTCTCTAATAGAACGCATGCCAAAAGCAGCCTTCTGGGCTTTGGATGTGTTTCAAAAACCTTCTAAACCTTCCTCTGGTGTTGTAAAGGCTGATCTGGAAGTATAAAACACAAGGGAAGTGGTTTTTGGTGTTTTTAAAATTTTTCAAAATCGTCCCAAACCTCCACCTTCTTCTTATTTCGTGCATCTACAGCCCACAGGAAGTAGATATGAGCACTAAAAATGTATGGCATATTTTAAAATGATTCTTACCCAGGTCTGTGCGGTATTAAAATCTTTGCTTTCAAAAGCGATTGCGAGATATAGAGCTAGAGTCATGGCTGAGATGCCATTCACTCGCGAAGCCATCAAAGCAAAAGTACAGCAGTTAAAAATGGCATTTGAAGCAACACACGGGACTAAAACTCATCAAGATGTATTAAACTAAACACTAAACATAATTGCTACTCACTGAAATTTGTTTCTGAACATTTTAGAGTTCTTCAACTCACGTCAGTGAAGGAGGTGTGGCCCATAGCCCATCACTGAAACTGCATTCCGGGAACTTTTCTAAGGGCTGCTACAGCCATTTATCAGTCAAGAATCGATGTAATAAGCCTCATAAGCTATCAGAAATAGCATAACCCTTCGAATCAAAAAGGGTGTGTGTCCCCTTTGTACATGATCAAAAATTAAGGCCAGCTCCGAAGCTTTGGGGGAAAGAATTTTCAAAAGAAAACAGTATCGCCTTCCAGTATATGTATCAGGCCTTATAAGTTATCGGAAATTTAATTCAGAAGGTTGCTATTGATGTTCATTGTGGCAATGCTGCTTCTGTAAGGCAACAATTCCATCATCACAGGATTGGGCAAGAGTTTTCCTCTCTACCTACTGTTTGAGCATGAAGACCTTTTCTTTTATTATATTCATCTTTCATATTAAACAAAAAAAATTTCCATCATAGAAAAAAACAGAATTAAAAGAGGGCGTGTCTCCTTCGTATATGATCGAAAGATTGAGAGCAGTTGCCTTAAGGATCTGCACGAGAGAAGACTAAATATAATAGCTACAGATAGCTACTTTTTACAGATTGGTAGGGTTTTCCAGTTATATAATTTTAATGCCTTTATTGCTGTGGATCAAAACATTTAACATGTTGGGTGAATACAGCCTGTGCATGCATGATCATGCCTTTTCAGAGTCTATAGCTATTCCATAAGACTCAGATCATGAGTACACACTCTACCTGTAGCTAGTAGACAGATGCTTGAGCATCATGAAGCGAGTCTTCATATACAATATTACTGCAGTACTATATATTACTTCAGTACTATATTACTACATGCAGTGCACACCAGCCATAAAATTGTGTTGTCCATGTGCATGGACATGAAAAAATTTCAGAAACTGGGGGCAAAAAATTGTAAATTTAAACAAGTAGAATAGGGATCGAAGTTGTGATTCTGAAAAAACCGCATAAACAAGAAGTAATAGGGATGGTGATTCACAATACTGCTTAATACATCAATACAAGCCAAGCAGCTTGATTTGTGTACATTGAATTTAAGATTCTTATTTTGGCTTTTTATTTGAACAGTCGAAATAGGAATCTTAAATTCAATGTACACAAATCAAGCTGCTTGGCTTGTATTGATGTATTAAGCAGAATTGTGAATCACCATCCCTATTACTTCTTGTTCATGCAGTTTTTTTCAGAATCACAACTTCGATCCCTATTCTACTTGTTTAAATTTACAATTTTTTGCCCCCCTAGTGGTATATAGCTTTCCTTGTTAATTTATGGGTGGGATCCTCACGTATTGTGCAAAGATCACACAAGCCATAAAATTTCATTTTCTGAGGTTTTTCTGCGGTTTTATGAAATAACTCAGGTAACAAAGGGTTAAAACACCGAACACTAACTGTCAACACAGCAGAGCTAGGTGTCCTGAACTAAATCTGTTTGGAGTTGCCTCAACTGATATACAGTCCTAACGCCGTGACGCTTGTCTATACTGCCACCAGCTAAACATGTATAGTTGCCTGCAGACAGTTAACTTCTCAGTCTTTCTACAGAATGGAGAAGGACATAAAATGTTATAATTATACTACACTATAAATTAGAATAGCTATAGAGACAGAGTATACACATCATAATACTTTCGTAGTTAGGTGTAGAACTAAGATGTAGTACGAAGTGTGTTATTGCGCAGTATGGCTACTCCCATACTGTGTAGTAATATTGTAAAAATTTCGTACTATGACTGTAGTACAGCTATGACTACATTAACTTTATTTTGACACGTACCATAGCTCCAGGCTTCCATCTTGAATTAGAATGATTTGTGTACTGCAAGCGCTCTTCACCTTCAGCACCCAAGAATGCCTAATGCAATCGTGAAACATGAACCCTCAAAATTCCATCATTTTTTCTTTGTTTAGGGTACTCGGGGGGGCTTTGATTATTCTTTTCACACACTTTACAAAAACCATTATAAAATGCAAATACATAGCTTGATTTTCTTGAGCATTGGTGAACTTAAAGAATGTATTGCGGCAAAATCACACCATATACCCGGAAATTTTTGCGGTATGTATATTTCATGGCTAAGTACCTTCTGTGGATTTTTGCATATTTAATTTCATAGATGCCAATGATTTTTGCATTTTTAATTTCATGTAATAAATCATCGATCACCCAAGGTTTTTGTGTGTTTTGTGTGCAACTCAAGGTGCGACCATATTGGTATGAAGGATATCAGTTTCTACTTCAAGCGTAATGCTGACAGCTAAAATGCATCATTACCAAGCAGTATATCGCTGGCGACAATCGACGCTGTGAACCGAGAAATGGCGGCGATTCCTGCGGGGAAGGATGAAGGCAGCAAACCACGAGGTGAATATATCATAGTTTCTGACAAGGAGAGAGCTATTATTGGGGAACATGCTGCTAAACATGGAATTGCAGCAGCTATTTGCTTTTTCAAGAATGACAAACACTTTTTAACGTTGAAGGAGCCTACTGTGTGTGGACGGAAGAATTTGCATCTTCAAGAACTTTACATCCAGAGTCAAGACAGAAAACATGGTGCACCAGTTCAAATTGAAGAGCTGCCATTGAAGCATCAAAGAAGGCCTCTTCTCCTAGGAGACAAATGGGAAGATGAGTTTAAATCATTTGTGAAAGTTCAACGTGACAAAGGCACTGTAGTCAATACAGAGACTGTAATGGCTACAGCCAGGGGTGTTGTTGTTAGTCATGATGCCAATCTTCTTGCTGAAAATAGTGGCCACATAGATATTTCTAAAAGTTTGGCAACATGCTTTTTGGAAAGGTTGAACATGGTTAAGAGAAAGGGAACAACAGCAGTCAAAATACTTCCAACAAATTTTGAGGTCAAAAAACATTTTTTTCAGATATTTGTTCCATGTTTGTTATGGAGGACATTCCAGAAGACCTCGTCATTAATTGGGACCAGACTGGCCTAAAGTATGTGCTGAAATTGCTGGTCTGGATGACAAGCGCGCCAAATCACCATGTTGCTGACATGTACATTGAGTGGTAAAGTAATTACTTCTTACTCAGGTCATCTATGCTGGTAAAACTCCAGTTTACCTTAACAAAGTTTATTATCCTAAAGATTGGTATTTGACCTACACTGAAAACCATTGGTCTAATGAACAGACTATGATGGGGTATTTACACAACATTTTGATACCATACGTGAATGCAAAATGGGTAGAATTGAAGCTTAGTCAGACACATTCATGTCTTGTATTGTTTGATGCATTCAAAGGCCAGACTACACCAAGCTTTTTGAAAGTTTTGGAGGAAAAAAACATTCTTGTTGTGGAAATTCCTCCCAATTGTACAGATCGACTGCAGCCGCTTGACCTAGCTGTCAATAAGCCACTAAAAGATCAGATGAAAAGGCATTTTCATCTGTGGTATTCACAGGAAGTGGAGAAGAGGGTTAAAAATGCTAAAACAAATGATGACAAGGTGATCGATTTGAGACTCAGCCAAATGAAACCTCTTGGATTTAAATGGCTGAAGGAGGCTTGTGCTTATGTGGAATAGAACAATTTCATAAAGAATGGCTTTCTTGAAGCTGGAATTACTGAAGCTTTGTCTTTGTGCATACCTCCAGAATAAACATTACAGTGGACTCTTGTAATTATTGTATTTGATTGACAGTGTAAATGATTAATCATTGTGAATATTGACTATTAAAATGATGTGAGACATTAATTGTAATTATGCATAATGTACACAATTCATAAATTTACAGGGCAGTTGGGAATAATTCAAGTTTCATTTCAGATAAACAGTGGAGGAGATGTTACGCATTGCTGATTCTATGTAGGTCATATTTACTGGGTCTTTACCATAAGCCAAAGTATTGGCATTGGCAATTGCAAATGATCCACATTCTCTTCCTCCCCGCTGTTTGTGAACATTCTTTTGAATAGTGATATTGCTGGCCAAGCATCGAAATTGCTTTCTAACAAAATAAACAGCTTTATCATTCCATCTAGTATAGATACATGAGCACTTTCTTTCCTGAAGCTCCTATGGTTGTAGCACAAACCCAGTGGTCTCCTTCAATATGAAAAACCTGTAAAGCATTTTCAGTCAATTCTTTGTGTGGTTTGTCTTGCAATAAGGTTAGTCATAGTCCATTAATTTTAGGAAACATCACTTTCAGTATTCTCTGGGCTGCATTTAATATGCTTATCAGTGAGCTTTTTACCATGGGCCAGTAATTGTTTATCAATAGTAGTCAAGGTAATATCTTTAATCTTAACCCATGTGACATTGCTCTCCGGTGTTTCTGAAGGAAATTCATGGTTTACTGGCTCAGTTTTCACCACTGTAAGTACACTAGGATGTAGAAGTAGTATCAGTAATTGTAGTCTGGGTTGATGAAGTATGTTTGTCTAACCGTGAAAACCGTGAAAATTATGTACCGCGAAATTTTCTGGATATACGGTACCAAGTTTAGTACAAATCTGCTCAACAGTCATAGAGTTATGGACAATTCTTTGCATTAAAAGGGCCGACCGGTTGTCATGCCTACAGGGTAAACTGTTTATGGGAATAACTTAAAGATTGGTATTCGTATAGGTTAACCATCATACCTTTTGTGGGTTATAAAAGAAATTACATTGACAGCTACAGAGTTACAAGGCAAAAACCAAACAGCTGTATATCGTAGGGTTGAAATACTCTAATATAACAGTCACTGCAGGTAAAAAGGTGCATGAAACATGTAAAAAAACACTTTCCAGCATTCAAATCAGGGACTCCATACTGAACACCCAAATCCTATCTACTGAGCTGCTACTATCATGGCTGTTTACCCACTTAATTTCTCCTTCATACATTAAAATTCTAGCTAGATCTAGCTACTCAACAAATTTACCATATGTGCATTCTATTGGACTTCCTCAAAAAAAATGTGTACTCTATCAAGACACACAGTAGTGTATCAAGCAGCCCAAGAAGCCACATCATGAGTATATTGACAGGGTGAAAGAAAACTCAATATTTATGCATTCACAGTTCCATGCTGCCTTTATAAAACAACATGTTTTCTGCTGTGGAAACGCCCTCCACCATCAGTAGTCCACATACCAAATTTCAGCATAATTGCTTCAAGTATTCCCGAGGTATGAAACATCAAAAGTTGGCTAAGTTTCTTCATTTTTTCTTCTTAACGTTATTTTCCTTCTACTTTTAGCACACTCATAAAATGTAAATGCAACTAGTATATTAAAAGTTACAAATTTAAAAATGAAGTAGGAATCCAAGCGATAAAAAGTTGTGAAACAAGAGATGAACAGTGGTAGCTATTACAGTATAGCTCAGTGGGAAATCCCTACTTTAGCATGGTATGACAATTATTTTGTGTTCAGTGTCAGAGTAGGGATTTCCCACTGAGCTATACTGTAATAGCTACCAATGTTCATCTCTTGTTTCACTACTTTTTATTACTTGGATTCTTACTTCATTTTTAAATTTGTAATTTTTAACATACTAGTTTTTTTAAGTTTTTTTGATAAAGCGTACAGCTAGCTATAAACATGTGACTGTTTTATTAGGGTGACTGCTGTATTAGAATATCTCGAGTCAGCCTGCGAAGCTGTGTGCTTGCCCCAAAAGGGGTGTGGTTATTGTGGTTTCAAACGCTTCACAGTATTAGACTAGAGTATCTTGAATCAGCCTACCAACATGAAGGTGTGTGGTCACAAATACAGCTAGCGTAAAAGAGGTGTGGTCATCGTGGTCTCGATCGATAGATTGATAATACGTAGAATAAAGAATGGGCATGATGTTGTGACCTATCCTCCACGATACCTCCATACAGTAGCGTAGTCTAAGCACCTTAAATAATTTTGTGGCGTCTTTTATGCCTGATTATATATGCTGCTTAAAGAAAGTGTTGATATGGAAAATTAATGCCTTGATATGGTTTCGTTAAATGAAGAAGACAAGTAGCCTGATTGAAGATAAAAGAAAAGACAAGGCGCACAGGGCGTACACTTGTCAGAACCCCAAAAGGCACATCCCACCTGTGAGTTTGTTGTTGTGGTGTAAAATGGTGACTGTGCGCTGCTTCGTTTGGGCTCTAGGCTTGCGACTGTGGTCAGGAAGTTTGCAACTGTGGTCAGGAAGTTTGCAACTGTGGTCAGGTAGTGAGTGAAGCAATGAGACTAAAATTGGAGTTTTGGATGATTTTTTTTAAAATTTATATCCGGCCACCTGTAAGCGTTTTGTTGTTTTTAGCATTACATTTGATGCTAAATGGATTAATATTATTCCGTAAAGGTGATTTTCGTTGCATAAGAAGTTTCTAAGCTGGTTTTTAAAAGGTGATATTTTTGGTGGCGCATGTCATTTCGGGGGGATTCCTACTTAAACAGTACTACTGTACTGTTTGATATCCGATTGCCTTGAAATTTGGAACACATATAAAGGAGTATCTTGGTACCAAATTCGGCTGGAATATGATTTGCAATCAAGGAGTTATTAGTGATTATTTACAAAAATTAACACCAATTGATATGTTGTCAAGCCTACAGTGTAAACTGTTTATGGAGAAGCTGAAATTTGGTATGTTGATAGGTTATCTACTGAATCTCAAACCTTTTGTGGTTTGAAAGAAATTGAGATAAAAACTATGAAGATACAGCAAAAAAAACCAACACCGTGTAACATTTACACAATCAAGATTTGAAAAAATGATTACTTGCCACACCTATCAGATAAATCGCTATGGAAATGATTTGTAAATCAGAGTATAGTAATCATCTTAGAAAGCCATAGAAGAAGCAGATTTTATAGCCACAGAGTTATAACATGAAATCCAATTACATGCAGAAAGTGCAATGTTTATTTACTCTAATAGAGCAGTCACTCTAATAGGGCAGTCAGCTAAGAAGTAAATTACTCTATTAAAGCATTCAACTATGTCTTGTAGACAATTAAACACTGTTATAAGCCACCCCGTAGGAGTTCAGCTACAATCCAGCCACAATGTAGAGAGTTTGGTTACATTAGAAGCATAAAGCTCAGCCACAACAAATCATCCGGTAGAGAGTTCAGTTACATTAGAAGTCTACCTGTAGAGAGCTCAGCTACAACAATTTATCCTCAGCTAGAAACAAGTCACCCTGTGGAGAGATCTGCTAGAAACAAATCACAGTTAACACTTGCTTCAGAACATGATAAAACTTTTCTTCTGCATAGCTATACAAAGCTACGTGACAAAGATAACCCTAAGAATATCAGAAACGTTTATGTGACACCTGACCCAACTCCTGGAGAACAGCAAAAGAGTAAAGCCCTGAGAGTCCAATTGGCTGAAATGAATAATGATGAAAAGAATTACTGGATAAAAAATGACAAGATTTGTGCAGAGAGTGAACTAAATGTCACTCTCTGTACACACATGTTAGGTAACAGTTGTCAGGACTCTGATATAAAGTGTATGTTAACTAGCACAAGAAGTAGTATAAACAAGTTTGTGGAACTACCCTGTAGAGAGATCAGCTAAAAACACGTCACCCTGTAGAGAGTTCAACTACATTTTAAGTTATAATGCAGAAAGTTCAGCTAGAAACAAATGCTACAGGGTGACTTGTTTCTAGCTGAACTTTCTACAGGGTGACTTAAAACGTAGTTGAACTCTCTACAGGGTGACTTGTTTCTTGTTGATCTCTCTACAGGGTGACTTGTTTATAGCTGATCTCTCTACAGGGTGACTTGTTTCCAGCTGAACTCTCTACAGGGTGACTTGTTTATAGCTGATCTCTCTACAGAGTAATTTTGTCTGTAGCTGAACTTTCCACAGAGTGACTTATTTCTAGCTGAACTCTCTACAAAATGTAGTTTATAGGGTGACTTGCTTCTAACTGATCCCTCTACATGGTAATTTGTCTGTAGCTGAACTTTCTACAGGATGACTTATTTCTAGCTGAACTCTCTATAAAATATAGTTGAACTCTTTATAAGGCGACTTACTTCTAGCTGATCTCTCTACAGGGAAAGAAACAAGTCACCCTATAACAAAGTACACTATGTAGAGAGTTCAGCTAGAAATAAGTCTCCCTGTGGAGAGTTCAGCTACCGACAAATCACTCTGTAGAGAAATCAGCTAGAAACAAGTCACCCTGTAGAGAGATCAGCTAGAAAAAAGATTCCCTGTAGAGAACAAGTCACCCTGTAGAAAGATCAGCTAGAAACAATCCAGGCTATAGCGAGTTCAACCACATTTAGTAGAGAGTTCAGCTTACCCTGTGGAGAGTTCAGCTTACCCTGTGGAGAGTTCAGCTACAGACAGATCACACTGTAGAAAGTGCAGCTAGAAAGTTCAGCAAGAAACAAGTCACCCTGTTGGGAGATCAGCTAGAAACAAGCTAGGCTATAGCGAGTTCAACTACACTTTGTAGACTTCAGCTAGACATAAGTCACCCTGTGGAGAGTTCAACTACAGACAAATCACCCTGTAGAGAGATCAGCTGGAAATAAGTCACCCTGTAGAGAGATCAGCTAGAAACAAGTCACCCTGTAGACAGTTCAACTACATTTCAAGTCACCCTGTAGAATGTTCAGCTAGAAACAAGTCACCCTGTAGAGAGATAAACTAGAAACAAGTTGGGCTATAGAGAGTTCAACTACATTTTGTAGAGAGTTCAGCTAGAAATAAGTCACCATGCAGAGAGTTCAGCTACAGACTGTAGAGAGATCAGCTAGAAACAAGTCACCCTGTAGAGAGATCAGTTAGAAACAAGTCACCCTATAGAGAAATCAGCTAATAACAAATCACCGTGTAGAGAGATCAACTGTATTTCAAGTCATCCTGTAGAGAGATCAACTGCATTTCAAGTCACCCTGCAGAGAGTTCAGTTAGAAAAAATTCACCCTGTAGAGATTTCAGCTAGAAAAAAATCACCTGTGGAGAGATCAGTTAGAAACAAGCCACCCTGTAGAGAGATCAGCTAGAAGAGATCAAGTCACCTGTAGAGAATTCAACTATATTTCAAATCACCCTTTGTAGAGCTATAAACAAGTCACTTTGTAGAGAGTTGGTGGTGCTGCCAGGTGCTGCCTTCACATGTGTAGTTGTGCGTATAGATATGTGCTGCCGGTTGCTGCCTTCATGTGTGTGGTGGTGCTGCCTTTATGTATAATACAGTTGTATGTTACAGAGACCAAACCACATGTATATGTTTAGTTCATGCGTTGGTAGTAAACACAACATGCATGTACTGTAAAGTTATATTTGAGTGGTATTGTAGTTGCACTCATGTTCAAGTTTATACATTTAGGCAGTTTCCCCCATCAGATATTTCAGTTACATCAGGTACATAAGATTCACCTAGCCTAGGATATGCGTATGTGACCGGATCTGTGAAAACCTGACATAATGGTGCAAGCCTAAATTTTCAGTATAAGCCATTGATTGCAATGGGTAAAATATTTGCATAATTTAAAAAATCGTAAAATTTTTAAATGCTTTGTTCTTTGTAAAGAATAGGTCCAATGATAAAAACCTGGATATCTATTTGCCTACTCAAGAGAAATTCGAAATCTTAGTTTTGTTGCAGTAGACTAAAGGATACGTCTGTAATGGGTGCTTGTTTACATCATGTCCAAGCGATCAATCTTTCTTCACTGATGTCATCTCTGTATGTAGTGAAGAAAGGTGACAGAAGGAAATTTTTATCCGGTAATGGACTCCCCTATTCCAATGGTGTAAGTTGCAACTCTGTACTGCAATGTGTTTGTAAGTTACAGCCGTTTTTGTAAGTGCATGTAATTTATTTTCCCAATACTTACTGTGCAAATCGATCTTTCTGTTATTGCTACTTTGTAGGACTGTAACTCCAAACGTTGCTGGCACACAAGGCTAAAACTTGGCTAGAGCATACACTTGGCTAAGTAGATTATAAATATTCAATTTGAAAGATTCACCATTATTTTGGGTTTTTGCAGATCCCGTTACATATTTGTGTACATTCTCTTTAGTTTCTTATCTTGTATACAAACAACTTTCTGTGAAGTTGGATCAACAAGAATTACCGGGTGTTCTCATGTATTGTCAGAAGTTATTGTTGTGTTGTTATTGGGGTCTAACAACTTAACTTTGGACCAGCATAGTTGATGTAAAACCACTCATAAAGGCGGTTTCAGAAATTTTGATGAGAAATTTCAAAGTTTTTGTTGTATGCACATGGGGTATGTTTCCCCAAGAAAGTTTTGAAAATTATGGATTCTGAGATTGAATCTAGTAACAATTTTCACCACTTTCACCTATTTCAGTCTGTTACACAGCATTACAAATGAAGAACAGTACGTACAAGAAGTGGCTCTGCAATCAATCCATTTGCTACGGAAAATACAGGCAAGATACCAACACAGTTACAGGGAAGCCGCATCACACTATTGCGAATTGACAACCTTACATTGTCAGTGAAAAGAACTGGAACACAAAGGAGGACAAAGGCTACTGCAGTTGGCAAAAAGGAACATCTTGGGATGAAGCGATGTCAAATAGCGAAGGAATCAAGACCATAGCTACATCCATTGTTGAGTTATGCTTGGCTGAAAGAATAAGTTAGTTAGTCAGAATAAAATTCTGAAAATTTTTAAAATTCCATAAAAACTTTTTAGAAGGGTTTGGGGTTGATCTGAAGACACCTTTTGGGCTTGGCTGTACCTAACCAATACTGCCAAATTGTCATGAAAGGAAATCGAGGCTGGTTTTAGGGCGATGCTTTTGGCTGGAAAAGCCCAGTTTTGCACGATCCCTAATATACAGTACTACTGTACTACATGATGTCAGGAATAATTATATCAACAGATATAGGCTGTTTGTATTTGTCTAAACAGGCCAAAGTGTAAGGAATGGAGCAATGTGGCCATTCTGGGGGTCTGGGGGCATGCCCCTATGAGGTGTAAATAGTCTGAGATATGATTTTAGACTATTTTTACTGTGTTGGTACATAATGTAAATAACTACTTTCAGTTTTAAGAAATACAAAATGTGAGAGTGGTTGATTGCTCTATTAGACTATTTCAATCTGAACCTTTGCAAATCAATGCAAAATATATCATAATACTGCATAGCAGGGACCACAAAGGGGTAGGCATGGTCCATGAAAAATATCACCCAAAAACCAGTCTCACTTTTCCCTAACAACGATGAAGCAGTATTGGTTAGATAAAACCAAGCCCAAATAAGCCTTCAGATTGAGAGTCTCAAGATGTTAGTGTGGTCTCATATATTCCGGATATCCAAGGCAAGCTACTGTAACAGCAGATGTCAAAACTAGTGGAACAGAACCTGACAAAGGCTCAGACAGACCAGAAAAACTGGTGTGACAAACATGCTAGACAGAGAGAATTTAAACAGGGAGATCAAGCACTAGTGCCACTCCCAACATCCACTCTAGCAAGTTAATTACTGGTACAATGGCAAGGTACTTATGAAGTGATGAAGCATGTTGGAGAAGTAGATTATTTGATCAATATGTACAACAGAAGGAGAAAGAGGCGAGTTTTTCATGTGAACATGCTTAAACTATTTCACTGTTCTACAGAGACCATTGAAATTGGTTTGTGGACCGAGGACCAACCAGGGGAATCAGACAGTGACATGCTGAAGAGGCTGTGCCAGCACTAATCAACCAACCAAGTGGGCAGCCAGTCCTTGGACCACAGTTACTTGACAGTCAGTGTAATCAGCTACAGAACTTGACTTTAATGATGTGCTTTAAGCAAAACCTGGCAGAACAACCCTAGTGGAACACTACATTCATACAGGTAATGCTAATCCCATATTGTGTACCTAGTTTGTGGTAGATCAATGTAAGGGACACATAATCGTAATGCTGATGTTCTATCAATAGTAGCAGCAAACTAGCTGGAGAAGGAGGGAGGAGTGTGAGAGATTGAACTGTTCAATTTTTATTGTAATTTTTGTATTGGTAACTTTTGCAATTGCGTAATTGTAGAGTAAACAGATTTTGAATGCGTTGTTTATTGTGTACATGTATTGCTAATGTTTTGGCTTTTGTGTACTGCTAGTTTAGGAATTATTGTTTACAATTTTGCATGCAAGCCTTGTAATATAAGATAGGATTTTATGCATAGTTTTGTACAGTGCTCCCTTGATTATCTGACTCCCTTGATTATCTGACTCCCTTGGAACCAAGACATGTTCAGATAATCAAGAAGTTCGAATAATTAAAGCCCATCCATTTATATACAGAGCCCTGTTCAAATACTCTAAGACAACATCTTAGACAAAATACTCTAATAGAGTAGTTATCTCTACTGTTCGGACAACCAAGTGTTCGGATAATCAATGTTCGGTAATACAAAGAAGCACAGTATCTAACAATGCTTTACAATCATTGAATCATTTAGTCTTGTTAGTCATAGCTCCATGAAGTTGTTGGAAACTTTGTAGTCCAGTGTGGCAAAGCTAGTTACTTTGACACATGCAGTCAACTTGTTACCAAGATTTCTGCTTTTCAAATTGACCATACAATTAAAAGCGTTATTTTCTTGCAGTATAAGTCCAGTACAATTCAGATATGGGCTAGCTATTGGGGGAGGTATCTTTCGTAGAGATGTTTTGGAACAAAAACATTTTTACTGACTTACTGCACAGGTTGTATGCAAAGGGACCACACTTTTTGTAAAGGAGATCACTAATCACAAAGCTGGTACACATGCACGCATGTACTATTTTGCATGTTCACACACATACATTGTACACGGGCACGAAACACACACAATATACAGTACAGTCCATTTATAACTTCACATGCGTGACATTTTTGTGTGGCACCATGCATTGTTCTACGTGTGTAAAGCAAATTCCACATATGGCTGAAGCTGAACATACGCATGGTACAAAAAAACTATGCATGGGTGTACAAAAAGCCACACTTCAGAGAATGCTAAGGCCACATGTGGACTATTACTCTACACACGTGTCTGTGAGTAATTGTTAAACATCTATGCTAGCTACTTACAGTATACACGTATAGTTAAGACATGCATAAGTAGACCTATGACTTAAGATTGTCCTCTTTTGTGTCCCATTTCTTTCTTCATTATACCATATAAGTGTTGATTAATAGCCCACAAAAATTGTCAATAATTTCCATAGTCAGTGGATTAAATGCAGAGACACTTTTCATACTGGACCTTAACTGTAACACTGTGTAATGGGTGGAACATATCCAGAGCAGATTATAACGGATGGCCATCGGACATTTACCAACCATTTTACTCAAGGGCCACTTGTTTATCAGCAAGGCTGGTCAAGAATGGCAAACCATTTTTGTTATTATTACAAACACATGTTAATTTGTGACAGCGATATTCAGATGAAGGACAAGGTTAAAAAAGGGGGAAAAGAGCTGTACAATGAGTTATTTCGTTGCACACTCGTGACTCTTTTGGGGTCAGTTTGCATGTGATTCAATGACATTAAGGTGGAATACATTACATGCAAGCGACCACATATAATGGAAGATAGATGGAAGCCAATGGAAAGGGAGTATCGTGTTTCAGTGCTAAGAAGGCAAAATGACAGGTGTTCATTACTACATTAAAAAAATGGCAAGTAGAATTCAGCCCCAAGTTTCATATTTCAGATGTTTTTTGAAGATAGATGAAGTAAGGATAGGATGAAGAAAAAGTTTGATATAAGTTACAAGATAACTAAGGAGAACATTGCATTCTGCAAGTACCCAGCAAATTTTGAATCAGAACAACACCACTTGGAAAACTAAAGATTCAGCACACATATATTGCTGAAACGTAGGCACTTGCTTGAGACCTGCCAATGCTGAACTTCCATATTTTCCTTATGGATTGATCAACTGATGAAGGAAGCATTGAGAATGAAATTGTGGTGCTTATGTACTGGAAGAAAGATGACACAAATCAATTAGTAGGGTAAAAAAATGCCAATTCCATGATCACTCTCTCTGGCTAACATGTTTTGATGGTGGAATTGAGTTCTAGAGACCTTTTCTAAAATATTTAGCCCCCAGGTCCCACCTAAAAATGCTGGAATTTTTGCCAGGGGTTAGAATTTAAAATGGCCACCAACAAAACAACCTTTGACTTATGATAGCTTAAACTCTTAAACTTTTCTAAGCAAGTCAACATTTTGGTGTTATGATGTCATTAAAACTCTGAAATTAGAGGCCATCCAACAGTATTATTAATTAGACACAGCAATTATTACAACATCTCATTTATTTAGAATCAGAACACTCTGTTTCACAAAAGCCTAAGTCAGACGAATTTTTCACTTCTCACATCACTCTCTTCATTCTCTTCATAGATGTGCCTTTTCGCCAACATCATTCTCACTTCTCACATCATTCCATCATTCTCTTCACATTTGTCTTCCTCATCTCTTCCTTGTGCCCCAAGGGCTGGTGTTGGTAAATGTGTTGAAAGAGCGGGAAGAGTATGTTGAAGAGTATGTTGAACAGGATAGCAGTGACCATTCACCAGCTTCCAATTGGTGAAGGGTGATGCTTCAATGATGGGTGGAGCACTAGGCATGCTAAGTAGTTTGTGCAAAGTAAGTACTGGCACAAACAATCTGCACTTGAAGGAAGACAAATGAATGACTTTTTCGTTGCCTTCCACTTATCAGCTTATAGAGGTACTTTTGTTATCCCCATAAATCACATTTCGTGTTAACTTGAAGAGCTTATCTATGATACCCTCCTCAAAGTCAAGACTGTCTCCATACTTTGAAAGTAGCTTTTGTGCAACAACAATCTTTGCTACTTTGTCATAGCAAGAGTTCATAATTTGTATGGGGGTATCAGAAATACTGTGCCGTATTATGAACTCTTGATTTGGAGATTGTTCGTTACCGTTCTGAACCACCAGCTGAATTGGATTTTAAAAATGCAAGCACCTTACTAAATTGGTGGAAGCAAAATTGCTTCAGATCAAGACACACGGTAGTGTGTCGTGCGGCGAAGAAGCCAGCACTGACAGGCGCAGTTTTAGGGGGGTTTCTGGGGTTTCCGGAAACCATTCAGAATTTTTATGATTATTGTAATTAAAGCACACCACGCGAGATTTGATTTTACTCCATGTGCCACGTGGCAGAACTGATGGAAGAAGATGAGAAGCAGTTTGGCGAATACAGAAGCTCAAAAAGCCTGACTGAGGATAGGTAAGTGATCTGTGTATATTACTTGTCTAGGAGAGCTAGACAGTAGCTCATAGGCGGCGGAAAGGGGGGAGGGGCTAGGGGGCTGAACACCCCCTCGGTCTGTTGAGGGGGTCACGCCGAAATTATCCTTCTTGGAGTGGGGCTGAAAACCTTTGTAAAGATCGAGATACTCTAATAGAGCAGTCACTCTATAAAGTAGTCACAGTATTAGAGCAGTGTTTAGTGAGCCATGTAAGGATTTTTATATAATTTATCAGCTATAAATGTGTAGCTGGTGAGGTGGGCAGCTATTGTCAGCTGGCTGTGACCTTTTTTTTTTCATTTATCTGCTCCCGGTCAGCCCCCCCTCATATCAACTACTTCCTCTGCCACTGCAGTAGCTATCCTTTGCATGGATATCCATGCGTGAGTCCCTATGCCTAGTGAAATAGCAATTACAATTATACAATGTGGCTTTGTGAAAGAATGTTTTTTTAATAGCAAGGCTAGTCCTAGTGACTTCATTAAATATAGCTAGATGCTCATTATAAAGAATTGTGAGTTATCAAATGCTTGTAGCTAATTGGAGTAGTGTGTTCAAATGCTCAACCTCAGCGTTAGCAAGTACCAACTACATAGTCGTGCTTAGTATTGCAAACAACCAAGAATGAGGTGTTTACATTATTACGCTATAGGATATAGTGCTAGCAGTTAATCTTGTGCATGTCTGTAGGTTCTGATGTTTGTGAGGGCAGTCAGGAGAATATGAAAAAGAGATTGTTTGTGTGATCATAGACTCAGATGACAGTTCTGATGAAGACATAATTGAAGTATCTAATGAAGCGACAATTGAAGACATGGGTGCAAACAAGGACTGCATTAATTCTTAAGATTGTTCAAGTACTATTCTACTGCACCACCTTATAAACCCTACTAGACCAAATGATTTTAGTTCATATGTTGGTAAAAGGTTAAGTGGTCACAAGCGGCTGAATGCAATTACCAATCATTTTAAGCCAACTAAAGGTACTTGCTTTCCATCACACACAAATATGGGAAAAAGCAATCCTTTGTTTATGCTTGGCTTCATTGGCTTAGCACTGATGAACATCCATCGCCAAAATAGACATTGACATTGACAAAGTGATAACTATCTTTGCTACAAAACATTCCGGGTGCATGAAAATGGAGAAGATTAATAATTTTTACTTTTATATTGTTGTGTAGCTACGGTACTTTACTACCTCTGTTGTACATGTATCTCTTATAAGAAAATAAGTTATTTTATTCAGATTGAATAGAATTTTTTACACTTTGTGAGCATAGTGAGATGCCTGAAAATGCATTCAGATTCAATCTCAACTATCATAATTTTTAAAAATTTCCTGGGGGGCATGCCCCCAGACCCCCCTAGAGGGCTCATGCTTCGCATTTCGCTGAGTGCACTTTGCGGTGACTCCAGTGTGCCACCCTTAAATCACCTGATTTTCAGTGTGCAAATCATACACTATGGTCCATAATTTTTTTTGGAAACCACTCAGCAAAATCTCTAGAATCGCCCCTGCCAGCACACAACACCCATGAGTATATTGACAGGAAGAAAATGCAATTTTCGCACCTCCGTAGCTCTGTGCTGCCTTTACAAAACAAGACAATTTTTGCTGTGGACACGCCTGCCAACTTCAGTACTCCACATTCCAAATTTGAACGAGATCGCTTCAAACATTTCCGAGATATTCGATTTCAAACATTGGCTTAGTTTCTACATTTTTTTTCCTCTTTTTGCATACTTACAAAAACTGCCATAAAATGCAAACGCCATATCTGGTTGCCTTGAGATTTGGCATACAGAAGGGGAGTATAAATGCACATCTTGGTACCAACGTTGGTTGAAATACAACAATCAGGGAAGGAGTAATTATCGACTATTCACGAAAAATAACACCAATATGTTGTCACGCCTACAGGGTAAACCGCTTGTGGGAAGTAGCTAAAAATCGGTGGGTTAATAGGTTAACTATTGAACCTCAAACCTCTTGTGGTTTGAAAGAAATCGAGCTAAAAATCACGAAGATACAATTAAAAAACCAACAGTGTGTTACAATTATGCAATCGAGATTAGCTAATAAGAAAACGACCACTTGCCACGCCTACCAGATAAACAGCTTGGAATAATGCTTTGAAAATCGCTGTACAGATGGAGTAAGCATCTTAGAAAGGCTCTTCAATGGTGTAGAAGAATCATACTTAAAGTAGGCATTCCAGTATCCGAGATTTTTTTATAAAAAAATTCTCCGTATATTCCCCAATAGAACCCTGGCACAAAATAACAACTCGTATTTAACTTGGGATTGCTCCGTCGTCCAAGCTCCAATGAGGATGAAAATCACTGTGGGGTTTGTCCACACGTTGATCAACATGAAAATCTTAGTTTTATCGTGCGCGTTACATATAAGTAAGTTTTGTGTTGTTTTGCAATCTTTTCAAGCCTTATAATGTATGTAGAATACTTTAAAACTTAAAAAAACGTACTGTCGGGTGGAAGGTAGTAACTGGTGCTTACTTTAAAGTGCGTAGTTACTTCGCTCGGGTTAGCGATTTTCAGCTCCAGAGCAATCTTTTGATGGCTGTGTCATCAGCTCAAAAGTATAAACCACTTCAAAGTCGGCATAACAATACCATAATTGAAACCACAACTATTGTTGCATCATTGCGGCACCTCCACTTTAGTTGTTTACCTTTATAAATTGTTAACTTGATGTTTCAGTTTACTTACTTGACATAGCCTCTTGCCTATAGGCATGCATACACCATTGTATTGAGAAGTGTGCAATAGGTGAAACATATTTGCTCACCACAAAGTATACAAAGATAGCTGAGATCTGATAAGTTCTGAAGTTACTCTCATTACATGTACAAACTTGCAGATAGAAGCAGTTGCAGTTTCAAGATAGTCCAGATTGCTAGATGGCTTCCTGATTCAATTGTGCCATTTTCCCCTTTAAAATGTATGGGGAGCCCCGGAGAAAAAAATGTACCTTTTTTCAGTTTTTAAGCACTGTGCATGCCAAAGTAGCTAATTCCAACCCAACAAACTATATATTTCTGAGATCGGCAATCAATACTCTATCTATTGAGCATATAAAAAGCCCATTTTTCCAAAATTTAAAAATCGGGCTGGAATGCCTACTTAAAGCCACAGAGTTATAACACGATTGGTGTAGCAAGTGCGAGATCGAGATACTCTAATAGAGCAGTCATCCTAATAAAGCAGTCACCCTGAAGAGAGATCAGCTAGAAACAAGTAACCCGTGTAGAAATCAGTTACAAACAAATCACCCTGTAGACAGATCAGCTAGAAACAAGTCACCCTGTAGAGACATCAGCTAAATACAATTTACCTTACAGAGATCAGCTTCACCCAGTATATGTGCTGGAAACAAATCACCGTGTAGAGAGATCAGTTAGGAACAAGTCATCCAGTAGAGTGTTCAGCTAGAAACAAGTTACCCTGTAGAGAGATCAGCTACAAACAAATCACCCTGTAGAAAGATCAGCTGGAAACAAGTCACCCTGTAGAGATATCAGCTAGAAACAAGTTACCCTATAGAGAATCAGCTACAAACAAATCACCCAGTAGAAATATGTGCTGGAAACAAATGAGAGATCAGTTAGGAACAAGTCATCCAGTAGATAGTTCAGCTAGAAACAAGTTACGCTGTAGAGAGATCAGCTACAAACAAATCACCCTGTAGAAAGATCAGCTGGAAACAAGTCACCCTGTAGAGATATCAGCTAGAAACAAGTTACCCTATAGAGAATCAGCTGCAAACAAATCACGCTGTAGAAATATGTGCTAAAAACATATCACCATGTAGAGAGATCAGTTAGGAACAAGTCATCCAGTAGATAGTTCAGCTAGAAACAAGTTACCCTGTAGAGAGATCAGCTATAAACAAATCACCCTGTAGAAAGATCAGCTGGAAACAAGTTACCCTATAGAGAATCAGATACAAACAAATCACCTTGTAGAAATATGTGCTGGAAACAAATCACCATGTAGAGAGTGCAGCTAGAAACAAGTCACCCTGAAAAGAGTTCAGCTACAAACAACGAGAGTTTCAGCTACAGTTCAGTTATGTAAGAAGTCACCTTATTAACTACAGTATGTAATAACCACTCAGTGTTAAATATACAAATATTTAATCAGACAAAAAGCTATACACACAATTACTTCTTTGTTCCACAATTCCTGCAGTAAAGAAAAAAAATAAGTTAAAAGGAAGCACCAAAGCCAGTTTATGGCCAGCTCTGTGGCTTGTAAATACAAAAAAGAAGTGATATCTAAACCAAAACAGCCAAGCTATAAAAAAAGAGTGCAGCCCCCAAAAAGGCCAGGGTAAAAAAAGATGTGAAATCCAAGGTGGCGGTCAAGATAGGCCTGAGCCTATTATGCTTTAGAAATTGCCTATTATGCTTTTGAACATTGCTCCAAAATCCTATTATGCTCCAATTTTGCCCAGTTGTGTCCCATTATGCTCCAATTATGCTCATATAAAATTGCATCTTGACTGCTCTATTAGAGTATCTAATGCATCTGTGAGGGTTCTATTAGGGTATTTCAACATGCGGTGACTGTTCTATTAGAGTATATCAATTTTAAACTAATCTTCTCTTCACAATGTAGCTGTAAATGTGATTTTTATCCTGTTTGCACACTGTCCCATTCTGCATCATGCAAAGTAAGCAGAGTTTCAGCTTCTATGATAACTAATACACAAAAGTTCTGCCTATTATGCTGGCATTATGCTCAATGCTTTTAGCTACCTATTATGCCCCAAATTATGCTGGCTGTTTTGGTTTACATACTCCTATTTGGCACAACTGGTATGCAAGTATTTGTTGGTGCCAGCGACATCTGTGCCATCAGAAAGGGAATTCAGCCGTGCTGGTCATATTGTAAATGAACAACGAGCTTGTCTTCTTCCTCAAAATGTTAACATGTTGGTGTTCTTGGTAGAAAACCTGTAATTCAACAAGTATGTTAATGTAATATTTTTTGTAGGGATGTTATATTATCACTGTAAACCATTTGCTTACTAACTGTACACTTTTAAAATGATATTAGCACTGTAACTGGACTTTATAGCATGTGTCACTGGTGAAAATTGTCTTTGGTAAAATCGTGACACTACAGTAATTATGATATAAAAGTTACTATTCTATCATGATAATGATAGTTGTACTATCGCTCAGCTCTACTCTTGCTCATCATCTTTGGTTGAGATTTCCGTATAGGGGTCATTCACACAGATAATACAATGGGCATTATTATGGTGAGCAAAAATGATAAATGTCACCTTGTGGACATAGTAAGGAATGCCATCTTGCATTTGCAGATCTTCAGGTGATGGAGTGGGCATTCTCCAGATCATGGCCATGTCTATGAGAGTGGTATATGGTTCTTGTAGAGTTATTGGCTGAAGGGAGAGTTTTTGAATGAGTTTGCTCTTCTAAAAGTGCCATTAGACTTAAATAAGGCTAGACACTCGTCAATAACATAGGAACTCTCTGGAGATTCACAAGTTGACTGACCTCCACCAAATCAATGACTGTCCTAAGAGCATTCTGTTCCATCTCAGAAGTTCTCACTTTGAGATCCTCTCTAGGTTTCTCATTGCATGGCTCAATGGCAAATATCAAGCATTTGCTCAAAGGGACAAGTTCATGTTTCTACTGAAAACTTGATTTTGTAAAAAAAATTGTTAACTTCAGCATAAGCTGAGTTGAAATCAGCAATGAGTTTATCAGAGGCAGGTATGGCAGACTGTGAGGTGCAAAGGGCAGATAAGAATAGATTAAAAGGAAAAGAGTCAAACTCAGACTAGCAAGTAATGAGATCTTGGACACACTGTTCATCTTCTTGCATCCATCTTGAACTACATTCTGCATGCTTCAACTTGAATTCCTTCAATTTGCCAAGGCATTGTGAGCAGCTCTAATCCAGGCTACTTGTTTCACATTTCTGTAGTGTACCAAGAGCTACTTTTCATTTCTGAGTATAGAGAGCCAGCAAGACTTTATTTTGCTGCCCTAGTTCATTGTGCACTAAATCCACATGTCCCAACCATGTGCCTTTCCAGATGCATCATATGGTTGGAAGAGTTGCATTGTGGGTTTGCAGTTGGACACATGTTTCTAATTGGACAACACACAACTGTTTAGCAGTATATTTACATTTACCAAGATGATGAAATTTAATGATGTAATTCAAGGCAAAAGATTTATGGTGATGTCTAATTACGTAGAACCTTACTTTACTTTTGCACTATTAGATGGTACCCATTTTGAATTTTAAGGTAGTAATGACATCATAGCACCAAAATGATACAGAATCAGAAACCTGATGGTTGACTTGCTCATGTCCTTGTTTAACATTTCAGCTGTCATAAGTTATTTTGCTAGTGGCATTTTAAATCTAATCCAAAACAGCCAAGCTGTAAAAAAAGGAGTGCGGCCTTCAAAAAGGCTATGGTGAAAAAAGATGTGAAATCCAAGGTAGTGGCCAAGAAATGGCTGTAATGGTAGGTTAATGGTAAAACTTTTAATAACGACAATTCAGGTGAATTTGGTGCCGCTTGGTCTTGGCACAAAATTTACCTGAATTGTCGTTATTAAAATTTTTACCATTAACCTACCATCACAGCCATTTCTTGGCCACCACCTTGGATTTCACATCTTTTTTCACCATAGCCTTTTTGAGGGCTGTACTCCTTTTTTACAGTTTGGCTGTTTTGGATTAGATTTCATTCTTTTTTGTTTGTATTTACATACCCCAAAGCCAGCCTGTGGCCGGCTTTGGGGATTTTTAACATATCTTTTTTCTTTACCACAGGAAGAAGAAAAAGATGAAGCAGATTTTATAAATATTTCAATTCTGATTTTATCAGTAAATGTACAAATTATATATATCATACAGTACGGTAGTACTGCATATTAGGGATCATGGAGATTTGGGTTTTCCTAGCCAAAAAAAAACACCCAAAAACCTGCTTCACAACTCCATCCTGGCACCTTGGCAGTATTGGTTAGGTAAAACCAAGCCCAAAAGTGCCTTCAGCACGATCCTAAAGGCGTCCAATAAATTGTTTAAAAAAATATTTAATGGAATTTTCTACTGCCTGCTTGCCTGCCTGCCTGCCTGCCTGCCTGCCTGCCTGATGCCTCCAGGCAAGCGTAACCCGATAACGGCTAAAACTATGGGCTTGATTTTTTCACTGTTCGATGTTGCTTCGTCCCGAGATGTGCCTTTTGGCATACCGCAGTACGTACAATGCACGCATCATGGACTATCTTTATCCTTCTTTGTGTCCCATTTCTTTTTGCTGACAGCCCAAGGTGCCGATTCGCAGTAGCGCGATGTGTGGCTTCCCTAGTACATTTGTAAACGGGAATCGTTCGTAGTTTCCATGGTGGCTGGACTGATTGCATAGACGATTTTAACACTGTTCTTCGCTTGTAACGCTGTGTAACGGGCTGAACATAGCTGAAAGCAAAGCGTAATGGCCACTGCACCTTCGAGGCAGTAATTGGGAGTTGAGGGAACACAAATCGTCGTATTTTCGTGGTGATTGGAATTGTTGCAGAGGCACTTCTTCTACTGTTTTTCGTCTGTAGCGCTGTGTAACAGGCTGAACATAGCTGACAGTGAAGCGTAATGGCCACTGCACTTTCAAAGAGTATTTGATAGCTGGGGCGTGCGTTCAGATGAAAACATTTATTCTGACACCATAGTTTCTTTTGATGTGGTATGCGTGGGTTCACCAGTCATAATAATGTTACAAAAAAAGTAAACAAACACGTTTAAGGAAAAATTAAAAATTTTAAGTTCGATTAGGGACCACAGAAAAAAAAGTAGGGAAACAAGAGAGGTCGCCTACACCCACAGATATACTAGTGAACATTTAATCCCTAATTCAGTCTTGGTCTTGGGGTATAGAATGAATTAGGGATTGAATGTTTGCTAGTATATCTGCAGGTGCAGGCAACCTCCCTTGTTTCCCTACTTTTTTATTCTATGATAGGGTCCGCAACGCGAAAAATCGATATCCTCCAATCAACTACCTAACTATTGTCATCTGTTAGGCTAAGTGTAACTTGAATAACACCAGCGTGGCAGCCAGTTTGTCACTTTCGTCTGGTAGAAAACGATCTAAATGTCTTAAAATCACGTGGTTTTTCATTGCAGCAGTTCGTAGGGTTCTTCGTATGCCACGATATTCACTCTCAACATTGTTCAAGTAGTCTATCATCAACTCAAAGTATTGGTGGTTTGATTTTATTGGTCAGTTTCTGGTGGCAGCACGATCTGTGCAGCTTTTTGGCGACAGACAAAATGTTTCTTGCTCTGGAGCACAGGACAAGCAGAGCAGCAACTGCGCCGTGGGTCAGCAATGACCAGTACTAGGTAAAGTACCTGCATGCGGAGTATGGTTATAATTGAAGTTTGTTAGCCATCTGGCTGAGCCATCTATATGCTGAAATTCGGCCAAAATGACGCGATTTTTGCAAACAAATACCAGAATGGTTGATGCATCAGTGAGACAGTCTCCAACAGCAAGGATACGAAGCTTATAAACACCTAACAATACAGCTATCTCGCCCAGTAAACGCATAGAGCAATCCAATGCATGAAATAGGCACTCAGGTGATCGATATTCAAATCTCGGAAAATACAGCCATAATCTATTCCAATTACATTAAAATCACTTGGAATCAAGTGACAATCAGTTTGTGTGTATTAGGTTCAACATCTCGATTAGCCCAGTAGTCTGAGACTCTCCTCATGATGCCATCAGAGCATAAAACACACCTGCACTGGCCCAGACCACGCCTGAGTGAACAATTAACGCAAATATTTACAAAAGGAGCACACTGCATGGTTCCTATTCAGAAATGAAAGCGATTTCATGGGTATTTCCACGATTTGAATTTCGATCACGTGAGTGCCTATTTCATGCATTGGATTGCTCTATGCGTTTATTGGGCGAGATAGCCGTATTGTTAGGTGTTTTTAAGCTTCGTATCCTTGCTGTTGGAGACTGTCTCACTGATGTATCAACCATTCTGGTGTTTGTTTGCAAAAATCGCGTCATTTTGGCCGAATTTCAGCATATAGATGGCTCAGCCAGATGGCTAACAAGCTTCAATTATAACCATACTCAGCATGCAGGTACTTTACCTAGTACTGGTCATTGCTGACCCACGGCGCAGTTGCTGCTCTGCTTGTCCTGTGCTCCAGAGCAAAAAACATTTTGTCTGTCGCCAAAAAGCTGTACAGATCGTGCTGCCACCAGAAACTGACCAATAAAATCAAACCACCAATACTTTGAGTTGATGGTAGACTACTTGAACAATGTTGAGAGTGAATATCGTGGCATACGAAGAACCCTACGAACTGCTGCAACGAAAAATCACGTGATTTTAAGACATTTGTATCGTTTTCTACCAGAAGAAAGTGACAAACGTGGCTGCCACGCTGGTGTTATTCAAGTTACACTTAGCCTAACAGATGACAATAGTTAGGTAGTTGATTGAAGGATATCGATTTTTCGCGTTGCGGACCCTATCTATGATCTCTAATCAAACTTAAAATTATAAATTTTCCTTAAACTTGTAATACATATATTTGTTACATGTCAATTAATCCCTACAGGATAACTTTTTGTGCAGCTGATCTCTCTACTGGGTGACTTGAAATGTAGCTGAACTCTCTACAGGGTGATTTGCTTGTACATAGATGACTCTAACTGAACTCTCTGCAGGGTTATCTGTTTGTAGTTAAACTCTCTACAGGGTGATTTGTTTGCAGCTGAACTCTCTACAAGGTAACTTCTTCTAGCTGATCTGTCTACAGTGTGACTTGTTTCTAGCTGATCTCACTACAGGGCGATTTGTTTGTAGCTGAATTCTCTACAGGGTGATTTGTTTGCAGCTGAACTCTCTACATGGTGGTTTCTTTGTAGCTGAACTCTCTACAAGGTGACTTCTTCTAGCTGAACTCTCTACAGGGTGATCTTTTCATAGCTGAACTCTCTACAGGGTGATTTGTTTGCAGCTGAACTCTCTAAAGGATGGTTTCTTTGTAGCTGAACTCTCTACAAGGCAAATTCTTTTTTCTAGCTGATCTCTTTACAGGGTAATTGTTTGTAGCTGAACTCTCTACAGGGTGATTTGTTTGCAGCTGGATTCTCCACAAGGTGGTTCTTTGTAGCTGAACCCTCTACAAGGTGACTTCTTCTAGCTGATCTCTCTAAAAGGTGACTTGTTTCTAGCTGAATTGCCTATAAGATTAACTGTTTGTAACTGAACTCCCTACAGAATAACTTGCAATGCAATATAATTCTATAATAGAATAAGTTATAAGCATAGCCGGATTCGCTATTAGGGTGACTGTTCTATTAGAGTATCTCGATCTCGTATTTGCTACATGTAGTTGGCTTTCGAATCATAACTCAATGGTTTGTAATCTGATTCTTCTGTACTACTGCAAGGACTTTCTATGATGATTATTCCAGCTACACACTGATTTTCAACTCATTGCCAGGTTTTCTGTCATATCTCCATGGTCTTTATCTCGATTCTTATAAAACCACAAAAAGGCACTCCTACGATGGCTACTCCATCTACATAGCAATTGTCAGCTCATTCCTTCAAGTGGTTTACCCTGTGGGCATGACAGACCTTCGATCTTATTTTATGCAATTAATCGATCATAAGTCCATGAATGTACATTGATTCCTACCAAAGTTGGTACTGAGATCTGCCTTAATGAGACCTTAAAGTGTGCCAAATTTGAGTCTGATTCGAGCACGCATTCGTGTTTTATGGTGGATTTTGCGAAGTGTGCGAAATGAAGATGAAGAATAAAACGAAGAAATTAAAATGAACTTTTGTTCACTCGTATCTCAGAAATGGCTGGAGCGATTTTCTTCAAATTTGGTATGTAGACTCCCCTAAATGGCTGGCACTTCTCTAGCAAATTTGGTTCCAATCGGATTAGGGATCGCTGAGCTACATAGGTGTGAAAATTGTGTTTTCTTTCTTCCTGTTAATATACTCACAGTGTGGCGCACCAGCTTCTTGGGCCGCACAACACACTACCACGTGTCTTGATTCTACACTCTGGTAAAAATGCCGGTATTTTTTGAGGGACCTGGCAGCTAAATTTTTTACAAAGGTCTCTAGATTTCAATTCCACCATCAAAACACGTTAGCCGCTGGATGGTCACAAAATTGGATTTTTGACCCTACTAAATTAATGAGGTCAGAAGTTCAATACCTTTCACTACAACAACCTGTAAAAACTGATGCAGACAGTATGATCAGCTGTCTTAATGATACTCTTAGGGTGTTAGGTATTGAGAAGGTTGATAGTGGCCTTGGTGTGGTTAACAGCAACAAGCCAATCATTGTAGGAGGAGGAACTGATGGTGTGTCAGCAAATATTGGTGAACACAATGGAATGAAAACCAAACTACAGCAACAGCTTCTTCAGTTAAAATTGACCCAGTATTTTTCCCATCAGCTGGGGTTGGCCTGTAAGAATGGTATGTCTAGTCAGATTTTTGAAGAGGTTGTAGAAATGGTACAGAAATAATATAGCATGTATTCTAGGTCACCCAATATCAGAAATTGTTGGAGACCTCAAGCAAGTTTTAAAGGGAGGTGACTTGCCAGTTCAATGTCAAAAAACCAGATGGATTAATCATAAGTGGAAAGCTTTCCATGACTAGTAGATAGATATGGGAGTTACCTTAGCCTCTTGTCCACAATGGTTGATGATGAAAGCTATACTGCCAGTGAAAGAGCTCAACTTAGTGGATATTGACAAAATGAAAGGAAGCTAGAATGTCTATTGGTGCAGCAAATGCAGTGTTTATTCTAGAGCTGTTAGGGAAAACTCCCCCCCCCCCCCCCCAAAAAAAAAAAAAAATCCCAGACTCACCCCCTAATATTGTGAGTGACTACTACACTATACCTAGGTTAAGCTTGTTTATAAAATGGCACACAGAACTTATCAAAAATGCTCATCTCAGACTGTTTAATAAGTAAAAATTTCCTAAGTTAAAAATTGCAAACACAATCTTAAAATGCTCTCATAAGGCCACATAAACTTAATTATTAGTTTTTCATCCCGCTCATATTGCCATTTTTCTTACAATTTTTTGCACCACTGGTGGCTGAGTGCAGCCACCCAGCACCTTTAAAGTTGGTACCTTGCTAGAGCAGTCTAAGAAAACTGCATTCTGAGCCATTTTAGCTAGCTAATTCAACTATCTAGTTAGTAAAAATAAAATAAAAATCTGCCCTCCTGCACTGACATTTTGAATACAGGAGGATGAGAACTAATAATTAAGTTTATGTGGCCTAATCAGATTCAGTATCAAATCATTAATTTTAAAAATCTCCTAGGGTACAATTAACAAAAATTCCTACATAAAGTGATGGCTATTTAATATCTGAGAGTCCAAGTTCACCTTGCTTCTTAGCTGTTTTCTAAGTAGTATAATTAACTTGTCCCTAAATGAATTCAGTCTCAGAGAGTGTAATTTTGTAAAAAATTCTAGCCAGTTTTCAAAAATGTTATGCACAGCCACCACAAATACTCCCAGATTTAATCTCAGAGTGCCAGCTACATACATTGATAGAGATTTACATGATCAAATTGTTCATCTATGCAGTTCACTTTGCACCATGAATGAGCTAGATTGCTTTAGAACAAAGTGAGTTAAACACTATGGTTGACTACATTTATGGTGAAAATTTCAAACTCATAGTGTTTGGCCTTCACAAGCTATACCTAAAATAGATTAAAATGTTTAAAATTGCTTATCTCACAATCTATTCATGTGTGTGATCAATGTTTCCCAAATTAGGTCACATTTAATTATAAAGAAATCAAAAGAACGAATTTATGTCACAAATCAGGTCACATATACCAGTTTGCCATGATCATCAGTTGTATACCACAGCAAAGTGGCACTGTGATCTTCACATAGAGTGTGGGTGTGACACATACATGCACACACACACACATGCACACACACACACATGCGCGCACACACGCATGCACACACACACACACGCACAAACACACACACATACCAGTCCAGAGTGTAAGACTAACATTAGCAGCAAACATTGAGTCATTTCCAACCCCACAATAGTAGGTTCCTTGATATGAGTCAGTGAATATGGGAATAATCAAAGTTCCATTTATGACATAGGGTAAATCTTCTGTCTCTGTATAATTAAAAGGAACTTCTTCCTCATCTGGAGAATACCACCTGATTTGTTGATAGTCAATATTAAAACAATTACAATTGATCATCACATTTGATGTGCCATTGTTTACTCCACCATCAGCAGGAAGAAAGGAAGGGTTCAATGGAACAATAATACACTTTGCAGCTGTGACATGTACAAAACAAAAGGTAAAAAGGTAAAAACTTAAATTCATCTTTATAACACATAGGGGTGTATTATAATAACCGCATACGTGGCTACTATACTATAAGCAGGGTAGGATGGAAGTATGTATTTCAATTCTTTTTAAAATATACTTTTCTGCTACAAATACATAGCTAAGTCTCTGCACTTATTTAACAAGATTTAGATTGTCCATCTTCAAACCAAACAAGCGTTTCACACAAATCAAAATACTCTAATATGTGATAATATGATAGTGGCATGATTCATTGACCCCAATCATGAGACTTAGGTGTGACATAATTAACAATTTAGGTCAGATTGTAATTAGACTAAAAAAGACATGAAGTCTCTCAATGAAAGTTGTTGTCACTATGTTTCCTGCCAAAAAGGTTCCATCTGCTGAGTAGAATTGCTATGTGGATTGACTGGAGTAGTACAGTGGAGGTCCAACCAAGATAGAGCAGCAGCCAACTGCAAGGAGGCACTAAAAGGTATTTTAGCTTTTAGAGACTAAAGCAAGCTAGAGAGAAATGTGAAGCTTAACAGAAGTGTAGTTGATACACACATGTGTTGCTGAACCACAGTTGAGCTTGGAGGTCCAAGCTACTTAAAGGGGAGGAGTACTGTAATAGAGTTGTGGACTGGATAATGTGTATGCACTGTTAAAAATAACACCCCTAATCTTTATTTATCTGTGGAGGGTGTTGTGGCAACAGCCTGCATTACCTGAGGGTGTTACTACACACCCTGTAAATATCTTGGAGTGTAACCAATTACCAGCTGTCAGAATGATGGTCCTGGAAACCCACATTGCAAGAGAGTTTCCATATTTTCAGCAGAGAAAAGCCAATGACAACTACTGTGTTCTTCATCAAGAGTAACAATGCCACCTTAGTATATATAGTTTGTCAAGAAACCCCATGTAATGTGTATTGTATGTTCACAGAAATAGATTGTATAAACACTTACTGATTGTCTGATCACGAAGCTAAACACGACTCCACTAAGACAACACTATTAATCTTGTGAGTGACATTGTAAATGTTAAAACTAGCCTAATCAATCCTATTAGTTCATTCTACAACTAGAAATAGATCAAGACACACGGTAGTGTGTCATGCGGCCCAAGAAGCCGGTGCGCAACACCAGTGAGTATATTGACAGGAAGAACGAAAACGCAATTTTCGGACCTCCGTAACTCTGTGTTGCCGTAATGAAACAAGACGATGTTTACTGTGGACACGCTTTCCAACTTCAGCACTCCACATTCCAAATTTGAGCGCAATCGCTTCAAGCGTTCCCGAGATATGCGACTTCAAAAATTGGCTTAGGTTCTTCGGGTTTTTTCTTCTTATTTTTCTTCATCTTTTCGCACACTTACAAAAACTGCTATAAAACGCAAACGCCATATCCAATTGCCTTGAAATTAGGCACACAGAAGGGGGATATAAAGGCGCATCTCGGTATCAACTTTGGCTGGAATACGATAAACAGGCAAAGAGTTATGATCAATTATTCACAAACAATAACACCAATATGTTGTCATGCCTACAGGGTAAACCGCGTATGGGAAGAAGCTGAAAATCGGTGGGTGAATAGGTTAACTATTGAACCTCAAACTTGTTGTGGTTTGAAAGAAATCGACCTAAAAACCAGGAAGATACAACGAAAAAACCAACAGTGTGTAACAATTATGCAATCGAGATTAGCTAATAAAAAACGACTGCTTGCCACGTCTACCAGATAAACCGCTTGGGTTAATGCTTTGAAAATCGCTGTATACATGGAGTAATCATCTTAGAAAGGCTCTACAATGGTGTAGAAGAATCAGACATAAAGCCATGGAGTTATATCACGAAATCCAACTTGGTGTAGCAAGTGCGAGATCGAGATACTCTAATAGAGCAGTCATCCTAATAGAGCAGTCACCCTGAAGAGAATTCAAGAGATCAGCTAGAAACAAGTAACCTGTATAGAGATCAGCTACAAACAAGTCACCCTGTAGAGAGATCAGCTACAAACAATTCACCCTGTAGAGAGACCAGATAGAAGAAGTTACCTTGTAGGGAGTTCATGCAACTATGGAAAGAGATAGTTCAGCTAGAAGAAATCACCTTGTAGAGTTCAGCTACAAAGAAACCAACATGTAGAGAGTTCAGCTACAAACAAATCGCCCTGTAGAGAGATCAGCTAGAGGAAGTTACCATACAGAGAGTTCAGCTACAAAGAAACCATCATGTAGAGAGTTCAGCTACAAACAAATTGCCCTGTAGAGAGATCAGCTAGAAGAAGTTACCTTGTAGAGAGTTCAGCTACAAAGAAACCATCATGTAGAGAGTTCAGCTGCAAACATACCACCTGTAGAGAGTTAAGCTACAAACAAATCTCCCTGTAGAGAGATCAGCTAGAAGAAGTTTCCTTCTAGACAGTTCAAATCACCCTGTAGAAAGATCAGTTAGAAGAAGTCACCTTGTAGAGAATTCAGTTACAAAGAAACCACCATGTATAGAGTTCAGCTACAAACTAGTGACCTTGTAGAGACATCAGCTAGAAGAAGTTACCTTGTAGAGAGTTCATTTACAAAGAAACCACCTGTAGAGAATTCAGCTACAAACAAATCTCCCTGTAGAGAGATCAGCTAGAAGAAGTTTCCTTCTAGACAGTTCAAATCACCCTGTAGAAAGATCAGTTAGAAGAAGTCACCTTGTAGAGAATTCAGTTACAAAGAAACCACCATGTATAGAGTTCAGCTACAAACTAGTGACCTTGTAGAGACATCAGCTAGAAGAAGTTACCTTGTAGAGAGTTCATTTACAAAGAAACCACCTGTAGAGAATTCAGCTACAAACAAATCACCCTGTAGAGAGATCAGCTAGAAGAAGTTTCCTTTTAGACAGTTCAAATCACCCTGTAGAAAGATCAGTTAGAAGAAGTCACCTTGTAGAGAATTCAGTTACAAAGAAACCACCATGTATAGAGTTCAGCTACAAACTAATGACCTTGTAGAGACATCAGCTAGAAGAAGTTACATTGTAGAGAGTTCAGCTACAAAGAAACCATTCTGTAAAGAGTTCAGCTGCAAACAAATCATCTGTACAGAATTCAGCTACAAACAAGTCACCCTGTAGAGAGATCAGCTACAAACAATTCACCCTGTAGAGAGACCAGATAGAAGAAGTTACCTTGTAGGGAGTTCATACAACTATGGAAAGAGATAGTTCAGCTAGAAGAAATCACCTTGTAGAGTTCAGCTACAAAGAAACCAACATGTAGAGAGTTCAGCTACAAACAAATCGCCCTGTAGAGAGATCAGCTAGAAGAAGTTACCATACAGAGAGTTCAGCTACAAAGAAACCATCATGTAGAGAGTTCAGCTACAAACAAATTGCCCTGTATAGAGATCAGCTAGAAGAAGTTACCTTGTAGAGGGTTCAGCTACAAAGAAACCATCATGTAGAGAGTTCAGCTGCAAACAAACCACCTGTAGAGAGTTAAGCTACAAACAAATCTCCCTGTAGAGAGATCAGCTAGAAGAAGTTTCCTTTTAGACAGTTCAAATCACCCTGTAGAAAGATCAGTTAGAAGAAGTCACCTTGTAGAGAATTCAGTTACAAAGAAACCACCATGTATAGAGTTCAGCTACAAACTAGTGACCTTGTAGAGACATCAGCTAGAAGAAGTTACCTTGTAGAGAGTTGAGCTACAAAGAAACCATTCTGTAAAGAGTTCAGCTGCAAACAATCATCTGTACAGAATTCAGCTACAAACAAATCACCCTGTAGAAAGATCAGCTAGAAGAAGTTACCTTGTAGAGAGTTCATTTACAAAGAAACCACCATGTAGAGAATTCAGCTACAAACAAATCACCCTGTAGAGAGATCAGCTAGAAGAAATTACCTTGTAGAGAGTTCAGCTGCAAAGAAACCATTCTGTAAAGAGCTCAGCTGCAAACAAATCACCTGTACAGAATTCAGCTACAAACAAATCACCCTGTAGAGAGATCAGCTAGAAGAAGTTACCTTGAAGATAGTTCAGCTACAAACAAATCACCCTGTAGAGAGATCAGCTAGAAGAAATTACCTTGTAGATCGTTCAGCTACACACAATTCACCCTGTAGAGAGAGCAGCTAGAAGAAGTCACCTTGTAGAGTGTTCAGTTACAAAGAAACCACCATGGAGAGTTCTGTAATAATTATATGTATTATATATATAATTTGTACATTTACTGTTAAAATAAATATTTAAAGTACATCTGCTTTATCTTTTCTTCTTCCTGTGGTAAAGAAAAAAGATAGGTTAAAAAAGTCCCAAAGCCGGCCATAGGCCGGCTTTTGGGTATACAAATACAAAAAGAAGTGAAATCTAATCGAAAACAGCCAAGCTGTAAAAAAATAGTGTGGCCCTCAAAAGGCTATGATGAAAAAAGATGTGAAATCCAAGGTGGCAGCCAAGAAATGGCTATGATGGTAAGTTAATGGTAAAAATTTTAATAACGACAATTCAGATGAATTTGGTGCCGTTTGGTCTTGGCACAAAATTCACCTGAATTGTCGTTATTAAAATTTTTACCATTAACTTACCATCACAGCCATTTCTTGGCTGCCACCTTGGATTTCACATCTTTTTTCACCATAGCCTTTTTGAGGGCCGCACTCTTTTTTTTACAGCTTGGCTGTTTTGGATTAGATTATATAAACACTTACTGATATCCTGATCACCGAAAATCGTAACGGTTTGAGTACTAGAGAAAATCACTCCAACCAGACAACCAGGAAGTATAATATAACACTAGAACACCGCCTATGCTTGTGTGCATGAAAAATACAGTAGGCCTATGGCAACAGTTCTTGCAATGGGCAACACTTCAGTTCATACAGCTGAGATTCATGGCAGAACTTAGTCAGGCTGTAAGGAAATTGTCACCAGTACATAACTATCACATCGTGGGAAAAGCAATCAGCAACTATAAATGCTCTTGGAAAATAAATTTGTGATGACTAATTCGTGACAACTGCTAACTATGTATATAGCTAGTGCTCAGTTCCCAGATACCTCAACTCTCATGTACTATGCGTGACGCATGCTTTGGATTGTTGTCTCACACATGGTTTTCCATCTCGCGCATTGTGATTCCTGTAAAATTAAGCTCTCACTTAATTTAATTTCACTTCAGGCCTCTCAGATAAGCGCTAAACAGTCCTCTAATGGCTAAATGTGGAGAGGTATAACTGAAAACAGCCAAAGCAAGTAGAAAATTTTGCAATTTTTACAGGAATTTTCTATTAAGAGGAGACCTCACTCATACCTCACTCATAAGTAAACAAATCTCACTCATAAGTAAACAAATCTCACTCACTTTAACCTCAGGTCTCACTCCAGGAGCACTTTACAGGCTGAGGTCTCTGAGTGCCGTTTGTGTACCATATAGTACAATATTTTGACGGGAGAAATTTGACAGATGCAAGGCTTTGAAATATTTGACGGGGAAGATATTGACGGATTGACCAAAATCACACGCCCACGCACCATGTCTGAACATGAAACTTCAGCATTTGAAAATGGCGTCGTGCTTTAGTGTTGCCACAGTCACTAGAGGGTACCATGTGTACAATGAAATTTGGAATGCTAAACTTGACGAAGAATTGACATGCAAGAGAGAGGTGGGAAATTGGAATGATACATTTGCTGTGGCAATGAGAATGGACTCTGTAACAGTGGATCATGCATGTGCTATGGGTAATTTTGCCTATTTGTACAATATTTCTATGGTGAAGCAGAAATATCAAGTGCACAGTCACTGGAAACAAACAATATTTTCTGACTTAGCACAAGGAGGACTCTGGAATTACCTTACAATTAGCATAAGAGATCAAAGAGAGAGCAGCAAAACAGAAATGTTAATCAACAATTCACTTCGATTGATGAAAGAGAAATTAGTAATAGAGTTACAAAGTCCAGAGAAAGATAACAACGGTACCAGCAATGCTACCAAGTGCATCACCAGCACAAGCAAAGATGGCAGTGGAGGTAGCTGTAATACTTTAACAAGCCACGGTGCCAGCAGTAGTAGCACCAACAATACTGGCAGTAGTAACACCAACAATACAGGCAGTAGTTACGCCAACCTCAGCACCAGCGATAGTGGTAGTAGCACCACAAGCAGTGACACAAATGAAGCTATCATCAAAGTTATTGATTTGGAAACTGCAGACGTTGAATCTCCAAAAAAGAAGAAACCACTGTGTATTGATACCCATCTCATCATCATGGGTGAAAAGCTTACAGATATAGAGATCAGTCACTGTCAAAAAATGTTAAAGTTTCCTAAATTAAATGGATTAAGGTCAACCCTGCAACAAGATAAGCCATCCAATGAGCCCACAACTAATTGGGTTCACATTGTTCATTGTCCATCACGTGATCATTGGATTACAGCAACAACCATTAGCTGTAACAACGGAATGGTGTAGATATATGACTATGTTTTCTGAAACATTGATGAACCTACAAAACAGATTTTATACAAATCTTTTCCCAGTAACACTTGTACTCAAATCAAAGTTGTAGGAAGAACACAATAACACAAAAGCAAGTAGGAGAGAAAGTCTGTGGACTTTCCACCAGGACTGGATGAGGCTTCATCTTGCCAGGTGTTTTCTTCAGAACAAAATGATTTTATTTCCAATGACTGAATGTTTAGTGTATAACAACATGACTCTTATTTGTACGTATTGTTTACTATATAATTTTTACTTGTATACATATACAGTATGTAATTTTCAGTTGCTTGATATCTTATAATTACAAAATTTAATAGAAACACTCTTACCTTACCTGGAAAGCCCCATTTGACACATGGTTTGTAGTCTATTGACAATAAACAAAGTTTGGCTAAATAGTACAAGAAGATGCCCTACCCCATAAATTAATGTGCTAATATCAACTGCATAAGGGTAAACCAGACCCCAGGTAATGTAAGAGGAGTTATATTGTACCAGTGCAGGAGATTCATTGGTACTTTACTTATAATTCATGGTACACACCACATTAGTATTCTACATTCAGCTACACTAAATCCACTACCTTACATAATAATAATTATTGAACATGATAATTGTATCATTAAGTATGATAGTACTTAATAAGCAGGGATTGGTAAGAAATTATATAGCTTCGTAATTTTTTTGCACTTTAAAAAATAGCCTTGCAATAAGTTTTATCCAAAAAAACCACCTGGAATACATTATTACTGCTGTAATGATGCTGTACCTTGGTTAAACAGCGAAAAGTCAAATGTTTTGATGTACAGTGAGTTTTTAAAATTTTGAAATTCACCTGGATTTCATCTGCCTGCCTGCCTGCTGTAAGACCCAGTTGTGCTAGGTGTACGGCTCCAGAAATTTCACACAGCCAAGGTAATGACAGTGGATTCATGAATCTGTTGTTCCGATTACGTTCTGTCCACTACACCATGCTGTTTGCTTTCATCATTCATTTACTTCTAGAAGGATAATTAATAGTTGCGGCACACACCACAACCCAAACACGTACGTGATTTTAACGAAGTGTAAGTACATGTGCGCGTAAGATGAGGGTGAACGGGTGTAGTACCCAAGGAGTTGTCTCTAACATTTATTAATGCTGGGACCAGTGTAGAGAGGTAGCTAGCTAATAATTCCTTTGAGGGGCGGATCCTAGTCTCGCATGGCCATATCACTTTTTCTCAGCACGGCACTTATCAATTGTATTATAAGCGCCTGTTCAAAAAATGGTCTGGGAACAACTGAACTGACAACTCCTTCTGGCCTAATTTGTCAGTGCCACCTGGATTTACGTAAATCAGCATCAACAGCACCTGTCAGCCACATAGCAGTGGCGGATTTAGAAATTTCAGAGGGAGCTTCAGGCTGAGGAAGTTTCCCGGGAAGTTTTCAATAACTGTGATCCCAGACTGAGAAGTGTATAATATAGTCCAGCTGGGATGAATGTTAGCTACTAAGTTAGCTCATGCAGTTTTTGATAGCTCAGTGGCCATGGTCTATAGCACAGATAGTATAGGGGCATGAAGGGCCTAGCAATGAATCGGTAAAAGTCACCCCACAACATTGTTTCATTTGCAGGAAGTTTCAAGCAAAACAGTACTTGTACTCATTATAACGATAATTATTTTTAGAGAAGCTTAATGCACTTGAATGCCGTAATGGCATTTTCAGTGATTTGCTGAGTGATTTCAAAGGCAAAAGTATGTAGTTTAGTCAGTAGAAAAGTCCCAATATGCATAGCTCCTCATGGTTTTATCGCCTACACAAATTGTAAACAAATTTGTGGCGTAAGCTATTTTCAGAGGGGGTTTCAGCTGAAACCATTGCAATCCCCTGTATCTGCCACTGCACAGGAGTTACAACTTTGGGAGCAGGTGCACTAATTTTGGTACTGGGATGGAATATGCATGGGACCAGAGCACTCTTAAGATGTAAAGGTGTAGGGTAAACACCCCTATGAAACACCCATATGAAACACCCATACACCCTACAAGCTATAACGCCCTTACACCCTGCAGGGGTGCAAATGGGGGTGTCATTTTGGAATTTTTGAGGTGACATCCCTAAAGGTGTACTGGGAACACCCTTTTTTAGCAGTGTGTGTATCCATGCGTGTAGTTAGAGGAAAGACATGCTAATAAGAATCCGAGATGAGCCTCATGGACCAGTCTTTGTCCCATAACGGGGGCACCCTCCCATAACAGGGTCACACCAGCCCCTTACAAATAGAACAGTACTTACATTCAACACAAAATATTCCACATGTATCCAGATTAGCAACAAATATACCTAGGAGGCTAAGTGTGCCCATGGCATGGTGCTGCAAATGCAAGTTTTTATACAGAGCAAAGGCTGTTTGTTCACATACACCAACTACCTTGCAATAGAGTTCAGCTATAAACAAGTCACTCTGAAGAGAATTCAGTTACCTTATGTATAAGTCACCTTGTAGAGAGTTCAAGTTGCTCTGTAGTTCAGCTACAGTTCAGCTACAAACAAGTCACCCAGTAGAGAGTTCAGCTATATTACAATTCACCCTATCGAGAGTTCAGCTTTAGTACAGGAGAGAGTTCAGCTAATTCATCCTGTAGAGAGTTTGGCTACATAGGTAACAAATTACCCTGTTGAGAGTTCATTTATGATACAAGTCTCTTGTAGAGAGTTTAACTACAAACTAGTCATCCTGTAGAGTTCAGCTACACAGCTACGCATCCAGTAGAGAGTTAGACTAAATCTTCCTCAGCTACAAACAAGTCACCCTGTCGTGATTTCAGCAACCAGTAGAAAATTCAGCTACAAATAGAAACACCCTGTAGAGAGGTTACCAGTCATGCTGCTGAGAGTGTAGTTAGTCACAAGTCTCCCTGCATAGAGTTTAGTGATGCACATAACAATTCACATTGTACTGAGTTCTGATACATTATAGTCTCTAATAGCAAGGATACAATGCTTATAAACACCTAACAATACACTATCTCACCTAGTAAATGCATAGAACAATTTAATACATGAAAGAGGCATCCACGAAATACAGCAAATACATTCCAATGACTTAACAGTCATTTGAAATCAAATGACAGTAAGTTTGCATGCATTAGATCCACATCTCGATTAACCCAGCAGCCTATGACTCAGTCTATGGTGCCATCACAGTATAGGACTCACCTGCATTGGCCCAAGCAATATCTGAGTTAACAGTTAATATCAATGTTTGCAAAAGGTAGTGTGCTGCAAGAATCTTTTTCAAAGAGGTTTCATGGGTATTTGTTTCGATTTGAATTTCAATCATGTGAGTGCCTATTTCATTCATTGAATTGCTGTATGCATGTAATGGGCAAGATAGGCATATTGCTAAGTGTTGTATCCTTGCTAATAGAGACTGTTTTATTGATAAACCATGTATATGTTAAAGCATTACTACGAGTGTTATATGAAAAATAAAGTACAAGGCGTGCAACTGAATTGCTAATAAAATACAAGGCAAAGCCTGTAGGAATGTGATAACCAATTAAATCACACACACACACGTGATCCTACTTACAACCATTGCTAAGAATACACTATGATTATAATTAGCCTATAATACAATACTAAGATTATCCTACATCTCCCCCCCAACAAGTGTTTGTGGGAGGGTACAGTCACAAACGCTATAAGAAGTTAGTTCCAATCAGGGTCTTCAATAAGTCTTTTGGTAGGATTTTTAGTGCGGGAGGATCTGCGCAGAGGTGGCTGTGATGGCTCAGGTTCTCCTTGCATTGTAAGTAGTGTTTTGTCTGGGATTGACAGTGGAACACGGCGACGAAGAAAGAGGTGATTGCGAACTAACACTCTGCCCCCTTTAGTCTTAATGTAGTAGCGACGTCATGGGTTGATCTCAGTGACGATACCATAGATGTCCCAAGCTTTACTTTGGGGATTTTGGACAGCAACATGTGATCCAACGATGATGTCAGGCAGTGTGTGGGCATGTTGATTGTAGAATTTAGCAGATGATGCCAGATTATCTTGATGCTGTTGTTCTGACATTGCAAGAGGACGTTACCACTCTGGTGAAAATGCACGATGGTGAGCTGGTAGAATGTCTTGCACTGGATGCCCAAATAGTTTTTGTGCAGGAGATAGCCCATCTTTTCTGCTGGGAGTGTTTCTGTACTGCAACAGAGCTCTGCAGAATTTTTCATAATCCAGTGATCTCCCTGTCCAGCAAGTGCGTAGTAGCTTCTTCATAGATTTGACTGTAGCTTCAACTTTCCCATTGCTCTGGGGGTAGCGGGGTGAAGAGACAACGTGACGAAAGCCCCATCGACTAGCAAAGTCATTGAATTGTTTTGAGGTAAACTGGGGACCACCATCTGACCATACAACATCTGGGATGGCTGTGCGGCAGAAGGATTGACGGATAGTTATGATTATACTTGTTGAGATGTAGTACCATGGTCTAGAGATATCACAGCTGGCCAGTCTGTGAGACAGTCCACAATAACTAAGTATGTGCGCCCTGCATGTGAGCAGAGGTCTACAGCAATTTCTTGGAATGGTCTTGCTGGTTGTGGCTTTTGGATAATAGGCTCTTTAGGGTTGCTTGGAAGATGGTCTTGACATAGTTTACAGGAGAGGATTACATTGTCAATATCATTGTCTATTCCAGGCCAGTAAACTGAGAGGCGTGCTCTCTGCTTGGTTCTAATTGATCCTTGATGGGACTCATGAAGCTGAGTGAGAATTTCTGAGTGCAATTTAGTGGGTATGAGTAAGCGACACCCATATACTATTAAGTTATCACCAATGGTAAGGTGATCCCGGACTGACCAGTACCTCTTACATGAGTCAGGCAATTGTGAATGGTGTGAGGGGAATCCCTCAAGGATAAACTGTCGTAGTTGTTGATATTCAGGGTCTTCCTTGGCAGCCTTAAGCAATGTCTCAAGGTGAGGATTGGTTTGAGTAGAGGTGGTGAAGGCCCTAATCTCTGAGATTGACGGTTCTGGTTGATTGAAAGTGTCCACTTCAGCCAACATGTCACAGGGTGGTGGTTCTGACACTGGGTATCTGGACAATGCATCAGGTGCATTGTTGTTGCTGCCTTTGAGCCATATAGCAGTGAAGTTGTAACCCATTACTCGAGTGCATAGGCGTTGTAAACGGGGATTTTCGATTTCATCCAGCCTGTGGTTGTTCAAGATAAGAATCAGTGGGTTGTGGTCTGTAACAACTTGGAAGTGCTGCAGTCCAGCTAAGAATAGGTGACATCTCTGAATAGCCCAGCAGACTGCCAGCATTTCTAATTCTATGATGGCGTATCGAGACTCGGTGTCAGAGAGGAAGCGTGAACCGGCTTGAATGAGATTCCATTTACCATCAGGATTTTGCTGCTGTAATATAAATCCTAAACCATGGCGGCTGGCGTCTGTGCACAGCTTAGTGGGCTTGTGCAAGTCAAAGAAAGATAGAATTGGTGCAACTGTTAGGTGTATTTTTGCTGCTTGAAATGCTTGGTCATGAGTGGATGACCAAAGGAAGTCATTTTGTGCTCAGGAGGGGTCGGAGTGGAGTAAGCAATGGAGAGATAGTGTTAGTGGAAGCAGACAATTGGTTAGCTAGTCCGAAGAAGGATCGGAGATCAGTGCGATTGTTTGGTGTGGGAAAACTGGATATAGCTTCAGTGATGGCCTTGTCAATCTGGTAGCCATCACTGGAGATGCGAAAGCCCGCAAAGGTAACAGTGCTCTGGGAGAAGTGGCACTTGTCTGAGTTGAGAGCAATCTGTTTGTCGACACATCTTTGAAGAAATGCTCTGAAATGGGCAGCATGTTGTGTGGCATCGCTGTCATATATATATATCAATATCATCAACAATTCTTCAAAATCAACTAAGTCCTATGAATGCTTCTGCCATGCGTTGATCATAATGTTCAGAGATGGATGATATACCATAAGGGGCCCGAAGGTATTTGAACCTACCAAACGGAGTTATGAAGGTTGTCAAAAGTTGGCTTTGTGCATCTAATGGACACTGATGATATCCCTTTCTAGCATCTAAGACTGTAAAGAATTTCGCATTGCTTGCAGCCATGTCTGCTACAGCCTCTGCTGGGGAGCATGACTGGTATCTTTCTCATCTTACAAAGCGGTTCAAATGGGACAAGTCCACACACATACAGATAGAGTCACTGTTTTTTGGGGGGGTAACTACAATGGGGGCACACCAATCTGTCGGTTCAGTAACAGGGGCAATGATGTGCTGTTCCTGTAACAATTCTAGTTCTGCAGCTAACTTATCGCAATATGCGAAGGGTATAGATCAGGGAGATGTCACACAAAATGGTTTGGCATCACTTGTCAAGTGGATGTGGAATTGCTCACCATCCATAGCTCTAATAATGCCATCGAATACTCTGGGGAATTCGTTAATTATGGAGTCTTTGGTGAGCATGGAAGTGCCTGCATTTTTGATGTTGATAGGTGATTCATCAAGGGTTGTGGTACAGATAGCTTTAGTGGAAGCCGGTGGGTGTGGATAACAGTCTGGTAGTATGCCGAGGTTCTTGCAGGCTTTCCATGATATAAGGATTCCGCAAACATCTGGATAAATGTGTAGGTCATCGGATAATTCTGTGTTGCCGAGTTTAAGGCAGATGGGCAGTTTTCCCACAGGGTGCATTTCCGTACCATTAGCAGCTTTGGGGACTGTGGTGGATGGCAGGAGGTTATCAATGTGTTCATTCAGATGAGCTAGTATTTCTTCACCAGCTGCAGAGATGTCTGCCCCTGAGTCTGGCAAAACGATAGCGGCTGTAGCTCCGTTAAGCGAAGAGATATTGAGAGTACTCTTGGGGGCGGGATCAGTGGAAGTCACGTGACGGATGGTGGAAAGGAGTGACAGGGCATTGGCACCAGCTGGTGTTAGTGTGGTATCTGGCTGTGGCAGTTTGCTATGGCATACCTTAGCAAAATGACCCAATTTGCCGCAAATGTTACAAGACAGGCCAAAAGCAGGGCACCGTGAACGACCTCCAAAGTGAGGCTTGTTACCACATCCTGAACAGGTTGGTGGGTGACTGGAGGTTGCCTGGCTGAGTGGGTTTCTGCGGGATGGCGGTGGGTTTTTTAACTCTGCAACTGAGTCATGGTATCCGCTAGACATGCTTGCCCGCTGTCTCTTAGCTGCTTCTTGGGCTTGTAATACCTGCATAGCCCTGTCAAGGGTCAGGTCTTTCTCCTGCAAGAGATCTTCAACTGTGTCCCCGTCGAGGATACCTTCAATGATTTGATTGCGTATGTTCTTGCGTGTACAATCGTTCGAACAAAAGTTACATGTCTTGACCAGTTCGCAAAGCGCTAATACGAAGTCATCGAAGGTCTCTCCAGGCTGTTGATTACGTCTACAAAAGTTTCTACGCTCCACTGACTCATTAATGTGGCCATCTATATAATTTTGATGGCGCTTATGATTGCTGCAATGTCTGCTTTCTCAGTATCAGAAAGGCCGAGATTTTGAACAATGGAGAGAGTTTCTCTGGAAAAACACAGGTTTAGTGCTTGGACTTTCTTATCTGCACTTTCTTCTGACAGTCCCGAAAGACTCATGTACGATTCCCACTGAGCTTGCCATGCAGCAATGTCTGAACCGCAGTCTATTTGTATGTCTAACTTAGGTAAATCACCTTGTCTGAACACTTAGGGCATTCTTGGTGGTTGGGTGAACTTGGCAGATCGGTGCTAAGTGGAGAGAGAAGAATGGTAGAAGGAACAGTCACAATGTACGACAAAGTATCACCTTCTGTGGTGCCTCTAACCGGCACCAGGGAACCAGTTGAGTGGTTACAATAACCCAGTAGTGAGTTTGAAGGGTGATGACGACGGTTGCGTTGATGGCTACACGGGTCTGAAAACTGCTCGCAGCGCCATGTAGGAACGTGATAACCAATTAAATCACACACACACACGTGATCCTACTTACAACCATTGCTATGAATACTCTATGATTATAATTAGCCTATAATACAATAATAAGATTATCCTACAAAGCCAAGTGCTTTTTTAGCATCGAGGCCAAGTGCCGAGTGCCTTATTTTTCATATAGCACAAGCAAGGTAATGCTTCAAATGATTTATGGAACTTTCTAGTCGTGTAGCTTCACCATACACTAGGACTCGCAATTAACATGTGTTGCACGAATTATTAGCAGCCTGAATGCACACAAACTAGTTTAACAAAGTAATTCACACGTAGTTCACCATAGTTTGGCATGGTAGACATTCATCACATATTTTGGCAGATTTTACTCACATCCCACAATCGATTCTATTGTGGCACATGGTGAAGTATTTCCATGATATCTCCTGGACTTGTCCGTTTACATTAACAAACATAACAGCAATGTTACCTTCTCCCACCCATCATCGAAGCATTTAGGTATGTCTATAAAAGCAATCCAGTGGTAGAACTCGTATTGGCAGGGGTGATTGACCACTCAGCACGGCAAGGCTATCAGCCTTTACCATTCAGTGCGGCAAGGCTATCAGTTACTCAGTCAGTCATTAGAAAATTTGTTTGTATAAAATTTTTGAAAAATTCTGTAGCAACTTGTTGAAAGCGTTTCGGGTCAATCTGAAAGCTTGTTTGGGTTTAGTTTTACCTAACTAATATATACTGCTTCATCGTTGTCTGGGAAAATTGAGGCTGTTTTTAGGTGATATTATTTCGTGGGCCACTCCTACTCCTTTGTAGTCCCTACTATACAATACAATATATGATTAGATGGGTTGGTGAATACTTTTGAATAGCAAACAGGGATTTTTCAGACTTTTGACATAACTTGGGTGTATCAGACATTACTTAGTATACAGGGAGGCAGACCCTATTAGAGTCCTCGTACTATCACATCCCGACAAGTAAGGATGGAGATGCTGAATCATGGGCAGGCGCACACCTGCCACCTTGTATTCAGCCGTGCCTATACTCACACTTAACTCTGACACAGGATACTGTTCAGGCATATAGGGAAGTATTAGCACTGAAAGGCTCCTGCCAGACTGCATTAAGACTGGTAAATTTTGTTTTTTGGTAGGGTATACTCTGACAGTGGATACTTTTGCTGGCACACAGAGGGTAGCATTAACACTGACAGGCTCCTGCCAGACTGAACATAACACTGGTAGCACTGCTTCTGTGATTTTGGGTACCATTAGCACTAACAAGCTATTGCCAAAATTCACATCGCGTTGTTAGTACCCACTTATGTGAATATTTCTGACTCACATGACACCTACAGTGAATAGAAACTACACATGATGATAGAGTTAAAGTTCACATTCCTATGTAACCTACAGTGAATCAAAATAATGGATACACAAATTCTTATGGAGTTAATTAGCTAAAGGTATTAAATAGCGTTGTTTTATTTTCAAATTTTTTATGTGACCCCATTGCTGCTACAGCTGCATGCACATGTCTAGAGTTACTCATGCATGAGCTGTGGTTATTGCTTGCTGAACACACTAGGTAATGCCAACCAATCCTCCGCTCTTCTTACTATACATGTTGGGTTGCTCAAAGCCTTGACTGGGTGTCGATTCCTCAGGCAATGTAATTAACTTGCTTGTTTCCTACAATAACAAACTATACATATAAATACACAACCACATGTATTTAAAAAAAACATCAGATATAAGGTATGCTAGTATGCAATTGTGATTTCGTAAACTGGAGGCACGTTTGGTGACAGATAGAGCAACCCTTGTACAAACCAATGGGATGGGAGGAAGGGATTCTTCCTTTTGTCCTCTTTGTCTGTGGCATGATGGCTCACCTTAACAACTAATGAGCCATGCTGTTCACACTAGGAGGCATGTGTTGAACACTGCGCATGAGCAAATTCCACCCATTGCTCACTAACATTTCTAATTATACCTGCACAATTAATAGCTCCTACATTAACTTGGTTTAAATGTGCATGTAAACCTCATTTGTAACTAAGTTATGTAGTAGATTACAGTAATTATATAATATAACTAGTTACAGAACAAGGATTAATTAACTGTCCAAAATTTTAACAAGTTGAATAGTTATATACCTGTCAAGAAAAGCTCATTTATATAAAATTATAAAAAAATTTAATCCTTTGCATCTTGTTTCTCTTTCCTGTAGTAAAGAAAATCTAATCCAGAACAGTCAAACTGTAAAAAAAGTGTGTGGCCCTCAAAAAAGGCTATGGTGAAAAAAGATGTGAAATCCAAGGTGGCGGCCAAGAAATGGCTGTGATGGTAGGTTAATGGTAAAAATTTTAATAACGACAATTCAGATGAATTTGGTGCCGCTTGGTCTTGGTACAAAATTCACCTGAATTGTCATTATTAACATTTTTACCATTAACCTACCATCACAGCCATTTCTTGGCCGCCACCTATGATTTCAGATCTTTTTTCACCATAGCCTTTTTTGAGGGCCGCACACTTTTACAGCTTGGCTGTTTTGGATTTGATTTCACTTCTTTTTGTATTTGTATACCCCAAAGTCAGCCTATGGCCGGCTTTGGGGCTTTTTTAACCTATCGTTTTTTCTTTACCACAGGAAGAAGAAAAGATGAAGCAGATGTTAAATACTTTCTGAATTTATCAGTAAATGTACAAGTTATATATATCTAATCCAAAACAGCCAAGCTGTAAAAAGAGTGCGGCCCTGAGAAAGGCTATGGTGAAAAAAGATGTGAAATCCAAGGTGGCGGCCAAGAAATGGCTGTGATGGTAGGTTAATGGTAAAAATTTTAATAACAACAATTCAGGTGAATTTGGTGCTGCTTGGTCTTGGCACAAATTCACCTGAATTGTCATTATTAAAATTTTTACCATTAACCTACCATCACAGCCATTTCTTGGCCGCCACCTTGGATTTCACATCTTTTTTCACCACAGCCTTTTTTGAGGGCTGCACACTTTTTTTACAGCTTGGCTGTTTTGGATTAGATTTCACTTCTTTTTGTAATTGTATACCCCAAAGCCGGCCTAGGGCTTTTTAACCTATCATTTTTTTCTTTACTACAGGAAGAAGAAAAGATGAAGCATGGTGATTTCATTGTAGCTGACCTCTCTGCAAGGTGATCCTTCTAGCTGATCTCTCTACCGGATGACTTGTTTGTAGCTGAACTCTCTACAGGGTGATTTGTTTGTAGCTGAACTCTCTACAAGGTAACTTCTTCTAGCTGATCTTTCTACAGGGTGATTTTGTTTGTAGCTGAATTCTCTACAGGGCGATTTATTTGCAGCTGAACTCTCTACACGGTAGTTTCTTTGTAGCTGAACTCTCTACAGGGTGACTTGTTTGTAGCTGAACTCTCTACAGGGTGATTTGTTTGTAGCTGAACTCTCTACAAGGTAACTTCTTCTAGCTGATCTTTCTACAGGGTGGTTTGTTTGTAGCTGAATTCTCTACAGGGCGATTTGTTTGCAGCTGAACTCTCTACATGGTAGTTTCTTTATAGCTGAACTATCTACAATGTAACTTTTTCTAGCTGAACTCTCTACGGTGGCTTGTTTCTAGCTGATCTCTCCACAGGGTGACTTGTTTCTAGCTGAACTCTCTACAGGGTGATTTGTTTCTAGCTGAACTCTCTACAAGGTAACTTCTTCTAGCTGATCTTTTTACAGGGTAATTTGTTTGTAGCTGAATTCTCCACAGGGCGATTTGTTTGCAGCTGAACTCTCTACATGGTAGTTTCTTTGTAGCTGAACTCTCTACAATGTAACTTCATCTAGCTGAACTCTCTACAGGATGACTTGTTTCTAGCTGATCACTGTACAGGATGACTTGTTCCTAGCTGAACTCTCTACAGGTGATTTGTTTGCAGCTGAACTCTCTTACATGGTGGTTTCTTTGTAGCTGAATTCTCTACAAAGTGACTTCTTCTAGCTGATCTCTCTACAGGATGACTTGTTTCTAACTGAACTCTCTACAGTGTGATCTGTTCATAGCGGAACTTTCTACTGGATGATTTATTTGCAGCTAAACTCTTTGCATGATTGTTTCTTTGTAACTGAACTCTCTACAAGGTGACTTCTTCTAGCTGATCTCTCTACAGGATGACTTGTTTCTAATTGAACTCTCTACAGTGTGATCTGTTCATAGCGGAACTTTCTACTGGGTGATTTGTTTGCAGCTAAACGCTTTGCATGATTGTTTCTTTGTAACTGAACTCTCTACAAGGTAACTTCTTCTAGCTGATCTCTCTACAGGGCAATTTGTTTGTAGCTGAATTCTCTACAGGGTGATTTATTTGAGCTGAACTCTCTACATGATGGCTTCTTTGTAGCTGAACTCTCTATTAGGTACCTTCTTCTAGCTGATCTGACTACAGGGTGACTTGTTTGTAGCTGAATTCCCTACAGAATAACTTGCAATGTAATATACACTGAGTAAATTATAAATGCAGCTGAATGCTTTATTAGGGTGACTGTTCTATTAGAGTATCTCGATCTCGCATTTGCTGCACGTAGTTGCCTTTCGAATCATAACTCAGTGATCTGTAATCCGATTCTTCTGTACTACAGCAAGGACTTTCTATGATGATTATTCCAGCTACATACTGATTTTCAGTTCGTTGCTCTAAGCGGTTTGTCTGGTAGACACGAAAACTAATAGTTTTTTTATTCATAAAAATCGATCGCGTAATTTTGACACATGTTGGGTTTTGTGTCATATCTCCATGGTCTTTATCCCGATTCCTTTCAAACCACAAAAAAACACTCCTACGATGGTTGATCCATCTACATATCAATTTTCAACTGATTCCTCCAAGGGATTTATCCTGTAGGCGTGACAGACCTTCGACCTAATTTTACGCACATAATTGGTCATAGCTCCATGAATGTGCATTGGAATCCTACCAAAGTTGGTACGGAGATCCGCCTTAATCGGCCCGTTAAGTATGCCAAATTTCAGCCCAATCCGAGCACACATTCGTGTTTTATGGCGAATTTTGCGAAGTATGCGAAATGAAGAAGATGAAGAAGAAATAAACCAAAAAATTAAAACAAAATTTTGTTTGCTCGTATCTCGGAAATGGCTGGAGCGATTTTCTTTAAATTTGGTATGTAGACTCCCCTAACTGGGCGGCACGTCTCTAGCAAATTTGGTTCCAATCGGATAAGGGATCACATAGGTGTGAAAATTGCGTTTTCTTTCTTCATGTTAATGTTCTATACCATATGCGTATTTTGTACCATACGCGTATGGTACATACCATATGCGTATACGCGTACGGTACAACCATACGCGTATGGTACGGAAAATCGTACCATCTGAGTATAGCTAACCTGCATGGTATGCGTATAATATCAAGCAGAAGGTTTTTGCACTTCCGTACCTATTTACTACGCCTGATGGCACTCTGTTTTCATTTCTGTTCGGGGAGGGGGGAGGGGGGAGGGGCTAGTCTTTCTGTTCATTTCATTTCATTAAAGTATCTGACATTTCATCAAAGTATCTGACAGTTCCACAAAATACATGCAATAGAGCCATCACCCATATAATTATGATGGTTTATGTAAGCACCTGTGGATTATTTTCTTGATGTCTTCTGACTTTTGTACATATTGATTTATTGCCTCGTCCTGCTGTCTACTGCCTTATTTGTCATGGATTTCCATCTTGCATTTTTATAATAAATGACTTCATTTATCCACAGTGTAATTGATTTGAAAGTACACAAGCTGGTATACTGTATGCGTTCTTTAGAATATAGTTGAGTTAAAATGACCAGATTTGTGAAAAGGTACCTTTTCCACACATTTTACATACCAGCAAACAAAATGATGTAACAATTGACTCCTTACACTGATAAACTTGCTCTTAGTATCAAAATGCAGATAGATACTAGTAGCTACTGTACACCCATGGATAATTGCATGCAGGCATGCGCAATTATAAGGTATATATGTTCAAAAACTTATGAAACCCCAAATTTCAAATATGCATGCATGGGTCAAATTTTGTCTGTGAAAAAGGTACCTTTTTGCAAATCCAGTCACAAATTATCTAGCTGTTGCATAGCAACTGCACACACTGACAACGTGTGGTAAATGGTAAATTTTAATTTTTGTTTCTTCTTCCACACAGTACATTGTGGCTGCAATTGCTACACATATATTGCTTCTTATTGGATTCATGATCCATTGTTGATACAATGAAAATTCAAAAACTATAGGCCATTATTACAAATGCTACTCCTCCTTCATATCTATAATACAGTTAATGATGTAATGTAATGATGTGACATGATGTAATATAATGTAATTTATGCATACCTGTAACATTAATATTGTGTACTGTAGTTGTAACAGTTAGTTGTTATTGTGTTCTTTTAGTTATTGATTAATAATATTATATACAGTAGTCTGTTTTGCCTATAAATGGTCTGCCTACACTTCCCTACAATTAGAACAATACCCACACATAATATTTATGTGTTTATACTCCTGAAGATAGTCAAAGATTAGTACAATAATTAAAAGCTATATAGAGTGATATTACCCAAAACTCTACTATAGGGGTTTCTCTATACTTGTATATATGAACTTTGTAAAAATGTGTTTGGGTTTAAAGGCGCCCAATTATCCCTTCAACATAAAACAAGAGCAGTATGCTCCTTGTCTTACTCAGAAACTGAAATTTGAAGTTTGATCTTCTAAAGCATTACTTAGGACAAAAGACATTCATTTCTTTTAGGCCGTAGATTTGTGCCAGCATATTGATATTCACGATTTTTCAATGAATATAACTGGAATGCATAGTGATATAAACGCTAAGCCAGTAGAGGTAGCATTGTAGCTATAAATATAAACATAAGATTTTGATATAATTATCCATATATTGCATTCTGATTGGTTACAACATAGCAACCATATTAAATAATTTTCATCCATTGGAAAATGGAGCCAATTTTTTCAGGCATATATATATATTATTTCATTAAATATTTTATTCTATTGTTGCTACACATAATCTATTGTTTACCTTTAATTTTTTAGTACACTAGCTTATAATTCCACTTAAAAATGGATATTTATATGCCTGGTGGCACTAAAGGTGTGTTGAACAGACAATTTTAATCAGATGAACTCGAGAAGTACAAGGTATAATGATTGCTCAAACAGAGGAAGACCTGGAGAATGCTGATACAATAACATTGAGGGAGGACTGGTAGCAAAGAGATATAACTGTAGAGAAAGTAATGTTTTTAGTTTGCAAAGTAATGTAAATCTGCATGGCTGTATAGCTTAATATAGCAATATTAGACATGCTATACTCTAACACTGATGTGCATAGTAATTAATTGTGCAATAAATTTTTTAAACTGTAGTTCGCTGAATCTTTGCTATTGAATGAGGCATGTACATTGCCTGCTGAGATGAAGTAGGAAAACATAACATGGCAGAGATTTTATGGTGAGTTTATGAGTTCTAATGTATAGTTCAGTAATGAATGTATATTAAGTAGCATTGTTTTATTATTGTTAAGTGCATTGTATAGCTACTCGCTACTTACTGTCATGCTTGTGGATGGGAAGACAGTGTGTTTAGCTACTCTTATCTGAATGTACTCTTTAAAGTTAACAACATCCACATTAATTTGTGCTTGTAGGTCCAGTGTGATGAATATACTATTTACAGTATGTATAAACAAGAAAAGTACGTAAACAAGACATTGGATCTTCAAAAGAAGAAGAGTGTACATATATAAAAATGCAAATACAGTGAGGAGCCATGCTGCACAACTGATGACACTTACGAAGTTCATTTTTCCAGTTATTAGCTTTGCACAAGCAGTATATGCATATATGTATAATTCAGTTAGAACTTACTAGCTACCATGCATGCTGTAATTGCTCTCCTTGCTTATTTACCCAATTCTGTTGTAAATTGTCAGTTATCCACATTTATAATTGAGTATACATATAAGACCATCTGCATGCTTCTGATAGCTACTGTATAAAGTAGCATACATGCACAGTACCATTTATGTAAAGTTCTGCAGACAAAGTGAGATCATGTACATAGATTTAGGTACATTAGTATAGGACTATAGTGGGAAATGCATGGGCATGCATGGCAAGGATAAAATGCATGCAGTGTGCTGATGAATAATATAGTTACAGCTCAGTAGTAAGCAGATTATTGTGTTGTGTTCTAAGCTTGCTCAGCTAGAAATGCTTGTAAAGACAGCCCATTGTAGCTAGGTGATGGCAAGGCTAGAAGATACTGAGTAAAGGCATAATACGCTGCTATACGCATATGGTACGTACCATACGCGTATGTCTATACCATACGCGTATGGTACGGAAAATCGTACCGTACGCGTATGGTATGTACCATACGCGTATGGTACATACCATACGCGTACGGTACAAAATACGCATATGGTATAGAACATTAATATACTCACGGTGTGGCGCGCCGACTTCTTGGGCGCACGACACACTACCGTATAGCGGAAAATATTGGCGGGAGAAATTTTTGGCGAATTGATCATTGGCAGAAATTGGCGAATGTATGACATTACTTTGCCTACGCAATTTTAATCTGACTGCGTAGGCGACGAAGCTTACTACAGTTCAATGCCTCTCATTCGAATCGACGCGCTCTTATGCAAATAGCTAGCTCGAGAGCTAGCTGTAATTAAAACAGCATGCACTAGCTCGCTAAGTCACTGGGACGCACGTGGCAAGTGAGGCGAGGGCACTGAGCTGAATTGCTTGAGCTGAATTGCCCATTTGCCTGAGCTATTAGTAGTCTAAAATCATACTGTATTCAATGGGATAGGAAGACTAACCACTCACCGCACTGTAACAATATTCACCCACTAATGAACAGCGTCTACTACACTTTCAGTGTTTAGAAAAATGGCGAGTAAAATTTTGGCGAATCAATGCACGCTCGCCAAATTCGCCAAAATTTTCCGCTATACGGTATTTATTACAGAACTCTCTGCATGGTGGTTTCTTTGTAACTTAACACTTTACAAGGTGACTTCTTCTAGCTTATCTCTCTACATGGTGAGTTGTTTGCAGCTGAACTATAACTCTTCTTCCAGCTGATCTCTCTACAGGGTGATTTGTTTGTAGCTGAACTATCTACAGGGTGACTTCTTCTAGCTGATCTCTCTACATGGTGAATTGTTTGCAGCTGAACTATCTACAAGGTAACTCTTCTTCTAGCTGATCTCTCTACAGGGTTAGCTGAAATATCTACAAGGTAACTTCTCCTAGCTGATCTCTCTACAGGGTGATTTGTTTGTAGCTGAATTCTGTACAGGTGATTTGTTTGCAGCTGAGTTCTTTACAGAGTGGTTTCTGTGTAGCTGAACTCTCTACTAGGTAACTTCTTCTAGTTGATCTTTCTACAGGGTGATTTGTTTGTAGCTGAATTTTCTACAGGGTGACTTGTTTGCAGCTGAACTCTCTACATGGTGGTTTCTTTGTAGCTGAAATCTCTACAAGGTGAATTCTTATAGCTGATCTTTCTACAGGGTGATTTGTTTGTAGCTGAACTTTCTGATCTCTCTGCAGAGTGAATTGTTTGTAGCTGAAATCTCTACAAGGTGAATTCTTCTAGCTGATCTCTCTACAGGGTGATTTGTTTGTAGCTGATATCTCTACAAGTTGATTTGTGTGTAGCTGATCTCTCTGCAGGTTGATTTGTTTGTAGCCGATCTCTTTACAAGGTAATTTGTTTGTAGCTGAACTGTCTATAAGGTGATTTGTTTGTAACTGACCTCTCTGCAGGTTGATTAGTTTTAGCTGAACTCTCTACAGGGTGATTTGTTTGTAGCTGATCTCTCTGCAGGTTGATTTGTTTGTAGCCGATCTCTTTACAAGGTAATTTGTTTGTAGCTGAACTGTCTATAAGGTGATTTGTTTGTAACTGATCTCTCTGCACGTTGATTAGTTTTAGCTGAACTCTCTACAGGGTGATTTACTTGTAGCTGAACTCCTTACATTGTGTCTAGTTTCTAGCTGATTTCTCTACAGGGTGATTTGTTTGTAGCTGATCTCTATACAAGTTGATTTGTGTGTAGCTGATCTCTCTGCAGGTTGATTTATTTGTAGCCGATCTCTCTACAGGGTAATTTGTTTGTAGCTGAACTGCCTATGAAGTGATTTGTTTGTAGCTGATCTATCTGCGGGTTGATTTGTTTTAGCTGAACTCTCTATTTATTTATTTATTTATTTATTTATTTATTTGTAATGCACAAGACTCAGAATTGAGTATATGGTACATGTAAACATGCAAGTGATTAGTTAAATAAGTAATTTTCTAAAAGTGCTTTGCTCTACAGGGTGATTGCTTGTAGCTGAACTCCTTACATTGTGTCTAGTTTCTAGCTGATGTCTCTACAGGGTGATTTTTTGTAGCTGAACTCTCTACAGGGTGATCTGTTTCTAGCTTATCTCTCTACACGTTGATTTGTGTGTAACTGATCTCTCTACAGGTTGATTTGTTTGTAGTTGATCTCTCTGCAGGTTGGTCTGATCTCTCTACAAGTTGACTTGTTTGTTGCTGATCGCTCTAAAGGTTCATTTGCTTGTAGCTGAACTCTCTGCAAAGTGTTTTGTTTGTAGCTGATCTCTCTACAGGGTAATTTGTTTGCAGCTGAACTCCCTACAGAATAATTTGTAATGTAATAGAATTATATAATGGAATAAATAAATTAGCCGAATGCTCTATTAGGGTGACTGTTCTATTAGAGTATCTCGATCTCGCACTTGTTACACGGAGTTGGCTTTCGAATCATAACTCAGTGATTTGTAATCCGATTCTTCTGTACCACTGCAAGTACTTTCTATGAAAATTATTCCAGCTATACACCGATTTACAGCTCATTGCTCTAAGCGGTTTGCCTAGTAGACCTGAAAACTAATACTTTTTTTTATTCATAAAAATTGATCGTGTAATTGTGACACAGGTTGGGTTTTGTGTCATATCTCCATGGTCTTTATCTTGATTCCTTTCAAACCACCAAAAGGCACTCCTACGATGGTTACTCCATTTACTTAGCAATTTTCAACTCATTCCATGAAGCGGTTTACCCTGTAGGCGTGACAACAAATCGATCTTGTTTTACGCGAATAATTGGTCATAACTTCTGAACCATTCATCGGATTTGCACCAGATTTGATGCTAGGATTCGCCTTTGGACTCCCTTTCTGTGTGCCAAATGTCAAGGCGATTGGAGTACGCATTTGCGTTTTATAGCAATTTTTGCAAGTGTGCGAAAACATGAAGAAAGAAAAAAAACAAAGAAAAAAATCGAAACTTTGGCAGCTCGTATCTCGGAAATGGCTGGTGCGATTTCCTTCCACTTTGGAATGTAGACTCCCCTGGCTGGTGGGCAACTCTGTAGCAAATTTGGTTTCAATCGGATAAGGGATCACCGAGATACAAAGGTGTGAAATTGACGTTTTCTTTCTTCCTGTAAATATACTCAAGGTGTGGCGCGCCGGCTTCTTGATAGACGGGTAAAAAGAGGCCCCAAAACTGGCCTATGGCCTGCTTTGGAGAATACAAATACAAAAATAAGTGATATCTAATCAAAAGTAGCAAAGCTGTAAAAAAAGGGTGATGAAAAAAGGTGTAAAATCCAAGGTGGCAGCCAAAAATGGCTGTGATGATAGGTAAATGGCAAAAATTTTAATAATGACAATTCAGGTGAAGGAAGCAGTACAAATTCACCTGAATTGTCGACATCACAGCCATTACTTGGTCGTCAACTTGGATTTCACATCTTTTTTTGCCATGGCCTTTTGGGGGACGGACCCTTTTTTTACAGCTTGGCTGTTTTTGATTAGATAATATTAGCTGACTACTTATTAACAGCTACTGCACATGATGACTAACACTACCAGCACCTCTTATTATCATGTTAGCTGTCCATAAATGGATTTATAAAAAGTAAACAAAAAAAACTAGTGTAAAAATAAATTTAAAAATTAAAATGTGGGAATAGAGATCACTGAAAAAGTAAAGAAACAAGAATCAAACAAGCCAGCAAGTTAAACACACACAGATCTCTCAAATAAACATTTGTGACCCAGTCTGGAAAAACCAGGCTTATCGCCTATTTAAAAGTATTGAGAAATGCCGGTTTTAAGTATTTAGTGTGTTGTAGCTCGCCAGTGGTTGAAGCTATGTGTACCAAATTTTCACACGTTTTACACCAATTCCTTACCTTTCACAGCATCCACTGTGCAAGTAGCCAACAACTAAGTTTCCCGCCATTTTTAAACCGAGGTTGATCATATCTAACGAGCTGCAAAATGGGTGGGAGGCAGGGGGGCCTGGTAGGCGGGCAGGATGGCATTCAAAAATTGAAAAGAAAGGTGTAGGGATGAATTAGGCCAAGTTTTGGGCCATTGAGGTCTCAAAATTGGATAAAATGACAGGAAATTCACAGCAAAGGTACTTATTCAACACCACAGAGCTGTACAGCCACATACAGTTATCCCCAGGCTGACTAGAGCTCCATTAAGGCCCTACACCGCACGTACGGATCGCCACTGGGCTTGGGAAAAGCAGCCAGCAAAACCAGACCACTCAAGTCTAGCTGATTTTGATTGTGGAATTAGATAGTTTATTCATGTAGCTTTTTGTCCTGGGTGAAAAATCGAATCTGCTGACATGGGCGATAAGATCGGTTTCTCAGACTGGGTCACATTTATACAGAAGTATTCTCAGTACTTAACTGCCCCTGATTTATGTAGAAACTACTGTTTTTCATTAGTTTCTACCTTACCTGTTGAGTCCAAATAGAGATCTCTGTGCGCTTAACATGTTGACTTGCTAGATTCTTGTTTTTTTTTACTGTATTCAGCAATTCCCATGTTTTAATTTTTTTTTTTAAATTCTAACCTCGAAAATTCTGAATACTGAATCCTCCAGGGTGACCATAAGCTTCTCTGTATACAAATCCATACACTACAGCTGACATCAATGCATTGGCTGTTGTGTGTTTAATTGTTACTGGACCATTTGATACAGATAGTTGAGTATAATATGCCTCAGTGACCTGGTTGAATGTTATTGTGTTCCAAGATTGTGACTGTAATGACCTCTTCACTCCTCCTTTTATCCAAAAAATCACACCAGGCTGATAATACTCCTTCAATACTATAATGTTGATATAGTCATTGTAACCTGATGATATTGTGGATAGGTTGATTTCATTACTGTAATGATCTGTAGCTGGCACAAGCATCATCATTGGATCACCAGTTCTCCTATCATAACCATAACCAGGACTGTACTGAGCTACTAAGATTTCCTTGTTAGAGTGGATTACACAATAGTATCGATGAGTTACTGTAAAACTATTCCCTGCATTAATATTATAGGAATTCCTCACATTGTTACAGTCCATAATGACTTCAGTTGAGTTATATGCTGCCAACACTCTGATGGTGTAAGCACTTCTACCTTGCAGTGGTGCAATGTAATATGTTTTACCCCAGTATGTGGTAGGTGGAATCTGTTCTATTAAGTGATCACAATAGCTAGAACTAAATGATAGTACATATCCACACTCATGACCACTAAACACAGACACTGGCTCGTCTGTCATAATTCTGGTCCCAGTCAAGTCACTTGATGATCCAATATACACTGTTTGTAACCTATTCACTATGAAGGAGTATTGCCTGCCACTTGTTAGGGAGTTAACAGTATCATTAATCTTGACATTAACAGATTGTGTTACTGTTAAATTCATCATTGTGTTGTCCTCTGTACCAACTATCAGTACTACATTATCATATCTACCAGAAGACACTGAAATTCCATAATAAGTGTATTGAGTGCAGCACACTTTTATTGTGGGTAAAGCAAGGAATGTATCACTACTCGGATATACATCATTTTGACCAATCACAACTACATTAGTACTGTTGGTCTTAAGGTAAATCCCCTTATTTTGATCATTATATGAACCAGTGATGAGACTTGAAGAAAGACTTACAATTGTTGACCGTGTACCTGAAATATTTCCACTAGTGTAATATCCTACTCCAGGAGATTCTATGGTATAAGACAAATCTAGTGATCCAGTATTTGTTAAATAGAGAGATATTGAACCACCATTGTTATTCTGAAAAAATCCAATGTAGTAATTGTTGCCTGTAAGAAAAATATAAACATATGAAACTGCTATTAGAATATACCACACCCATTTAGTTTGGATCTAATTTGTAAACACACACCTGGTGGCAGAGGGTTTACAAATCAGACTACAAACAACAGTAAATGGATGCGTTATTACTGTTTTGTGGTACATGGCATGCGTGGATCAAAGGCTCACATTTGCAACATGAAAGGAGAATGAGTACTATTAAGTATTTGCTATTGCAGAAAACTGTAATTTATTGCATTACAATAAATTGAAGTTATCATGCTGCATATAGTTATAACCTAAGCGCAGTGACGTTAAATCGGTTATCAAGATACACAGCTCATAAATTAGTTTAATAAGTTTTGGGTCATGTGAGGTGCCATGCTGTCAAAGATTTGCTAGTATTGCTACTGCCTAAAGGTTATTATGGCTACAGTAATGTAATTACAGCTATATGATTTTTATTGCTACTGCATGAATCTTATTGCTGCCACATGAGTGATATGGCCATTGCATGATCATTGCTGCTACTGCTATTGCACTGAGAATACTGCTGCATGATACATTGATGTTGCATAATTTGATAAAGATTCCTGCTGCACGATGCACTGCTGCTGCAGGCCTGAGAGTTCTGCTGTTGCATGATTTACTAAAGAGTGCTGCTGCATGATGCGCTGCTGCTGCTGTTGCATGTTTGCTGAGAGTGCTGCTACAGGCCTGAGGGTGCTGCTGTTGCATGAAGCATTATGGCTGCTGCATGAATTTATTGCCACTTCATGAAATGTTATGGATGCTGTATAAATGTTATTATTGTCATATCCGCATGTAGGTTATGGCTCTTGCATAAATTTTATTTTCGCTGCATGAAACATTATTGCTGCTGCATGATACACAACTGCATGATATACAAGAGAGCTGCCGTATGAATATTATGGCTGCTGCATGTCTGTTATTACTGCTGCTACTGCTATTGATTGAACTGCATCTTTGATGCACGAATTTTGCTCCTGCTGTTTCATTGCAAATGTTTGTCTTTGCTGCCATTGCATGCAAGCTCCTCACTCTAGGCTTGTTAGTTATCACTGCTTCTGCAGACAGGCATGTTCTAACTGTTGCTTGCATCTAATATAGTGCTGTGCACCGGTTTGCAAATAACCGGTTATTAACCGGTGTTGTATAGGTCAGCCAATAACCGGTTAAGAAGCCTTTAAACCGTATTTTCTTCCCCACTTGGTAAACCATAAATTATCCCTGCTGACAAGTGTTAACATCATAACATAACCTCAAAGCATGTGTAAATATGTGATTGTAATAACAGTTATTGCAAGACAGGATGTTGATGGTCACTTTGGTACCACCCCTAAACCTTCCAGCAGGCTTGTTGCGGGGTAGTGGTAAAACCAGGAATGGAGAAATAGGAAATGGGAAACGAGAAATGAGTGGAAATGGAATTCCTTCACTGCAGAACACTCTTCATTTTTGTAATTGATGGGGTAGCAGAACACAGATTTTCACGACTTTGGTGGCTGAAGTAGTAGTGACTGCTGTATTAGAGTGTTTTGCAACTCAATTCATAAGCATATAACTATACTAAAAGAATGGCAATTATATAATGGGTCAAATTTCTGATGGTGGATAATGCAGATCATGGTGGTATCAGTGGCTTAAGCTAAAGTGACTGCTCTATACCACTATATGACATTAAGCCTTAAATCCAGGCTGAAATGTATACCACTGTATTAAAATTCTCAGAAGCTCATAATGACGTAAACTTGTAATAATACTCTGATCATACAGTGATAGAGCAGTCATTTCAACTTGAGCCACTTCAACTTGAGTCACTGATATTGCCAAGGATACTGCCAGGGTGATATGCACCATCAGAAATTTATAATTACTGTGTAAAGCCTCTAAAACAGTTTACAAACACAGATAATAGTACAGGGGTGTGAGGAATATAAGTAGAGTTCAAGTTCTTGTATAAAATCATCAACATCATTAGTGATTGAGGTAGGTCATTCCATAATTTACTGCTAAAGGTAAGAAAGAATGTAATATGTTTCAGTTCTAATTGGTGGACTTATAGCATAACGACGAGAGTGACCACAAGTACATGAGGTTATGGGAGTTAGAGTAATTGATAAAACTTCAACAAGACTATGAATCAATTTAAAGAGCATAAGTAGCTAAGACATTTTCTTCTTTTGTTCTAAAGTTCCAGGTTAGGCGGTCCAGCATGCTGGTTACACTACTGAATTGAGAAAAGTCAATCATAATGAAATAGGCTGCACTCCTCTGGACTTTATCTAATTGATAGATTTGACATTATACCAAGACATTATACAACTGCCAATCTGTTAGTACAGTTGTATACTTATCTTATGATTTTTTTTCAATTGAGTTACAAAACACTCTAATACAGTAGTCACTGCTACCTCAGCCACCGAAGTCATGAGAAAATCTGTACTCTCAGGTGACTCTGCTACCCCTTCAATTACAAATGAAGAGTGTTCTGCAGTGAAGGAATTCCATTTCCACCCATTTCTCCATTTCTCGTTTCCCGTTTCTTATTTCTCCATTCCTGGTTTTACCATTACCCCTTGTTCAGTACATATTATGTCTGCCAATATCACTTAATGTCACTTAATGTTGGTAGTAGGACTAATGTTCCTTGGATACAACACCCATCCTAGGATGGTGGTTGGGTTTGGTAAATGTACAGGTTCCCAGAATCCCACTGCAGCGCTTCCAGTATTCGCAAAGTCCTTTCTCCCTTTCTACTGGTATAATACTACAAACGTAAGTACCACACTGGTCTCATTTACCAACCAACCTAATGGCTTGGAAATGACCTGTCCATATTTACTAGTACAAATAAACAAATAGATTGTAGGAGGATTGCTGCAGTAAGACTCTATTAGGTTCCCGTACTGTCACATTCCACAAGAGAATGGACGAGTTTGCAGCTATGTTGCCATGCAGCTGCGGACCAACTACAGCCTCATGGGTGACCATATGACTGTATTCTTGTTTTACTTTACCGGCCACGCCTTGTGCAGCTATGTTGCCATGTAGCTGCAGTCCTATGTATTACAGCTACACAGTTTTATTTATTTATTGCATTTTTATTTTTTGTGTAGCTGGTAGCTAGTTTGTACATTATTCTATGGGCCAAACAAGTGCACAGCCATTTGCAGCTATGTTGCCATGCAGCTGCGGATCTACGTACTATATACAATTTGTTTTGTAAAGTTTGTTCAATTCACAATTCTATGGGCCAAGTTAGCACACAATTATGCAAGCCATTTACAGCTGGATTGCCATGCAGCTGTGGACCTATCTACTATATACAATCTAATCAAAAACAGCCAAGCTGTAAAAAAAGGTGAGGCCCCCAAAAAGGCCATGGTGAAAAAAGATGTGAAATCCAAGGTGGCGGCCAAGAAATGGCTGTGATGGTAGGTTAATGGTTACATTTTAATAACAACAATTCAGGTGAATTTGGTGCCAAGATCAAGCGGCACAAAATTCACCTGAATTGTCGTTATTAAAATGTAACCATTAACCTACCATCACAGCCATTTCTTGGCCGCCACCTTGGATTTCACATCTTTTTCCACCATGGCCTTTTTGGGGGGCGCACCTTTTTTACAGCTTGGCTGTTTTTGATTAAATATCCACAAATTGCTAATTTAAATTATCAATTTGTGGATTCAGAATACAAAATTACATTCAAGATATCACTTCTTTTTGTATTTGTATACTGCAAAGCCGGCCTATGGCTGGCTTTGGGGCTTCTTTAACCCATGTGTTTTTTTCTTTACTACAGGAAGAAGAAAAGAACTTAAAGAAGAATTTTAGTACTTCAATTATTTTTGATTTTATTAGTAATTATACAAATTATATACATATATTTATTACATGCCCATTATGCCCCACAGGATATTTTTTTGCAGCTGATCTCTCTACTGGGTGACTTGAAATGTAGCTGAACTATATACAGGATGGTTTCTTTGTAGCTGAACTCTCTACAAGGTAACCTCTTCTAGCTGGTCTCTCTACAGGGTATTTTGTTTCTAGCTGAACTCTCTACAGGTGATTTGTTTGCAGCTAAACTCTCTACATGGTGGTGTCTTTGTAGCCGAACTCTCTACATGATGGTTTCTTTGTAGCTGAACTCTCTATAAGGTGACTTCGTCTAGCTGAACTCTCTACAGGGTGATTTTTTTGTAGCTGAACTCTCTGCAGGGTGATTGGTTTGCAGCTGAACTGTCTACATGATGGTTTCTTTGTAGCTGAACTCTCTACAAGGTGACTTCGTCCAGCTGATCTCTCTACGGGGTGATTTGTTTCTAGCTGAACTCTCTACAGGTGATTTGTTTGCAGCTAAACTCTCTACATGGTGGTTTCTTTGTAGCTGAACTCCCTACATGATGGTTTCTTTGTAGCTGAACTCTCTACAAGGTAACTTCTTCTCTACAGGATGATTTGTTGTAGTTGAATTCTCTACAAGGTGGTTTGTATGAGGCTGAACTCTCTACATGGTGGTTTCTTTGTAGCTGAACTCTCTACAGAGTGATTTGTTTGCAGCTGAACTCTCTACATGATGGTTTCTTTGTAACTGAACACTCTACAAGGTGACTTCTTCTAGCTGATCTTTCTACAGGGTGAATTGTTGTAGCTGAACTATCTACAAGGTAACTTCTTCTAGCTGATCTCTATACAGGGTGATTTGTTTGTAGTTGAATTCTGTACAGGTAGTTTCTTTGTAGCTGAACTCTGTACATGATGGTTTCTTTGTAGCTGAACTCTTTACAAGGTAACTTCTTATAGCTGAACTCTCTACGGGGTAATTTCTTTGTAGCTGAACTCTCTATATGATGGTTTCTTTGTAACTGAACTCTCTACAAGGTAACTTCTTCTAGCTGATCTTTTTACTGGGTGATTTGTTTGCAGCTGAACTCTCTACATGGTGGTTTCTTTGTTGCTGAACTCTCTACAAGGTGAATTCTTCTACCTGATCTCTCTACAGGGTAATTTGTTTGTAACTGAACTCTGTACAAGTGCGTTATTTTGGGTGATCTCACTGCAGGTTGATTTGTTTGCAGCTGAACTCCTTACATTGTGTCTAGTTTCTAGCTGATCTCTCTACAGGGTGATTTGTTTCTAGCTGATCTCTCTACAGGGTGATTTTTTGTAGCTGACCTCTCTTCAGGGTGATTTGTTTCTAGCTGATTGCTCTGCAGGTTGATTTGCCTGTAGATGAACTCTCTACAGGGTAACTTGCTTGTAGCTGAACTCCTTACTTTGTGTCTAGTTTGTAGCTGATCTCTCTACAGAGTGATTTGTTTGTAGCTGAACTCCTTACATTGTGTGTAGTTTCTAGCTGATCTTTCTACAGGGTGATTTGTTTGTAGCTGATCTCTATACAAGTTGATTTGTGTGTAGCTGATCTCTCTGCAGGGTGATTTGTTTGTAGCCGATCTCTCTACAAGGTAATTTGATTGTAGCTGAACTATCTATAAGGTGATTTGTATGTAGCTAATCTCTCTGCAGATTGATTTGTTTTAGCTGAACTCTGATTTGTTTTTAGCTTATCTCTGTACAGGTTGATTTGTGTGAAACTGATCTCTCTACAAGCTGATTTGTTTGTAGCTGATCACTCTGCAGGTTGATTTGTTTCTAGATGATCTCTCTACAGGTTGATTTGTTTGTTGCTGATCGCTCTAAAGGTTGATTTGTTTGTAGCTGAACTCTCTGCAAAATGTTTTGTTTGTAGTTGATCTCTCTACAAGATGATTTTTTGTAGCTGACCTCTCTTCAGGGTGATTTGTTTCTAGCTATATCTCTACAGGGTGATTTTTTGTAGCTGACCTCTCTTCAGGGTGATTTGTTTCTAGCTGATCGCTCTACAGGTTGGTTTGTTTGTAGCTGAACTCTCTACACGGTGATTTGCTTGTAGCTGAACTCCTTACATTGTGTCTAGTTTCTAGCTGATCTCTCTACAGGGTGATTTGTTTGTAGCTGATCTCTCTACAAGTTGAATTGTGTGTAGCTGATCTCTCTGCAGGTTGATTTGTTTGTAGCCGATCTCTCTACAAGGTAATTTGTTTGTAGCTGAACTGTCTAAAAGGTGATTTGTTTGTAGCTGATCTCTCTGCAGGTTGATTTGTTTTAGCTGAACTCTCTACAGGATGATTTATTTGTAGCTGAACTCCTTACATTGTGTGTAGTTTCTAGCTGATCTCTCTACAGGGTGATTTGTTTGTAGCTGATCTCTCTACAAGTTGATTTGTGTGTAGCTGATCTCTCTGCAGGTTGATTTGTTTGTAGCCGATCTCTCTATAGGGTAATTTGTTTGTAGCTGAACTCTCTATAAGGTGATTTGTTTGTAGTTGATCTCTCTGCAGGTTGATTTGTTTTAGCTGAACTCTCTACAGGCTGATTTGTTTGTAGCCGATCTCTCTACAGGGTAATTTGTTTGTAGCTGAACTCTCTACAAGTTGATTTGTGTGTAGCTGATCTCTCTGCAGGTTGATTTGTTTGTAGCCGATCTCTCTACAGGGCAATTTGTTTGTAGCTGATCTCTCTACAGGGTGATTTTTTTGTAGCTGACCTCTCTTCAGGGTGATTTGTTTCTAGCTGATCTCTCTACAGGGTGATTTTTTGTAGCTGACCTCTCTGCAGGGTGATTTGTTTCTAGCTGATTGCTCTACAGGTTGATTTGTTTGTAGATGAACTCTCTACAGGGTAATTTGCTTGTAGCTGAACTCCTTACTTTGTGTCTAGTTTGTAGCTGATCTCTCTACAGGTTGATTTGTTTGTAGCTGATCTCTATACAAGTTGATATGTGTGTAGCTGTTCTCTCTGCAGGGTGATTTATTTGTAGCCGATCTCTCTACAAGGTAATTTGTTTGTAGCTGAACTATCTATAAGGTGATTTGTACGTAGCTAATCTCTCTGAAGATTGATTTGTTTTAGCTGAACTCTCTACAGGGTGATTTGTTTCTAGCTTATATCTCTACAGGTTGATTTGTTTGTTGCTGATCGCTCTAAAGGTTGATTTGTTTGTAGCTGAACTCTCTGCAAAGTGTTTTGTTTGTAGATGATTTCTCTACAAGGTGATTTTTTGTAGCTGACCTCTCTTCAGGGTGATTTGTTTCTAGCTGATCGCTCTACAGGTTGGTTTGTTTGTAGCTGAACTCTCTACACGGTGATTTACTTGTAGCTGAACTCCTTACATTGTGTCTAGTTTCTAGCTGATCTCTCTACAGGGTGATTTGTTTGTAGCTGATCTCTCTACAAGTTGAATTGTGTGTAGCTGATCTCTCTGCAGGTTGATTTGTTTGTAGCCGACCTCTCTACAAGGTAATTTGTTTGTAGCTGAACTGTCTAAAAGGTGATTTGTTTGTAGCTGATCTCTCTGCAGGTTGATTTGTTTTAGCTGAACTCTCTACAGGGTGATTTATTTGTAGCTGAACTCCTTACATTGTGTGTAGTTTCTAGCTGATCTCTCTACAGGGTGATTTGTTTGTAGCTGATCTCTCTACAAGTTGAATTGTGTGTAACTGATCTCTCTGCAGGTTGATTTGTTTGTAGCCGATCTCTCTACAAGGTAATTTGTGTTTAGCTGAACTGTCTATAAGGTGATTTGTTTGTAGCTGATCTCTTTGCAGGTTGATTTGTTTTAGCTGATCTCTCTACAGGATGATTTGTTTGTAGCTGTACTCCTTAAATTGTGCCTAGTTTCTAGCTGATTTCTCTACAGGGTGATTTGTTTGTAGCTGATCTCTCTACAAGTTGAATTGTGTGTAACTGATCTCTCTGCAGGTTGATTTGTTTGTAGCCGATCTCTCTACAAGGTAATTTGTGTTTAGCTGAACTGTCTATAAGGTGATTTGTTTCTAGCTGATCTCTCTACAGGTTGATTTGTTTTAGCTGAACTCTCTACAGGGTGATTTGCTTGTAGCTGAACTCCTTACATTGTGTGTAGTTTCTAGCTGATCTCCCTACAGGGTGATTTGTTTGTAGCTGATCTCCCTACAAGTTGATTTGTGTGTAGCTGATCTCTCTGCAGGTTGATTTGTTTGCAGCCGATCTCTCTACAGGTAATCTGTTTGTAGCTGAACTCTCTATAAGGTGATTTGTTTGTAGCTGATCTCTCTGCAGGTTGATTTGTTTTAGCTGAACTCTCTACAGGTTGATTGCTTGTAGCTGAACTCCTTACATTGTGTCTAGTTTCTAGCTGATGTCTCTACAGGGTGATTTTTTGTAGCTGAACTCTCTACAGGGTGATTTGTTTCTAGCTTATCTCTCTACAGGTAGATTTGTGTTGATATGTTCATTGCTGATCGCTCTAAAGGTTGATTTGTTGCAGCTGAACACCCTGCAAAGTGTTTTGTTTGTAGCTGATCACTCTAAAGGGTAATTTGTTTGTAGCTGAACTCTCTCCACAGTGACTTGTGTGTAGCTGAATTTTGTGTAACTGAATTCTCTAGAGAGTGACTTAATTGTAGCTGAATTCTCTACACAGTGCATGACTTGTTTATAGCTGAACTTTCTTCAGTGTGACTTGTAATGTTCTGAATCTCTATAGTGATATATTTTCTTAACTCTCCACATGGTGACTGTCTTCTTGCTGAACTGTCTATAAGATTAACTGTTTGCAGCTGAACTCCCTACAGAATAACTTGTGATGTAATAAAATTCTATAATGGAATAAATATATTAGCCGAATGCTCTATTAGGGTGACTGTTCTATTAGAGTATCTCGATCTCGCATTTGTTACACGGAGTTGGCTTTCGAATCATAACTCAGTGGTTTGTAATCCGATTCTTCTGTACTACTGCAAGGACTTTCTATGAAGATTATTCCAGCTATACTCCGATTTTCAGCTCATTGCTCTAAGCGGTTTGCCTAGTAGGCGAGAAAACTACTACTTTTTCATTCATAAAAATCGATCGCGTAATTGTGACACAGGTTGGGTTTTGTGTCATATCTCCGTGGTCTTTATCTCGGTCCCTTTCAAACCACCAAAAGGCACTCCTACGATGGTTACTCCATCTACATAGCAATTTTTAACTCATTCCATGAAGCGGTTTACCCTGTAGGCGTGACAACAAATCGATCTTGTTTTACGCGAATAATCGGTCATAACTCCTGAACCATTCATCGGATTTGTACCACCAAATTTGATGCTAGGATTCGCCGTTGGACTCCCTTTCTGTGTGCCAAATTTCAAGGCGATCGGAGTACGCGTTTGCTTGTTATAGCAATTTTTGCAAGTGTGCGAAAAGACGAAGAAGAAAAAAAAAAACGAAGAAAAAAAAACGAAACTTTGGCAGCTCGTATCTCGGAAATGGCTCGATGCGATTTCCTGCAAATTTGGAATGTAGACTCCCTTGGCTGGCGGGCAACTGTGTAGCAAATTTGGTTCCAATCAGATAAGTGATCACCGAGATACAAATGTGTGAAAATGACGTTTTCGTTCTTCCTGTCAATATACTCACGGGTGTGGCGCGCCGGCTTCTTGGGCCGCACGACACACTACCGTGTGTCTTGATTGGTTCAATTCACAATTCTATGGCCCAAGTTAGCATACAATTATGACTGTAATTTGCAGGTAGGTTGCCATGCAGCTGCGGACTCACTTATACAATTTGTTTTGTAAAGTTTGCTCAATCCTTAACTTTTATTTTTTTATTTGTTTATTTGTTATTTTTTGTTGTTTTTTTTAAAATTTTATTTTATAATTTTTTTTATTTTTATTTATTTTTTTAATGGGCCAGGTTAGCAAACAATTATAAACACCATTTGCAGCTAGGTTGCCATGCAGCTGCATAGGTATAGAAGTTCTTTCATTCCCTCAATATAGATCCTGCAATAGCAGCAAACAACACACATGATAATTGCAGCTAGGTTGCCATGCAGTTACATACGTATAGAAGTTCTTTCATTCTCTCATTGATAACCCTGCAATAGCAGCAAATAACACACACGCATAACTGCAGCTAGGTTGCCCTGCAGCTGCACAGGTATAGAAGTTTTTTCATTCTCTCATCGATAATCCTGCAATAGTAGTATGCCCTGCTCACAATTTTTTACCCACGTATTATGCTTTTGAGCAATGCTCAAAACCCAAGCCCACCATGCTCAAAATTATGCATTCAAAATCAAGATCATGCACAAGTACTGACTGTTTTATTAGAGTAAATCATTAGTGTTTCCAGACTGCTGTATTAGAGTAAGTGATTGCTGTTTAGAGTATGTTGATCTTATTTCACACCACCAAGCGATGTTAATTAAGTTATAATATGTGGGTTTTTTATTTTATTTTTTTAAATATGAAATACACCAATAATATGTACCAGCTGTGATGATTGGCTTTCTTTTAAGCGTGTGCATTGCACTTTATAATCAAATTTTAAAATATCGTTGGTATTATACTAGCATTATGCTAGATGCTTTTAGCAGCAAATGACATCCACGCATTACTGCAGCTAGGTTGCCATGCAGCTGCGTAGGTATAAAAGGTCTTTCATTCTCTCATTGTAAATCCTGCAATAGCAGCAAATAACACACACACACACACACACACACACACACACACACACACACACACACACACACACACACACACACACACACATATCTGGGTAACATTGCAGCAAACAATGAACAGCACCAAGCAGCTTCATGCAGCAATAGTATCGACATTAATAAATATTGCACTTGTATACATACAGGTGTGGTGTCATGCACATTGCAGCTGAATAGGGTTTGTTTTTTTGTTGAAAAACTGACAGTGGTGGTGCACGCAGAAGTCGGAAGCAGCAAACAATAAACAGTGAAAGTAATATACACAGCAATTCAATAACCCTGCATATATCATTCGCAGATGCATATAGGTATACAAGATCTGTGTTACTATGTTGTCATGCAGCTGCAGACCTACCATTGATAAGAAATATACACATATGCATAAAACACACACACACCCATAGTGGCAAGCAATGAACAGTAACATCACAAAACATCAATACATAATAGTCCAATTGTTCACACATGTTATCTACCCATTATGATCAAAGCATGTCATTCATACCTGCTTACGGGCATCGTATATATATATATATGTATATAAAATTATAACTGTAACTATGTACAGCTATGTTGTCATACATAATTGCACATCTACTATTGATAAGGAACATGTGATCGACTTTAAAGGTCTGACCAAGGAAAGCGTGCTGTTTGTCTGTTGGCATGAGGCTATTGGATTTTCTTTATCATAAGGTGGATGCCATGATGACAGCAGATGACACACCACACGTATCATTGTAGTAACAGCAAACAATAGACAGACAGCTACAGTAAAAAATCACTGTGAAAGGTACTTTTATTATATGGAGAATATACATTTTATCACTGTGATTAATGCTTGTATGCTGATCATATCTGTACACAAGTGTACTCAAATTGAATCTATGTGTACCCACCTTTGAGTAGCACCCATATATACATACACCTCTTTATGTACACCTATTACACAATGTAATTCAATACATTTCATACAACATACAATATTCATAGAAGTTCCATAACATCAACTTTCCCATACAGCTAAAGTCCATTCATCCACATACCAGACTACTCTAAAGAACACACACTACACCTGATGCAAAATTACTCTAATAGAACAATCACTTATATTGTTAGGATAATCAGGGGTTCAAATAACATTCGAATGATCAAAGTCCCACTGTATCTATATATATACCCTGTGTATTTGGCATAATTCATAAGTAATGCTGTTAAATACTATTTGATAGCATTTCGGAGTACAGGCTGTAACGCTGGTGAAACAAGAGGTGGGTGGGAAGATTACAAGCTGTCTTCACTCCACGCCACTGCTATGACACATGGTGCTACTTATCACACGTATAATTCCAATAAGCGCACACACGTGTGCACGTGATGTAATTGCAATTAGTGACACTGACTCACTCAACTGATGGATTACTGTTTAACTGCAGCCCTACCCACATTAACTTAGTTTAAGGTCTTAAACTTCATTTTAGTACACACAACCAATTAACCAGTTATTGCCAATTATTGGTAGGCAATTAACCGGTGACAAAAATTTTGTAGGTGTACAGCACTAATCTAATACCATGCCTATGTGGATGCTATACAATTCAATGACCACCTCAGTTGTCTAACTCCCATACACCTCTCTCTTTTCAGAGTGTCTGATTTTAACCTTGCATGTGATATTACCCAATTATTTATTGCATGTCTCATTAAGAGTGCTGCTGCATGATTGTATTGACAGTGATGCTGCATGATGTAGTGAGTGTACTGGCAAATCAATGCAATGCAATCGCAGCCCATCAGTGCACAGAGTCTGCAAACAGTTATAGAACCACTTCATTCACAACCTGTGCAGCAACTAACAATGAGTCAGTCAGTGTTGGCAATATCTGCCAATGTCAAAAAAGAGAGAGACATGTATGGTTGCAGCTAGAGCACAGAACCATATAAAGGCACTCACAAATACCTTGCACACATGTGTCAACAGGTCATGCATCCATTGCAGGTCTCACCTATGCAAGAATTGCATGGTAAATATCACATGCAAGAGTAAATATCACATGCAAGGTTAAGAGCAGACACCCTTACAGATGTGGTGTTCCATTTATTTTGCTTCAATAGTCAAGAGCATAATTAATGGTGGAGGGACTGTGCAGCAGCAGAGTCCAACGACAAGCTCAGAACATGCAACAGCAAAACAATATTCATGCAGCAGTACCCACATGTGGCAGCCGTATCTGCAGTGCAGTAGCAGTGTCAGCAGTAATAACAAATATACAGTAGCACTCTTAATGTATTATGCATCATCACTCTTAATCCGTTAAGGACTGCTGCTGTAATATTATGTCCAAATAATCTTACGTGAAATAGGCTTGAGCCAATTATGCTTTGAAAATAGCCTATTATGCTTTTGAGCAGTACTCAAAAATCCAACCCATCATCCTCAAAATTATGCTCTTAAAATCAAGATTATGCTCTAGAGTTAGCTGTTTTATTAGAGCATATCAACATTTCTTGACTGCTGTATTACAGTGAGTGACTGCTCTATTAGAGTCTCTCGATCTTGTTTCCATGAAGTGTGAATAATCAGACAAGAAATAATAAAAGTATTAACATTATACATTTTCTTTATATGAAATGCAGTATTAAGATGTACTGTGTTCATATTTTTGGTGTACACATTGTGCATTTTAATTCATTTTTTTTTGATAATCATCCTATTATGCTGGCTTAATGCTTTTGCTAGCCTATTATACTCAAAATTATGCCGGCATAATTGGTGCAAGCCTAACGTGAAAGCCCAGTGCCGTAATATTACGTCCAAGTTTATAGGATGTAAACAAAAAGTTGTAACTCAACAGTAATTAAAGCTATAAGCTTAAAATAAAAGCCATCAAGACACACGGTAGTGTGTCGTGCGGCCCAAGTAGCCGGCGCGCCACACCGTGAGTATATTTACAGGAAGAAAGTAAACGCGATTTTCACACCTTTGTAGCTCCGTGATTCCTTATCCTATTAAAACCAAAGTTGCTACAGAAATGCCGGCGAGGTAGGGGAGTCCACATACCAAATTTGAAGAAAATCGCTCAAGCCATTTCCGAGATACGAGCGGCCAAAGTTTGGGTTTTTTTTCTTCTTCTTCTACTTCTTCTTCTTCTTTTCGCACACTTTGCAAAATCCGCAATAAAACACGAATGCGTACTTGGATCGGGCTGAAATTTGGCACACTTAAAGGGCTCATTAAGGCGAATCTCAGTACCTCGTGTGGTAGGAATCCGATGAACATTCACGGAGTTATGATCGATTATCTGCGTAAAATAAGGTCGAAGGTCTGTCACGCCCACAGGGTAAACCGCTTGAAGGAATGAGCTGAAAATTGCTATGTAGATGGAGTAACTATCGTAGGAGTGCCTTTTTGTGGTTTGAAAGGAATCCAGTTAAAGGCCATCGAGATATGACACAAAACCCAACCTATGTCACAATTACGCGATCGACTTTTATGAATAAAAAAACTATTAGTTTTCACGCCTACCAGCCAAACCGCTTAGAACAGTGAGCTGAAAATCGGTGTGTAGCTGGAATAAGTATCATAGAAAGTCCTTGCAGTAGTACAGAAGAATCGGATTACAAACCACTGAGTTATGATTCCAAAGCCAACTACGTGTAGGATATGCGAGATCGAGATACTCTAATAGAACAGTCACCCTAATAAAGCATTCAGCTACGTTTATAACTTACTCCATTATAGAATTTCTTTGGCATTGAAAGTTATTCTGCAGGGAGTTCAGCTACAAACAGTTAATCTTATAGACAATTCAGCTACAAGCAAGTCATCCTGTAGAGAGTTCAGCTACAAATATGTTGCTGTAGAGATTCAGAACATTATAAGTCACACTGAAGAAAATTCAACTATAAACAAGTCACCTTGTAGAGAGTTCAGCTACAACAAGTCACTCTGTAGAGAATTCAGCTACAAACAAGTCACTGCGTAAAGGGTTCAGCTACAAAAAAAGCTACCTAGTAGAGAGTTCATCTAGATCAGCTACAAACAAGTTACTTTATGCAATGTTCAGCTACAAGTAAGTCACTCTGTAGAGAGTTCAGCTACAAACAAGTCACTCTGTAGTAAAAACAAGTCACCATGGAGAGAGAGTTCAGCAACCAATCAAAAAACCACCATGTAAAAGAGTTCAGCTATACAAACAAGATATAACTCTATAGAGAGATCAGGTAGAAACTTAACAGATCACACTGTAGAGAGTTCAGCTAGAAACAAGTCATCCAGACTGAGTAGAGAGATCAACTAGAAAACATCACCTTGTAGAGAGTTCAAATCAGCCTGCAGATAGTTCAGCTACAAACAAATCACCCTATAGAGAGATCAGCTAGAAGAAGTCACCTTGTAAAGAGTTTAGCTACAAAGAAACTACCATGTAGAGAATTCAGCTATGAACAGATCATCCTGTTGAGAGTTCAGCTAGAAACAAGTCATCCTGTAGAGAGATCAACTAGAAGAAGTTACCTTGTAGAGAGTTCAGCTACAAAGAAACAACCATGTAGAAAGTTCAACTGCAAACAAATCAAACTGTACAGAGTTCAGCTACAAACAAATCACCCTGTAGAGAGATCAGCTAGAAACAAGTCACCCTGTAGAGAAATCAACTAGAAGAAGTTACCTTGTAGAGAGTTCAGCTGCAAACAAACCATCATGTAGAGACTTCAGCTGCAAACAAATCACCCTGTAGATAGTTCAGCTACGAAAGGATCACCCTGTAGAGAGTTCAGCTAGAAACAAGTCATCCTGTAGAGAGATCAGCTAGAAGAAGTTACCTTGTAGAGAGTTCAGCTGCAAACAAACCATCATGTAGAGACTTCAGCTGCAAACAAATCGAATTGTAGAGAGTTAAGCTACCAACAAATCACCATGTACAGAGTTCAGCTAGAAACAAGTTATCCTGTAAAGAGATAAGCTAGAAGAGGTTACCTTGTAGAGTGTTCAGTTATGAACAAACCATCATGTAGAAAGTTCAGCCGCAAACGAATCACCCTGCAGAGAGTTCAGCTACGAGAAGATCACCCTATAGAGAGTTCAGCTAGAAGAAGTCACCTTGTAGAGAATTCAGCTGCAAAGAAACCACCATGTAGATAGTTCAGCTGCAAACAAATCATCCTGTAGAGAGTTCAGCTACGAACAGATCACCCGGTAGAGTTCAGCTAGAAACAAGTCACCCTACAGAGAGATCAGCTAGAAACAGGTCATCCTGTAGAGAGACCAGCTAGAACAAGTCACTTTGTATGTAGAAAGTTCAGCCACAAAAAAAATCACTCTGTAGAGAGGTCAGCTACAAACAAATCTCCCTGTATAGGACTTTGTATGTAGAAAGTTCAGCTACAAAAAAAATCACCCTGTAGAGAGGTCAGCTACAAACAAATCTCCCTGTATAGAGATCAGCTAGAAGAAGTTACCTTGTAGAGAGTTCAGCTACAAAGAAACCATCATGTAGAGAGTTCAGCTGCAAACAAATCACCTGTAGAGAGTACAGCTACAAACAAATCACCCTCTAGAAAGATCAGCTAAAAGAAGTCACCCTGTAGAGAGTTCAGTTACAAATAAACCACCATGTAGAGAGTTCAGCTACAAACTAGTGACCTTGTAGAGACATCAGTTACCTTGTAGAGAGTTCAGCTACAAAGAAACCATCATGTAGAGAGTTCAGCTGCAAACAAATCACCTGTAGAGAGTTCAGCTACAAACAAATTTCCCTGTAGAAAGGTCAGCTAGAAGAAGTCACATTGTAGAGAGTTCAGCTACAAAGAAACCATCATGTAGAGAGTTCAGCTGCAAACAAATCACCTGTAGAGAGTACAGCTACAAACAAATCACCCTCTAGAAAGATCAGCTAAAAGAAGTCACCCTGTAGAGAGTTCAGTTACAAATAAACCACCATGTAGAGAGTTCAGCTACAAACTAGTGACCTTTTAGAGACATCAGTTACCTTGTAGAGAGTTCAGCTACAAAGAAACCATCATGTAGAGAGTTCAGCTGCAAACAAATCACCTGTAGAGAGTTCAGCTACAAACAAATTTCCCTGTAGAAAGGTCAGCTAGAAGAAGTCACATTGTAGAGAGTTCAGCTACAAAGAAACCATCATGTAGAGAGTTCAGCTGCAAACAAATCACCTGTAGAGAGTTCAGCTACAAACAAATTTCCCTGTAGAAAGGTCAGCTAGAAGAAGTCACATTGTAGAGAGTTCAGCTACAAAGAAACCATCATGTAGAGAGTTCAGCTGCAAACAAATCACCTGTAGAGAGTTCAGCTACAAACAAATCTCTCTGTAGAGAGATCAGCTAGATGAAGTTTCGTTCAGCTACAAAAAAATCACCCTGTAGAAAGATTAGCTAGAAGATGTTACCTTGTGGAGAGTTCAGCTACAAAGAAACCATCTTGTAGAGAGTTCAGCTTCAAACAAATCACCTGTAGAGAGTTCAACTACAAACAAATCTCTCTGTAGAGAGATCAGATCAGCTAGAAGAAATTACCTTGTAGAGAGTTCAGCTACAAAGAAACCATCATGTAAAGAGTTCAGCTGCAAACAAATCACCTGTAGAGAGTTCAGCTACAAACAAATTTCCCTGTAGAAAGGTCAGCTAGAAGAAGTCACATTGTAGAGAGTTCAGCTACAAAGAAACCATCATGTAGAGAGTTCAGCTGCAAACAAATCACCTGTAGAGAGTTCAGCTACAAACAAATCTCTCTGTAGAGAGATCAGCTAGATGAAGTTTCGTTCAGCTACAAAAAAATCACCCTGTAGAAAGATTAGCTAGAAGATGTTACCTTGTGGAGAGTTCAGCTACAAAGAAACCATCTTGTAGAGAGTTCAGCTTCAAACAAATCACCTGTAGAGAGTTCAGCTACAAACAAATCTCTCTGTAGAGAGATCAGATCAGCTAGAAGAAATTACCTTGTAGAGAGTTCAGCTACAAAGAAACCATCATGTAAAGAGTTCAGCTGCAAACAAATCACCTGTAGAGAGTTCAGCTACAAACAAATCTCCCTGTAGAAAGGTCAGCTAGAAGAAGTCACCTTCTAGAGAGTTCAGCTACAAACAACCATCATGTAGAGAGTTCAGCTGCAAACAAATCACCTGTATAGAGTTCAGCTACAAACAAATCTCCCTGTAGAGAGATCAGCTAGAAGAAGTTACCTTGTAGAGAGTTTAGCTATAAAGAAACCATCATGTAAAGAGTTCAGCTGCAAACAAATCACCTGTAGAGAGTTCAGCTACAAACAAATCTCTCTGTAGAGAGATCAGCTAGAAGAAGTTACCTTGTAGAGAGTTCAACTACAAAGAAACCATCATGTAAAGAGTTCAGCTGCAAACAAATCACCTGTAGAGACAAACAAATCTCCCTGTAGAAAGGTCAGCTAGAAGAAGTCACCTTGTAGAGAGTTCAGCTACAAAGAACCATCATGTAGAGAGTTCAGCTGCAAACAAATCACCTGTATAGAGTTCAGCTACAAACAAATCTCCCTGTAGAGAGATCAGCTAGAAGAAGTTTCCTTGTAGAGAGTTCAGCTACAAACAAATCACCCTGTAGAAAGATCAGCTAGAAGAAGTTACCTTGTGGAGAGTTCAGCTACAAAGAAACCATCATGTAGAGAGTTCAGCTACAAACAAATCACCTGTATAGAGTTCAGCTACAAACAAATCTCCCTGTAGAGAGATCAGCTAGAAGAAGTTTCCTTGTAGAGAGTTCAGCTACAAACAAATCAATCACCCTGTAGAAAGATCAGCTAGAAGAAGTTACCTTGTGGAGAGTTCAGCTACAAAGAAACCATCATGCAGAGAGTTCAGCTACAAACAAATCACCTGTAGAGAGTTCAGTTACAAACAAATTTCCCTGTAGAGAGATCAGCTAGAAGAAGTTACCTTGTAGAGAGTTCAGCTACAAAGAAACCATCATGTAAAGAGTTCAGCTGCAAACAAATCACCTGTAGAGAGTTCAGCTACAAACAAATCTCTCTGTAGAGAGATCAGCTAGAAGAAGTTACCTTGTAGAGAGTTCAGCTACAAAGAAACCATCATGTAAAGAGTTCAGCTGCAAACAAATCACCTGTAGAGAGTTCAGCTGCAAACATATCTCCCTGTAGAAAGATCAGCTAGAAGAAGTTACCTTGTGGAGAGTTCAGCTACAAAGAAACCATCATGTAGAGAGTTCAGCTGCAAACAAATCACCTGTAGAGAGTTCAGCTACAAACAACCATCATGTAGAGAGTTCAGCTGCAAACAAATCACCTGTATAGAGTTCAGCTACAAACAAATCTCCCTGTAGAGAGATCAGCTAGAAGAAGTTACCTTGTAGAGAGTTTAGCTATAAAGAAACCATCATGTAAAGAGTTCAGCTGCAAACAAATCACCTGTAGAGAGTTCAGCTACAAACAAATCTCTCTGTAGAGAGATCAGCTAGAAGAAGTTACCTTGTAGAGAGTTCAACTACAAAGAAACCATCATGTAAAGAGTTCAGCTGCAAACAAATCACCTGTAGAGACAAACAAATCTCCCTGTAGAAAGGTCAGCTAGAAGAAGTCACCTTGTAGAGAGTTCAGCTACAAAGAACCATCATGTAGAGAGTTCAGCTGCAAACAAATCACCTGTATAGAGTTCAGCTACAAACAAATCTCCCTGTAGAGAGATCAGCTAGAAGAAGTTTCCTTGTAGAGAGTTCAGCTACAAACAAATCACCCTGTAGAAAGATCAGCTAGAAGAAGTTACCTTGTGGAGAGTTCAGCTACAAAGAAACCATCATGTAGAGAGTTCAGCTACAAACAAATCACCTGTATAGAGTTCAGCTACAAACAAATCTCCCTGTAGAGAGATCAGCTAGAAGAAGTTTCCTTGTAGAGAGTTCAGCTACAAACAAATCAATCACCCTGTAGAAAGATCTGCTAGAAGAAGTTACCTTGTGGAGAGTTCAGCTACAAAGAAACCATCATGCAGAGAGTTCAGCTACAAACAAATCACCTGTAGAGAGTTCAGTTACAAACAAATCACCTGTAGAGAGTTCAGTTACAAAGAAACCACCATGTAGAGAGTTCAGCTGCAAAGAAATCACCCTGTAGAAAATTCAGCCACAAACAAATTGCCCTGTAGAAAGATCAGTTAGAAGAAGTTACCTTGTAGAGAGTTCAGCTACAAAGAAACCATTCTGTAAAGAGCTCAGCTGCAAACAAATCACCTGTACAGAATTCAGCTACAAACAAACCACCCTGTAGAGAGATCAGCTAGAAGAAGTTACTTGTATATTGGTAAGCTACAAACAATTCACCCTGTAGAGAGAGCAGCAAGAAGAAGTCACTTTGTAGAGTGTTCAGTTACAAAGAAACCACCATGGAGAGTTCTGTAATAAATATATGTATTAGCACTAGTAATAGCATGGGTAGCAGTGAAATTTGGGATAAATATCACGAGTGTTGTATTGGAAATGGGGATAAATTTCACGAGGCGAAGCTGAGTGAAATTTACCATTTCAAATACAACAAGAGTGGTATTTATCCCAAATTTCACTGCTACCCATGCTATTCCCAGTTAATACCATACTTGCTGCATATACGCATGCTGTGCATTAGCCTTGCCATGTACGCAATTTGTCACTATGTACTAAACACGCGTCGACACTAATTGGCACTACATTGTTAACATAAATTCTAGCCAATGAAATTGCAATTATAACTTTTTCACTGCTGTCAGTGAAATACGGGATAAATTTCACTGCTACTATTGAGACTTTTGTATGGGCAGTGAAGCAGGTATGGTATTATATATATAATTTGTACATTTACTGATAAAATCAGAAATATTTAAAGTACATCTGCTTCATCTTTTCTTCTTCCTGTGGAAAAAAAAAAGACAGGTTAAAAAAGTCCCAAAGCCGGTCTATGGCCGGATAGGCCGGCTTTGGGGTATACAAATACCAAAAGAAGGGAAATCTAATCCAAAACAGCCAGCTGTAAAAAAAGTGTGCGGCCCTCAAAAAGGCTATATTGAAAAAAGATGTGAAATCCAGGGTGGCGGCCAAGAAATGTCTGTGATGGTAGGTTAATGGTAAAAATTTTAATAACGGCAATTTAGATGAATTTTTTGCCAAGATCAAGCGGTACAAAATTCACCTGAATTGTTGTTATTAAAATTTTTACCATTAACCTACCATCACAGCCATTTCTTGGCCGCCACCTTGGATTTCACATCTTTTTTCAATATAGCCTTTTTGAGGGCCGCACACTTTTTTTACAGCTGGCTGTTTTGGATTAGATTATATTTACCATTAATATGTGATTCTTTTGATATACAAGACCAATATATTACGTGGAACTACGCTAGAAAGAACTAGCCTCCTAGTTATAAGTATATCATATTTACACAACGGTTAGGCCTGCGCCTATTATGCCAGCATAATCTTGAGAATAATAGGTCACCAATTTCATGAGAATAATTTCGGATAATAGGATGGTTACAGGCATAAATTTAGAATAATTGGACGACCTCGGGAATAATCGTTGGAATTAGGGTGTGTGTCTCTTCTTGATTACCTAGAAGAAAGAGTTAAGCTACTACAAATGATATAAAGCTGATAGGAGTGCTGGCTGAAAGGACCTGAAAAGCCTCTAAAAGATAGATACACTCTAATAGAACGCTCAAATACTCTAATAGAGTAGTCAGATCATTTCATGTTAATAATCCGCAGCCAGCATCGGGGATTTAACTGCATGATTATCTGCAATTCTGAAACTTGTACATCTTATATCAATTTAAGTCTGAGCATTATTATCTACCTAACTTAGTAGCTATACAGTAGTTACAGCATATCAAGACACACGATAGTGTATCGTGCGGCCCAAGAAGCCGGCGCGCCACACCGTGAGTATATTGACAGGAAGAACGAAAACGTCATTTTCACACCTTTGTATCTAAGTCATCACTTATCTGATTGGAACCAAATTTGCTACACAGTTGTCCGCCAGCCAAGGGAGTCTACATTCCAAATTTGAAGGAAATCGCTCGAGCCATTTCCGAGATACGAGCTGCCAAAGTTTCGTTTTTTTTTCTTCGTATTTTTTTTTTCTTCTTCGTCTTTTCGCACACTTGCAAAAATTGCTATAACAAGCAAACGCGTACTCCGATCGCCTTGAAATTTGGCACACAGAAAGGCAGTCCAAAGGCGAATCCTAGCATCAAATTTGGTACAAATCCGATGAATGGTTCAGGAGTTATGACCGATTATTCGCGTAAAACAAGATCTATTTGTTGTCACGCCTACAGGGTAAACCGCTTCATGGAATGAGTTGAAAATTGCTATGTAGATGGAGTAACCATCGTAGGAGTGCCTTTTGGTGGTTTGAAAGGAATCGAGATAAAGACCACGGAGATATGACACAAAACCCAACCTGTGTCACAATTACGCGATCGATTTTTATGAATAAAAAAGTATTAGTTTTCACGCCTACTAGGCAAACCGCTTAGAGCAATGAGCTGAAAATCGGTGTATATCTGGAATAATCTTCATAGAAAGTTCTTGCAGTAGTACAGAAGAATCGGATTACAAACCACTGAGTTATGATTCGAAAGCCAACTCCGTGTAGCAAATGTGAGATCGAGATACTCTAATAGAACAGTCACCCTAATAGAGCATTCGGCTAATTTATTTACTCCATTATAGAATTTTATTACATCACAAGTTATTCTGTAGGGAGTTCAGCTGCAAACAGTTAATCTTATAGACAGTTCAGCAAGAAGACAGTCATCATGTAGAGAGTTAAGCAAATATATCACTATAGAGATTCAGAACATTACAAGTCACACTGAAGAAAGTTCAGCTATAAACAAGTCATGCACTGTGTAGAGAATTCAGCTACAATTAAGTCACTCTCTAGAGAATTCAGTTACACAGAATTCAGCTACACACAAGTCACTGTGGAGAGAGTTCAGCTACAAACAAATTACCCTTTAGAGTGATCAGCTACAAACAAAACACTTTGCAGGGTGTTCAGCTGCAACAAATCAACCTTTAGAGCGATCAGCAATGAACAAATCAACACAAATCTACCTGTAGAGAGATCAGCTAGAAACAAATCACCCTGAAGAGAGTTCAGCTACAAAAAAATCACCCTGTAGAGACATCAGCTAGAAACTAGACACAATGTAAGGAGTTCAGCTACAAGCAATCAACCTGTAGAGAGTTCAGCTAAAACAAATCAACCTGCAGAGAGATTAGCTACAAACAAATCACCATATAGAGAGTTCAGCTAAAAACAGATTACCTGTAGATAGATCGGCTACAAACAAATCAACCTGCAGAGAGATCAGCTACACACAAATCACCCTGTAGAGAGATCAGCTACACACAAATCACCCTGTAGAGAGATCAGCTAGAAACTACACACAATGTAAGGAGTTCAGCTAAAAACAAATCACTCTGTAGAGAGATCAGCTACAAACTAGACACAAAGTAAGGAGTTCAGCTACAGGTAAATTACCCTGTAGAGAGTTCATCTACAAACAAATCAACCTGTAGAGCAATCAGCTAGAAACAAATCACCCTGAAGAGAGGTCAGCTACAAAAAATCACCCTGTAGAGAGATCAGCTAGAAACAAATCACCCTGAAGAGAGGTCAGCTACAAAAAAATCACCCTGTAGAGAGATCAGCTACAAACAAATTGCCCTGTAGAGAGATCAGCTACAAGCAAAACACCCTGTAGAGAGTTCAGCAACAAAGAAACCACCATGTAGAGAGTTCAGCTACCAACAAATTACCCTGTAGAGAGATCGGCTACAAACAAATCAGCCTGTAGAGAGATCAGCTAGAAACAAATTACCCTATAGAGAGATCGGCTACAAACAAATCAACCTGCAGAGAGATCAGCTACACACAAATCAACTTATAGAGAGATCAACTACAAACAAATCACCCTGTAGAGAGATCAGCTAGAAACTACACACAATGTAAGGAGTTCAGCTACAAATAAATCACCCTGTAGAGAGCTCAGCTAAAACAAATCAACCTGCAGAGAGATCAGCTACAAACAAATCACCTTTTAGACAGTTCAGCTACAAATAAATTACCTTGTGGAGAGATCGGCTACAAACAAATCAACCTCCAGAGAGATTAGCTACACACAATTCAACTTGTAGAGAGATCAGCTACAAACAAATCACCCTGTAGAGAGATCAGCTAGAAACTAGACACAATGTAAGGAGTTCAGCTACATGCAAATCACCGTGTAGAGAGTTCAGCTACAAACAAACCAACCTGTAGAGCGATCGGCTAGAAACAAATCACCCTGAAGAGAGGTCAGCTACAAAAAATCACCCTGTAGAGATATCAGCTAGAAACAAATCACCCTGAAGAGAGGTCAGCTACAAAAAAATCACCCTGTAGAGAGATCAGCTAGAAACAAATCACCCTGAAGAGAGGTCAGCTACAAACAAAACACTTTGCAGAGAATTCAGCTACAAACAAATCAGCTTGTAGAGAGATCAGTTACACACAAATCAACCTGTAGAGAGATAAGCTAGAAACAAATCACCCTGTAGAGAGTAGCTACAAGCAAAACACCCTGTAGAGAGTTCAGCAACAAAGAAACCACCATGTAGAGAGTTCAGCTGCAAACAAATCACCTTATAGAGAGTTCAGCTACAAACAAATCACCCTAGAAACTAGATACAATGTAAGGAGTTCAGCTACAAGCAAATCACCCTTTAGTGAGTTCAGCTACAAACAAATCAACCTGCAGTGAAATCACCTACAAAAATGCACCTTGTACAGAGTTCAGCTACAAACAAATTACCCTGTAGAGAGATCGGCTACAAACAAATCAACCAGTAGAAAGATCAGCTACACACAAATCAACTTGTAGAGAGATCAGCTACAAACAAATCACCCTGTAGAAAGATCAGCTAGAAACCAGACACAATGTAAGGAGTTCAGCTACAAGTAAATCACCCTGTAGAGAGTTCAGCTAAAACAAATCAACATGCAGAGAGATCAGCTACAAATAAATCACTTTACAGACAGTTCAGCTACAAACAAATTACCTTGTAGAGAGATCGGCTGCAAATTAATCAACCTGCAGAGAGATCAGCTACACACAAATCAACTTGTAGAGAGATCAGCTACAAACAAATCACCCTGTAGAGAGATCAGCTACAAACTAGATACAATGCAAGGAGTTCAGCTATATACAAGCAAAATCACCCTTTAGTGAGTTCAGCTACAAACAAATCAACCTGCAGTGAGATCACCCACAAAAACGCACTTGTACAGAGTTCAGTTACAAACAAATCACCCTGTAGAGAGATCAGCAACAAAGAAACCACCATGTAGAGAGTTCAGCTGCAAACAAATCACCCAGTAGAAAGATCAGCTAGAAGAAGTTACCTTGTAGAGAGTTCAGTTACAAAGAAACCATCATATAGAGAGTTCAGTTACAAAGAAACCATCATATAGAGAGTTCAGCTACAAAGAAATTACCCCGTAGAGAGTTCAGCTAGAAGAAGTCACCTTGTAAAGAGTTCAGCTACAAAGAAACCATCATGTACAGAGTTCAGCTACAAAGAAACTACCTGTACAGAATTCAACTACAAACAAATTACCCTGTACAGAGATCAGCTAGAAGAAGTTACCTTGTAGATAGTTCAGCTACAACAATTCACCCTGTAGAGAGATCAGCTAGAAGAAGTCACCTTGTAGAGTGTTCAGTTACAAAGAAACCATCATGTAGAGAGTTCAGCTGCAAACAAATCACTCTGTAGAGAGTTCAGCTACAAAGAAACCGCCATGTAGAGAGTTCAGCCTCATACAAACTACCTTGTAGAGAATTCAACTACAACAAATCACCCTGTAGAGAAGAAGTTACCTTGTAGAGAGTTCAGCTACAAAGAAACCATCATGTAGAGAGTTCAGCTACAAAGAAACCACCTAGTAGAGAGTTTAGCTGCAAACAGATCACCTGTAGAGAGTTCAGCTAGAAACAAATCACCCCGTAGAGAGATCAGCTGGACGAAGTCACCTTGTAGAGAGTTCAGCTACAAAGAAACCATCATGTAGAGAGTTCAGCTGCAAACAAATCACCCTACAGAGAGTTCAGCTACAAAAAATCACCCTGTAGAGAGTTCAGCTAGACGAAGTCACCTTATAGAGAGTTCAGCTACAAAGAAACCATCATGTAGAGAGTTCGGCTACAAAGACACCACCATGTAGAGAGTTTAGCTGCAAACAAATCACCTGTAGAGAGTTCAGCTAGAAACAAAATACCCTGTAGAGAGACCAGCTAGAAGAGGTTACCTTGTAGAGAGTGCAGCTACAAAGAAACCATCCTGTATATAGTTCAGCTATATTTCAAGTCACCCAGTAGAGAGATCAGCTGCAAAAAAATATCCTGTGGGGAATAATGGGCATTTAATAAGTATATGTATATAATTTGTATAATTACTAATGAAATCAAAAATAATTGAAGTACTAAAAGTCTTCTTTAAGTTCTTTTCTTCTTCCTGTAGTAAAGAAAAAAACACATGGGTTAAAAAAGCCCCAAAGCCAGCCATAGGCCGGCTTTGCAGTATACAAATACAAAAAGAAGTGATATCTAATCAAAAAACAGCCAAGCTGTAAAAAAAGGTGCGGCCCCCAAAAAGGCCATGGTGAAAAAAGATGTGAAATCCAAGGTGGCGGCCAAGAAATGGCTGTGATGGTAGGTTAATGGTTACATTTTAATAACGACAATTCAGGTGAATTTTGTGCCGCTTGGTCTTGGCACCAAATTCACCTGAATTGTTGTTATTAAAATGTAACCATTAACCTACCATCACAGCCATTTCTTGGCCGCCACCTTGGATTTCACATCTTTTTTCACCATGGCCTTTTTGGGGGCCGCACCTTTTTTTACAGCTTGGCTGTTTTTGATTAGATTATTATAACACACTAATAATTAAATACACTTGAATTATTACTGTAAGTCTGCTGTAACTATTATGGATAGAAAAATGATGTGTAAGATGGAATGCTTCATATATGGCTATTAATAATTTGTACAAAACTACTTATAGCAGCACCTTGAAAACTAAGCGACTAGCCACATATATAATCCTGAATGAGAATAATTATGAAATAATAGGCTGGATACAAGAATAGCAAAATGAATAATAGGAAATTTTTTTGGGAAATTCTGGAAAGAATAGTAGGTAAAATTTTGAGCAAAATAGGCTCAGGCCTAACAACGGTAAAACTAACCTTGTACAAATCCGTCCCTTGTTGCTTGTTTTGAACTGAAATAAATTCATGGCACTCTTCATTTAGAGATACATCTAATGATATACAAGATCATATAATGGCATTCTTTAAAAGGAGTAAATCGATGGCTTATAACAGATCACATCACGAAGAAGACAGATCATCACCGATGTTAACAAATCGCTTTGTTGGTTAAAAGTTTTACACACTGATATTTCTACTTATTATTGATAGGTGAATCTGTACTACAGTTTGTATAAGCCCTCACTACTTCCTGGAGTTTTGGTGATGCTACAAACTTGCTAAGTAATAGAGTGCGCAAATTTCATAAAACTCGCAGGTTTTCAGGGTAGGCACTGTGTAAATTACTGTGGTCCTTAATGTATTATGCAGAGTTATTCACAGGCCATTTACTGATGTGTGTGTGGTCGTATGGTTGGCTGCCAAGGGTATTAGTGAACTGGATAGTGTACATGGTGGTTGCTGCACTTCAGTCATTTGTGGGCTGCTGCACAGGCATAGTATTTGTGGCTGTTGCAACTGCTTGTCACACTGTAGTAGTTACTGCACCTCAGTTGCTTTCAAAAACACAGCATGCTCATAGGATGCTGCATACCAGTAACTGGGGCTATGTGTACTCGGTTCTGCCTGTGGTTGACTGCAGGCTTACCATACACCCACAGTTTACTGCAGCGTAAATTGGTGTAGTTGTTTGCGGGTTTGTGGTGTACGTATCTCTAGTTGCCTCTCCTAAACATCACTGATTTGGCCATTTATGATAGTTTTGCTCATGAAGTTTATGCTGTATTCCAGTTGTGCAGCATGCGTAATTATGCACATAGGTTGCTGCTTGCCTGTGACTACCTCTTGGATCCACTTTAAATTCTTCACTGATATCTGCATGGATAATAAATTTTGCTATGTTTGCAAACTTGGTGCTCGTCTTGCATTTCAGGATGTATTAGTTCTGCACTTATACTTGTGTACTAGCTTTAGAATACCTGTGTATTGGTAGCTGCTGCTTTCTGCGTGGTTGCTGTGTGCCTGGCATACTGGGTGTGCTACATACGTATTAAGGCATGATAAGTGTTGCTTGCATCCTCCTTTGCATGTTTGTTGGTGATTGCATGTGTACTGGTATTTGGCTACACTAATAAGCTTTGCACATGTGTTACAGATGTGATGCATCTGTCTTCATGCATATGGGTTGTTCTTTGCCTTATTGACTGTGCTTCGGTGCATGTTAGTTGCAGCATGTGGGGAATCCTGGGATCTGTGGCTGTCTTTTCAGGCTTGCTGCATATGTGTCTCCAGGTTCTGGTTGAGATTACTGTATTTGTTGTTACTTGTAATGCATCCTTATTCTCACAGGGTTATTTGCTACTGTGTCCCTGTGTGCATTTGTGTTGTTGGTAGTTAAGTGGCTGTGGCCCAGTGCCTAATTATTGTGGGCTTACTGCATGGCCACTCATATTGGCTCCGGTTGAAGGTTCATTTGGGCTTTTTCCAGTGTCTGCATGAGTAGAGATTTTTGCTGTAATTACAGTCTGAATAGTACATTAGCTGCTGCATGTAGGTAGGCGATGTCTACATGCAGCTGTCTCCACGCTGTGGTCAGGCGCGTTTGCACACTCCTTAATGCCTATGCCTATTTCAGCATGTGAAGTGGCATCTCACTATATTGAACACATGTTCTGTATTCCAGATGCAAAATTTGCAGCACATGTACTACCATGAAGGTTTACTTAGTTGCATGCTCAATTATGCTTGTATGGCTATTTACATGTTCGCTACCTGCTACTATAACTCCACCCCATGAACTTTTAGTGTATTGCATGCATGCATGCATTTGAATGTGTCATTTGTGGCTCATGTGTATCGGTGTTATATATATTTATCCTGATATTGCAGGTGTTAAATCTATTAGTATAGTCAGTAGATCATCAAAACTATTTATTCTGATGGAGTAATGCAAGCTCAGGAAACTGGGGAAATTTGGAGGAATTTGGGTGACTTAGATGCTATATGTGCGCTTGTAAAGCTTCATCAAATTATACAAAAATTAACTTGTTTGACATTGCAGCTTTTAATGGCTATACGTGTCGTGTTTGGTTTGCTATTGATCAAGTGCTGCGGTTTGATGTGACTTAGCAGTTTGCTATCATCTGTTGTTTTGGAAGACTATACATACTAAGCTGTAAATGTAATGTTTACCAACCCTCTTTGTGGAGGAGACTATCACCAATCCTATAACTCCATTATTCATCCAAACTCGTTATCTTTATCCTATATGATATATCTATAATGTGTAACCTCTGTCATGTATCTAATATCATTGTGTCATTGTTACTTGATTAATTGTTGTGTATTGTTACGTACATTTACTGGCTTTAATTAAAAATTAATGTTATGTGCTTAGCTTTAGGGCAAAGTAGGCAATAGAGCTAGGTGCAGTGGAAGGGTGGTGTGTATAGCTAGGGAAATGTACTAGTGCGTATGTATATACAGAATGGAGTCCTGAATGGGTGGCGGCATTGCCATTGCCCCCCTAAAGTGTGCCATGGCACCCAGTATCCAAGCAATGATGTAACTGTCTTGGTAGTTTGCTACTATATCGGAAACCAGCTTCTCAGTTTTGCATGAACCAGTGTCTTAAGATTTAAAAATTCATAGCAACTTTAAAGTGCTTGCACTTTTATACTTGGTCATACACAACCAATACTGCTAAGGTGCCATGAAGGTATTATGAGGCTGGTTTCTGGTCAATATTTTTTCGTGGGAAGGTATAAATCCTATACCATGTATGACAATTAGATATCAAGACACACGATAGTGTGTCGTGCGGCCCAAGAAGCCGGCGCGCCACACCGTGGGTATATCAACAGGAAGAACGAAAACGTCATTTTCACACTTTGTATCTAGGTGATCCCTTATCCGATTGAAACCAAATTTGCTACAGTGTTTCCCGCTAGCTAGGGGAGTCTACATTCCAAATTGGAAGGAAATCGCTCCAGCCATTTCCGAGATACGAGCTTCCAAATTTTTGATTTTTCTTCGTCTTTTCGCACACTTGTAAAAATTGCTATAAAACGCAAACGCGTACTCCGATCGCCTTGAAATTTGGCACACAACAAGGAAGTCCAAAGACGAATCCTAGTATCAATATGGTGCAACTCCGATGAATGGTTCAGGATTTATGACCGATTATTCGCGTTAAACAAGATTGATTTGTTGTCACACCTACAGGGTAAACCGCTTCATGGAATGAATTGAAAATTGCTATGTAGATGGAGTAACCATCGTAGGAGTGCCTTTTAGTGGGTTGAAAGGAATCCAGATAATGACCATGGAGATATGACACAAAATCCAACCTGTGTTACAATTACGTGATCGAATGTTTATGAATGAAAAGTATTAGTTTTTACGCCTACTACACAAACCACTTAGAGCAATGAGCTGAAAATCGGTGTATAGCTGGAATACTCTTCATAGAAAGTCCTTGCAGTAGTACAGAAGAATCGGATTACAAACCACTGAGTTATGATTGAAATCCAACTCCGTGTAACAAATGCGAGATCAAGATACTCTAATAGAACAGTCACCCTAATAGATCATTCAGCTAATTTATTTACTCCATTATAGAATTCTATTACATTGCAAGTTATTCTGTCGGGAGTTCAGCTGCAAACAGTTAATCTTGTAGACAGTTCAGCAAGAAGCAAGTCACCCAATAGAGAGTTCAGCTACAAATATATCGCTGTAGTGATTCACAAGAATCAGAACATTACAAGTCACACTGAAGAGAGTTCAGCTATAAACAAGTCATGCACCCTGTAGAGAGTTCGGCTACACTCTCTAGAGAATTCAGCTACAAACAAATCACTGTGGAGAGAGTTCAGCTACAAAGAAACTACCCTGTAGAGAGTTCACCTGTACAAACAAGTTACCCTATAGAGATCAGCTGCAAACAAGTAACCCTGTAGAGATTTCAGCTACAGACAAGTCACTTTATAGTTTATACAATGTTCAGCTACAAGTAAGTCACTCTGTAGAGAATTTTGCTACAAACAAGTCACCCTGTAAAAGAGTTCAGCTATACAAACAAGTTGCTCTGTAGAGAGATCAGCTGAAAACAAGAGATAGTTCAGTTAGAAGTAACCACCCTATAGAGATCTCAGCTGCAAAGAAACCCTGTAGAGAGATCAACTACAAACCAATCACCCTGCAGAGCATTCAGCTATAACAAATCACCCTGTAGAAAGTTTAGGTACAAACAAATCACTCTATATAGAGTTCAGCTACAAAAAATATCGCTCTGTAGAGAGTTCAACTACAAAGAAACCATCCTGTAGAGAGTTCAACTACAAACAAGTTACCCTATGGTGAGATCAGTTTGAAACAAGAGATTTGATCAGCTACAAACAAATTATGTTGTAGAGAGTTCAGCTATACAAGATCAGCTAGAAGAAGTCACCGTCTAGAGAGATCAGCTAGAAGCAAGTCACCTTGTAGAGAGTTCAGCTACAAAGAAACCATCCTGTAGAGAGTTCAGCTACAAACAAATCCCCTTCATAGAATTCAGCTGCAAATAAATTACCCTGTAGAGAGATCAGCTAGAAACAAATCACCCTGTAGAGAGATCAGCTAGAAACAAGTCACCTTGTAGAGAGTTCAGTGATAAAGAAACCATCCTGTAGAGAGATCAGCTAGAAACAAATCTCCCTGTAGAGAGTTCAGCTACAAACAAATCACCCTGTAGAGAGATCAGCTAGAAACTAGACACATAATAGGGAATTCGGTTACAAGCAAATTACCCTGTACAGAGTTCAGCTACAAACAAATCACCTAGTGAGTTCAGCTACAAATAAATTACCCTGTAGAGAGATCAGCTACAAACAAACACCTTGTACAGACTTCAGCTACAAACAAATCAACCTCTAGAGATTTCAGTTACAAACAAATCACCCAGTGTAGAGAGATCAGCTACAACCAAATCACTCTGTAGAGAGATCAGCAACAAACAAATCACTGTGTAGAGAGTTCAGCTACAAAAAATCACCCTGTGGAGAGATCAGCTAGAAACACATCACCCTGTAGAGAGTTCAGCTACAAACAAATCACCTTGCAGAGATTTACGCTAAAAAAATTACCATGCAGAGAAATCAGCTACAAACAAATCACCTTGTAGAGAGTTCACTTACAAACAAATTTACTCATAGAGATATCAGTTAAAAACAAATCACCCCTTGTAGAGAGATCAGATCACCCTGTAAAGAGTTCAGCTACAAACAAATCACCCTGTAGAAAGTTCAGGTATAAAAAATCACCCTGTAGATAGTTTTGATACAAACAAATCACCCTGTAGAGAGTTCAGCAAGATAAAAGTCACTCTGCAGAGAGATCAGGTCACCCTATAGTCAAGAGGTCAGCTAGAAGAAGTCACCTTGTAGAGAGTTCAGCAACAAAGAACCCACTCTGTAGAGAGTTCAGCTAGAAACAAGTTACCCTATAGAGAGATCACCTAGAAACAAGTCCTCCTGTAGAGAATTCAGCTACAAACAAATCACCCTGTAGATATTTCAGCTACAAACAGATCATCCTGTAGATAGTTCAGCTTTAGATACAAGTCACCCTGTAGTAGGAAAAGTCACCTTGTAGAAAGATCAGCTAGAAACAAGTCACCTTGTAGAGACCAGCTACAAAGAAACCATCCTGTAGAGAGTTCAGCTATGAACAAATCACCCAGTAGATAGTTCAGCTACAAAGAAACCATCCTGTAGAGAGTTCAGCTACGAACAAATCACCAAGTAGAGAGTTCAGCTATGAACAGATCACCCTGTAGAGAGTTCAGCTATACAAGTCACCCTGTAGAGAGATCAGCTAGAAGAAGTCACCGTCTAGAGAGATCAGCTAAAAGCAAGTCACCTTGTAGAGAGTTCAGCTACTGTACAAAGAAACCATCCTGTAGAGACTTCAACTACAAACAAATCACCCTGCATAGAATTCAGCTGCAAATAGCTACAAACAAATCACCCTGTAGAGTGTTCAGCTAGATAAAAGTCGCCCTACAGAGAGATCAGGTCACCCTATAGAGAGATCAGCTAGAAGAAGTCAGAGTTCAGCTACAAAGAATCCACTCTGTAGAGAGTTCAGCTAGAAACAAGTTACCTTATAGAGAGATCAGCTAGAAATAAGAGATTTAAGTTACAAACAGATCATCCTGTAGATAGTTCAGCTAGATACAAGTCACCCTATAGAGAGATCAGCTAGAAACAAGTCACCTTGTAGAGAGTTCAGTGACAAAGAAACCATCCTGTAGATAGTTTAGGTACAAACAATCACCCTGCACAGAGTTCAACTGCAAATAAATCACCCTGTAGAGAGTTCAGCTACAAACAAATCAACCTGTAGAGTATTCAGCTAGATAAAAGTCACCCTACAGAGAGATCAGGTCACCCTATAGAGAGATCAGCTAGAAGAAGTCACCTTGTAGAAAGTTCAGCTATATACAAAGAACCCACTCTGTAGAGAGTTCAACTAGAAACAAGTTACCCTATAGAGAGGTCAGCTAGAAACAAATCACCCTGTAGAGAGATCAGCTGCAAACAAATCACCCTGTAGAGAGTTCAGCTACAAACAAAGCAACCTGTAGAGAGTTCAGCTACATTTCATAATAAGTCCCTTAGTAGAGAGATCAGCTGTGAACAACTTGTCAAGTTATCCAATAGGGAATAGTAGACATGTAATAAATATATGTATATAATTTGTATAATCACTGATAAAACCAAAAACAGTTGAAGTATTAAAAATCCAATGGCGGATCCAGGATGGGACATTTGGCACCTCCCCTCACCTTGTGGTGGAGCCAGCCATACTTCTGATTAAAATAGCTAGCTACTAAACTTTATGTCAGTCCAAGATCAGTTAAAACTCATGAAAATATGTACATTTTAATAGCATTTATTACAAATCCACTTGAAACCAAAGCAAACCAAAGCCAAAATAGCTCTGAAATTGTCACCCAGCACCTTCATGCATACTAAGCACCACTAAAAATAATTATCGTGTTGCTGTTGTTTAAGACATTCAGAGCCTTTAAACAGCTTTTAAGACTTCACAACCACCTGAAAAGATCAAAATGGCAAAATCAGCAGTAAGACACTACTAAGAGGTAATTATTTGCTGCTTCAAAAATACAGCAACTAACAAGAGAATCTGGCTCTCCCCAACCATCTACAACTGGGCCTGTTTGTGCCCCTCCCCTTGCCAACTCCTGGATCCGCCCCTGAAATCTGCTTTGTCTTTTTATTCTTCCTGTGGTATAGAAAAAGGATAGGTTAAAGCAGAAAAATGACTTCTTTTTGTATTTGTATACCCCAAAGCCAGCCTAAGCTGGCCTATGGCTGGCTTTGGGGTATACATATACAAAAAGAAGTGATATCTAATCAAAAACAGCCAAGCTGTAAAAAAAAGTGCAACCCCTAAAAAGGCCATGGTGAAAAAGGATGTGAAATGCAAGGTGGTGGCCAAGAAATGGCTGTGATGGTAGGTTAATGTTAAAAATTTTAATAACGACAATTCAGGTGAATTTGGTGCCAAAACACAAATTCACATGAATTGTCGCACCTTTTTTACAACTTGGCTGTTTTTGATTAGATATAAATATATGCTAACATTGGTACCTACCCAACTTGCAGGATTATCTCCATATTAATGATCTTAAACCAAAGGGAACCAAGCACTAAATATCAACACCATTTGTGTAATATGGCATGCATGGTGATGTTATTTTCAAAGAACATGAGGCTGTCCTATGCCATCCTGCAAGCATTCTAAAATGATGCAAGAATGCAGGTAACTTTACTACAGCAGAGCTGCATGTGACTATGATGACAATAGTAGTATCGTGCATATAAACACATAGATGCAAACTTTGCATATGTATGTTTCACAATTTCTGTAGTGTTTGGATTGATTGCAGAAATGCTTCTTGTTCTGTTCTGTGTTTGTAACACTATATAATGAGTGGGAAAATGAACCACAATCCTTTCCAGTCATTGATAGTCGGGGCGTGCGTACAGTCACTCAATTAATTTTTATAATGTGTCTGGCCAGTGCCATTCTTTCCTTTGATGTGGTATGCATTGGTTCACCAGTTGTAATAAATCTATATTACAAAAAAGTAAACAAACAAGTGTAAGGAAAATTAGAAATGTTAAAATAAAAAGCAATAAAACAAGTGAGGTCATCTACACTTGCAGCTATACTAGTGGACATTTAATACTTACTTCAGTATATAACTGAAGTAGGAATTAAATGCGCACTAGTACAGTTTATACAGTACAGTTTACTAGTACACTAGTACAGTTTGCCTACAGTGTACTAGTACTAGTACTAGTAGTGTACTAGTACATTAGAATAGTTTTTTTTTTTTTTGAACTAGTACACTGACTTGTTTCATTTCGATGATCCCAATTCAAATGTGAAAATTCTACACATATTGCAATGGGTACAATACATACGTATTCTAAAATCCATAAAATTAAGAACCTACAGTGAAGACACATACTAACAACAAAGTTTGGATATCATCTTATCCACCTATTCACCACTCAAATCTAACTTCACACACATGTAATGTAACAACACATAGTAGCAAACATGGCACATGTGCACTTTTAAAATCCATGCGTGTGAGTAAAAATACATGCAGCTGCTAGGCTGCAACCCATGTGTACACGTCTGTGTGTGTGTGTAAGATAGCAACCCGCATGTAGCTACATGCACGTAGGCTGGCACAGCAGTGATGGATTGTCCAATGACCAATTTATAAGTGTGGTTAGTTAAACCATTTCTTACATTAGGCCAAGCAAAGTTAATTGTAAGTTTCTGGTCAGATCAATTCCCCAAAATTGACCAGGTGACCAGGCTTCTTTTTTTTGCAACTTTATACTACATTTGACATAGCAGTACATAGAATTATAGAGACAAACAAAGTTAATGTATAAAGCCTTATAAGAAAGAAAAGCGTGCTTACAAGACAAAAAAACTTAAACAGCTATAAACAACATAAATTATTGTATGGTGATGGTGTAATTCATTCAGCAAAAAATGACCAGGAAGGGAACCCGAAACATATAATTAACTTTTCATGGCCTTAGCTATGCATGTTTTTATACTGTAGGGTAATCCACTGGTACAATCATCTCACTGGAGCTGTGGAAGTAATAATCCGGATTTTGCAAAATACAATCATCTCTGGACTTTAACTGTACCTACAATTATATCATTTCACACTAGAACACGTTGCACTCAAGTGTTATGCAATCTTCATCATTGCTAAAAGTGTTGTCAGCAAGTGGTCAGCATGGTTATCACGTAATATGCTAATTTTAATTACTCTAAAATTTTTACAAACACTGCTGTACATAGACTCTATTCAGTTTGCACTTGGATATCCTAATACTGGTATATACTCCATAAGGTGAGTTGGCAGTCATCACAGGAACTGAGAAACTCTGAGGTGTCCTCATTTTCAAGTGTCCTGATTAACAGGCTCCACTGTACAGCTGTAACACTGAAAAGCGGTTCCATTAACCCTCGTAACTTAGCCTCAGCAATCTGAACACTTAGTAATGGTCCCAAAGTATGTTTTAGCATGTGAAAATAACGACACCTTAATAATCAGGACACTTTGATTGGTCACGAGGTGTCCTTAACACACAGGTTTCACTGTATTCTGTATTGTAATGGCTGTACACGTGCCACAGCATATGTGACCGGATTTGCGAAAAGGTACCTTTTCCACACATTTGACATACCGGCAAACAAAATGATGTAACACTTGACTCGTTATACTGATTAACTTGCTCTTAGTATCACAATGTAGCCAGATACTGTAGCTACATTCCGTGAAACTTTCAAGCAAATATTTGCTATGATTAAAAAGTTGTGAAGCTTTAAAGTTCAAAAAATGGGTCAAATTTTGTGTGTGGAAAAGGTACCTTTTTGTAATGGCTGTACATGTGCCACAGCATATGTGAATTACTATATGAGCAACGGCTGTTACCTGTGGTACAACAATATCCATGCTAGCATTTATGTGTAATTTAACAATACAGCTACAAGCTACTTATGAGCCATGGCTTGTGTTCTCTTGCTACATGTGTACTATACCTACTGTAAGTTGCTCAGAGTCATGTTTGTAAAGTAAACTATACAGACTGCACACATCATGTGTGTGGTGGTGCTGCCATGTGGCAGTGTTGCCTTCACATGTACAGTCGTGTGTACACAAAACCAAACTGCATGTATGAGTTGTGTTCACGCGTGTGGAGGCACATGTAACACATGCACACTGTGAAGTTAGATTTGAGTGGTACTGTAGTTTAACTATCATTGTTTTATGGTAGTACACTAAAGGAAACATTGAAGTGTTTGTTTACATTATGTCGGGAAGACTGATCTTTCTTCACTGGTTTCAACTTTATTTGTGGCAAAGACAGGGGATACAGAGAAACATTTATTAAGCAATGGATTCGTATGTTTATTGTAAATACAATGGTACAAGTTTCAACTTTGTATGTCACTGCAGTTGCAATTAGGTTTATTGATGTGCCTGTAATTTATATCTAATCCAAAACAGCCAAGCTGTAAAAAAAGAGTGCGGCCCCCAAAAAAGCTTTGGTGGAAAAGATGTGAAATCAAAGGTGGCAGCCAAGAAATGACTGTGATGGTAGGTTAATGGTAAAAATTTTAATAACGACAATTCAGGTGAATTTGTGCCAAGACCAAGCGGCACCAAGTTCACCTGAATTGTCGTTATTAAAATTTTTACCATTAACCTGCAATCACAGCCATTTCTTGGCCGCCACCTTGGATTTCACATCTTTTTTTACCATAGCTTTTTTGGGGGCTGCACTCTTTTTTTACAGCTTAGCTATTTTGGATTAGATATCACTTATTTTTGTATTTGTACACATAGGCTGGCTTTGGGGCTCTTTTAACCTATCTTTTTTATTTACCACAGAAAGAAGAAAAAGATTTAATCATAATCATAACCAAAAATTAAAGCAGATTTTTAATACTTTAACTCTTTTTGATTTTATCAGTAATATTATACAAATTACATATATTTATTACATGCAAATTATTTCCTACAAATTTCTCTGCTGGGTGACTTGAAATGTAGCTGAACTCTCTACAGGGTGGTTTCTTTGTAGCTGAACCCTCTACAAGGTAATTTCTTCTAGCTGATCTCTCTACAGGGTAACTTGTTTTTAGCTGATCTCTCTATGGGTGAATTGTTTCTAGCTGAATTCTCTCGGATGATCTGTTCGTAGTTGTACTCTCTACAGGGTGATTTGTTTGTAGCTGAAATCTCTACAGGTTTGCAGCTCAACCCTCTACAGGGTGATTTCTTTGTAGCTAAACTCTCTAAAGGTAACTTCTTCTAGCTGATGTCTCTACAGGGTGACTTGTTTCTAGCTGAACTATCTGCAGGGTGACATGTTTGTAGCTGAACTCTCTACAAAGTGATCCTTCTAGCTGATCTCTCTACAGGATGACTTGTTCTAACTGAACTCTCTGCAGGGTGATATGTGTAGCTGAACTCTCTACAGGGTGATTTATTTGCAGCTGAACTCTCTACATGGTGATTTCTTTGTACCTGAACTCTCTACAACGTGGCTTCTTCTAGCTTATCTCTCTACAGGGTGATGTATTTGTAGCTGAACTATCTACAGGATGACTTGTTTGTAGCTGAACTCTCTACAAGGTGATCCTTCTAGCTGATCTTCCTACAGGATGACTTATTTCTTGCTGAACTCTCTACAGGGTGATCTGTTCATAGCTGAACTCTCTACAGGGTGATATGTTTGCAGCTGAACTCTCTACATGATAGTTTCTTTGTAGCGGAACTCTCTATAAGGTGACTTCTTCTAGCTGATCTGATCTCTCTAAAGGGTGATATTTGTCTGTAGCTGAACTCTCTACAGGATGACATTTTCTAGCTGAACTCTCTACAGGGTGATCTGTTTGTAGCTGAACTCTCTGCAGCATGATATGTTTGCAGCTGAACTCTCTACATGGTAGTTTCTTTTGTAGCTGAACTCTCTACAAGGTGACTTCTTTTAGCTGATCGCTCTTACTCTACAGGGTGATTTGTTTGTAACTGAACTGTCTACAGGGTGATCTGTTGGTAGCTGAACTCTCTACAAGGTGATTTGTTTGCAGCTGAACTCTCTACATGACGGTTTCTTTGTAGCTGAACTCTCCACAAGGTAATTTCTTCTAGCTGATCTCTCTACAGCAGGGGCGGACCCAGGAGCTGGCAAGGGGAGGGGCACAAACAGGCTAAGTTGTAGGTGAATGGAGAGAGCCAGATTCTGTAGTTCAGTGCTGCATTTTTGAAGCAGCAAATAATCACCTCTTAGTAGTGTCTCACTGTTGATTTGTCATTTTAGCCTTTTCAGATGGTTGTGAAGTCTTTATAGCTGTTTAAAAGGTTCTGAATGTCTTAAACAACAGCAAAATGATAATTATTTTTAGAGGCACTTAGTACGCACGAATGTGCTGGGTGCCAATTTCACAGCTAGTTTGACTTTGGTTTGCTTTGGTTTCAGGTGAATTTGTAATAATTGCTAGTAAAATGTGCATATTTTCACGAGTGTTTTATAAACTGACCTTGGTCTAACTTAAAGTTTAGTAGCTAGCTATTTTAATCTCCTCCACAAGGTGAGGGGGGGCATTTGCCCCAAATGCCCCATCCTGGATCTGCCATTGTACAGGGTGACTTATTTCTAGCTGATCTCTCTACAGGGTGATTTGTTTGTAGCTGAACTCTCCACAGGGTGATTTGCCTGCAGTTGAACTCTCTTCATGGTGATTTCTTTGTAGTTAAACTCTCTACTAGGTGACTTCTTCTAGCTGATTTCTCTACAGGGTGATTTGATTGTAGCTGAACTCCTCACAGAGTGATCTGTTCATAGCTGAACTCTCTACAGGGTGATTTTGTTGCAGCTGAACTCTCTACATGATGGTTTCTTTGTAGCTGAACTCTCTACAAGGTGACTTCTTCTAGCTGATTTCTCTACAGGGTGACTTGTTTCTACGTAGGTGAACTCTCTACAGGGTGACTTACCTGTAGCTGAATTGTCTATCAGATTAACTGTTTGTAGCTGAATTCTCTACAGGTTTATTTGTTTCAGCTGCTCTCTCTACATGACGGTTTTTTTTGTAGCTGACCTCTCTACAAGGTGACTTCTTCTAGCTGATTTCTCTACAGGGTGACTTGTTTGTAGCTGAACTCTCTCTACACGATGGTTTCTTTATAGCTGAACTCTCTACAAGGTGACTTCTTCTAGCTGATCTCTCTACAGAGTGAGTTGTTAGTAGCTGAACTCTCTACATGGTTTCTTTGTAACTGAACTCTCTACAAGGTGACTTCTTCTAGCTAATCTCTCTACAGGGTGATTTGTTTGTAGCTGAACTATCTGCAGGGTGATTTGTTTGTACCTGAACTCTCTACAAGGTACTGATCTCACTGCTGGATGGCTTGTTTCTAGCTGATCTCTCTACAAGGTGACTTGTTTCTAGCCGAACTCTCTATAGTGTGATCTGTTAAGTTTGTAGCTGGGCTCTCTCTTGTTTCTAGCTGACCTCTCTATAGAGATAATTTTAACTTTTAATTGTATAGTTGAACTCTTTATAGGGTGGTTTATTGATTGGATGCTGAACTCTCTACATGGTGACTTGTTTATGCTACAGAGTGACTTGTTTGTAGCTGAACTCTCTACAGAGTGACTTACTTGTAGCTGAACATTGTATAAAGTAACTGGTTTGTAGCTGATATCTATAGGGTAGCTAACTTATATAGATGAGCTCTCTACTGGGTAGTTCTTTGTAGCTGAACTCTCTACACGGTGACTTGTTTGTAGCTGAATTCTCTACAGAGCGACTTGTTGTAGCTGAACTCTCTATACGTGTTTATAGCTGAATTCTCTACATGTGTTTATAGCTGAATTCTCTTCAGTGTGACTTGTAATATTCTGAATCTCTACAGCAATATATTTGTAGCTGTACTCTCTACAGGGTGACCTGCTTTTAGCTGAATTGTCAATAAGATTAAATGGTTGTAGCTGAACTCCCTACAGAATAACTTGCAATGTAATAGAATTCTATAATGGAGTAAGTTATAAACATAGCTGAATGCTCTATTTGGCTAACTGTTGTATTAGAGTATCTCGATCTTGCATTTGCTACACGTAGTTGGCTTTTGAATCACAATTCATTGGTTTGTAATCCGATTCTTCTGTACTACTGCAAGGACTTTCTATGATGATTATTCCAGCTACACACCAATTTTCAGCTCATTGCTCTAAGTGGTTTGCATGGTAAGCATGAAAACTAATAGTTTTTTTATTCATAAAAGTTGATCGCGTAATTCAGACACAGGTAGGGTTTTGTGTCATATCTCGATGGCCTTTATCTCAGTTCCTTTCAAACCACATTAAGGCACTCCTACGTTAGCTACTCCATCTACATAGCAATTTTTATCTCATTCCTTCAAGAGGTTTACCCTGTGGGCTTGACAGACCTTCGACCTTATTTTACGCGAATAATCAGTCATAACTCTATCGGATTCCTACCAAACTTGGTACTGAGATCTGCTGTAATGAGCTCTTTAAGTGTGTCAAATTTCAGCCTGATTGGAGCACGCATTCGTGTTTTATGGCGGATTTTGCGAAGTGTGCAAAAAGAAGTAGAAGAAAAGCATAAGAAAAAAAACTAAACTATGGACGCTTGTATCTCGGAAATGTCAAGGGTGATTTTCTTCAAATCTGGTATGTAGACTTCTCTACCTGGCCGGCACCTCTGTAGCAAATTTGGTTCAAATCGTATAAAGGATCACAGAGCTACATAGGTGTGAAAATCGTGTTTTCTTTCTTCCTGTTAATATACTCACGGTGTGGCATGCCAGCTTCTTGGGCTGCACGACACAGTAACGTATGTCTTGAGTTCCTAAGAGTTACTGTACGAAATGATCATTCTGTTGTCACTAATTTGTAGTACTGTAACTCTAAAAGTTCTCAGCATATCAAGCAAAAAAAACAATCAAGATTTTAAAATAAAGAATTTAAAAATGTATAATCATGTCAGGTTTTTTCAGATCAGGTCACATATATCACAGTTTACCATATGTATCAGTTGTATGCCACAGCAAATGGTACTTTGATCTTCACCACAAGGTATGAGTATGGTACACACACACACACACACTCACACACACACACACACACACACACACACACACACACACACACACACACACACACACACACACAAACACACACACACACACATACACACACACATACCAGACCAAAGTGTAAGACTAATATTAGCACCAAACATTGAGTCATTTCTAACTCCACAATAGTAGGTTCCTTGATATGAGTCATTGAATATGGGAATAATCAAAGTTGCATTTATGACATAGGGTAAATCTTCTGTCTCTGTATAATTAAAAGGAACTTCTTTCTTATCTGGAGAATACCATCTGATTTTTTGATAGTTAATATTAAAACATTTACAATTGATCATCACATTTGATGTGCCATTGTTTATTCCACCATCAGCAGGAAGAATGGAAGGGCTCAGTGGAATAATAATGCAGTTTGGAGTTGTGGCATCCTCCCCTGTGTACAAATCAAAATACAAACAAGTAACAAATTTAACTGCACAGGTATGTAGCTACCATACCAAGGATAGAAGTTTATATTTTGTTCATTTGATAATATACTTTTCTTCTACAATTGACTACGTCTCTGCAATTGTTTGACTGCAACATAAGATTGTAGATAACCTCACCCTTCTCCATTTTCAAATTAAACAAGTGCTTCATACAAGATCAAGTTATCATGGACCACGGTAGTGGTTCATAATAGAGATCGCCTATGTTTCTTTTGTCAAAATCCTAATAGAACACACACCTAAAAATCACCTTAGAAAGCTCCCCCAACCACAAAAGAATCCTTAGAAGTTATTTAGATGAAGTATAGGTCTACTGGATAATATGAAGTCAAAAGGAACCAATAAAAGTATTCTTTTGAATACCGTATTTGCTTGATTAAATGCCGCGGCATTTATTATCTTAGTTCCAACAATCAATGACGCGACTATTCAAACTCAACCACCACTCGATACCCGTGAACAATGTTTAAGTCATTATTTTCACAATTGATTGTGGGACCACTCAAGTGTGGCGACTATTAAAGGAGCGGCATTTAATCAAGTAAATATGGTAACTGTAATATGCCATTTTGTTCATTATTTTCATAATACCCTAATAGAATGCACATTTTTCGAGCACTTCTACCCTAGAATATTCATTGTAAGGAAACTAAGGGAGCTGAACAGCTGACAATATCGGTTCAGTGGATGAGGGTTAAAGAGTCAGGTATGAAGGTCTGTGGTTAGAGTTTTATACACTTTAATGTTTTTGTGCACTTTCGCTTATTGGTGACTGTTCTATTACAGTACTTTGACCACAGCAATTTTACATAATGCTGATTTTCTATTTGTAACTCTGTAGCTCTCACTGCAATTTCCTTTAAATCACAAAAGGTTTGAAGTATGTATGGTGGTTAACCTATACACACAGCAATTTTCAAGCTATTCCCTGAAGGTGTAAAAAATATTAATGTTTAATTATAATTAATTAAACGAAAAAAATTTCCATAACTCCATGAATATTTAGCAAATTCAGACCTCACTTTTGGTGTGTCAATCCACTTCAATGGGTCCTTATGTATGCCAAATTTCACAGCAATAGAGTTGTGCATTTGTGTTTTAGCTATACTGATTTTTGTAAGGTAAGTGAAAAAAAGAAAATACTGCTGCTATTGTTCTGGCAGTCATGTCAAACAACAAAAAGGTACTGAAACAAACAAAAAAGAAACTGCATAAGTCTCGCAAATTGAACCCAAGACTCTATGGTGTAAGTTCAGAATGGTAACCACTATGCTTTGCCACTGCCAGCTGTCCACATAGTTTCTATCTTATAAATATGAGGCAAGAAGTAAGCTACATAGTAGAAGCTATAGAACCTACAGGGTAAAGAAGAAACTAATTTAACTCTAACACTAATTGTGAGGTTCGTCTGTTAAGCACAATATTATATCTCTCACTGTTTACATGAAGGGAAGTTTCAGGAGGCAAGCTAGGGTTGGCGAACTCCAAACCATATAGCTTTCCTCAAACTCACTCTGAAACTTTCCTTCATACAACTATAGTCGGTATGCATATGGTATACAACTATAGTCGGTACGCGTTCTGATTTATGAAGCTAGCAAATCATTGCTAACTAACATAATAGTAAGACACCAGTCAGTACTAAAAAGTATAGCTACAAAAATCCTTCAGTACTTACAAAACCACAAGCCTCAAGCTTTACTTTTAAAACAGGAATCTAATATCAAGACACATGGTAGTGTGTCGTGCGGCCCAAGAAGCTGGCGCGTAACACCCGTGAGTATATTGACAGGAAGAAAGAAAACGCAATTTTCGCACCTCCGTAGCTCTGTGCTGCCTTGATGAAACAAGACGATTTTTGCTGTGAACATGCCCTCCAACTGCAGCACTCCACATTCCAAATTTGAGCGAAATCGCTTCATGCGTTTCCGAGATATGCGACTTCAAAATTGGCTCAGTTTCTTCGGGGTTTTTTTCTTCTTATTTTCTTTTTCTTGTCGCACACTTACAAAAACTGCTATAAAACGCGAACGCCACATCTGATTGCTTTGAAATTTGGCACACAGAAGGGGGATATAAAGGCCAGTGTTGGGCAAGTTACTTTGTAAAAGTAACTAGTTACATATTACATATTACTTGCAACTGAACTATTTAGTTACAGTTACATATTACCAAGAGTCCATAATAAAGAAGAGAGTGTCTAACTTCAATATGACCTATCAAAAATGACCCCGTTTAGTAGCTCCGTATGTTATAGTTTATTCACGCATATCGCAGACGCGTTAAATAAGCATTATCGACACCTCACCTTCTAGCTCTTCAATACAGCCGCTTGAAGCCGCATTGAATCACGTGCGCTTTGCTGAATAGCATGGTTTTGATTGTGGGTTTCTCAAGTTGAAAGCGTGGCGTATGGAACATGGGGACACTCCTACTCGCTTGCAGTCTCGAAAGCGAATTTGTCGCCCGTCAAGGGAAGAGTCACTCCCAAAACAAACTTGCCACTCTTCGACTGAATCATCAACTGGTTGGTTATTTGACGAATGTGACCTGGCTTCAGACGATAGTTACTATGAAGAATGGGACACAGGTGAAACAGCATTGATGGAAGGAAATCACAGTGAGCCGTTGGTGATGCCAATTGAGCCAGAGGCAATGTCATCATCAAGTTTTGTTGCTGCTTATAATGATCAGCTTCTGTTATCTAGAGCACTTGATGAATCATCTGTACCTAGGTCAGCATCCCTACCTCCAGTGATTCCACCTGTAACTACTACGTGCATAGAGCAAAAAGAGTTTTTGCAAAGTATCATTGACAGCATAGCTGGTAAATTCCCAGAACTAGTGTTTACATTAAGATACAATGGCCTGGACAGCACCAACCCCGTGTTAGAAATATCACAGAGGGCGGTGTTTAATCACCCCCCACTTGGATTGACCCCTCGAGTGTGTGTTACCATTCAGAATAAGCACTACAAAGTTCATGTTATGATGAGACCATGGAGTGAAGGAGAGATAAAATCAATTAATGACGTAGAAGAGCTTTGTGATTTATTTTGCAGGAGATCTCTGTACAAATTCTGTCCTGGAATTGATCCTGTGCATTATGATAATCAGTACCACAAAACAATTCGATTTCATATCAAAAGTGTTCGGCAGTCAGAATTTCCATTTTCACGAGTAGATTCTGTGAATTGCAAACTCTGGTTTTTACCTGCATCAAACTGTAAGGTAGCAAAGAAAGATGCTAGTGAAATGAAATGTCCTCCTTGCAAATGTTTGGTCCATGACCTAAACCTCCAAAGAAAACGTACCCTGGAAGAAAGCCCAAGCAGAAGGATAAAAAGGCAATGTCCCTCTTCAAGAGCACGCCTGCAGTATATGTCACCTGCCAGCCAGCAAACACGTAAACGGTATGCTCAATATCAACGATCCAGTAACATTCGGAACTTACGAAGGCTAGAGGATAGTGAGGTTGTGCTCAGTGATGAACAGAATGTGGAGATGTGTGCAGTAATGGAAGCAACACAAGCTGAAGATTTGGATAAGCTGTACCAGGAAGGAGACCAGCATGGAGTAGGAAGTCTAATGAAGACATTGTGGTTGACAGATAAAGATCGCCAGCAAAAGCAGTTTTTCTCAGATCAGGAAAAGAATAGTAAGTGATATTTTTTTGTTTTGCATTACTTTTGTCTACTCTTTTCTTTCAGCTAACGGAGGCCGTGGGAACAGGTGGAACATGATTACTATCCGTATGGGTAAGTGAATTATTATACCGTATTATTGCTTTCACACTGTTTGTTCCTGTAGCCCTAGCTATTTATACTCGTAGCCCTGCAGCCTACAAAGCTCTGCAAAGTTTTGATATTTTAAAATTACCATCAAAATCCACCATGCAAGCATTCACTGGAGCTTTCATGCATGCTCCAGGAGCAAGTAACGTTTGCATCATTAAGCAAGTGGCCCAGTATGTTTTATTTAAAGAAGACTGTCGAAAGAATGGACGACAAGAGCCACAATCAGATGGAGCCTTGATATTTGATGAGGTCAAGGTGGCCTGTCAGTTAATGTGGAACTCCCGGAACCACCAACTAATGGGGTTGGCAATGACATCGAAGGACATGGCATCTTTGAACGATGTTTACCGCATTCTAAAAGATCCTGAAGCCAGCCAAACATCTTATATTCTACAATTTATTTGGAGAGACCTTACCAGCAGCTATGACATAGTGGGTCCTTACTATACATCTGCTGCCTCAGTGGAAGCCACTTTTGTAGTGGCTTGTTTGTTTGAAACCATCAAGCTTTTTCAACATCATGGTCTGAAGACAAGTTTGTTGGTCTGTGATGGAGGATCTGCAAATATTGCTACAATTAAAGCAAGTCATTACTGCCATGGGGCGTATTCGATCAAAGAGGATGGGAATGACAGATATGAGGTAGAGCCATGGATGATTAACCCTTTTAATCCTCCAAACAAGATTTTCTGGTTGATTTGTCCATCACACCAGGTAACTGTAATATGATGGTTGTGTTAAGTAATTGTTCTATTTCATAGTTGAAGAATATGGTCAATGCACTGTTTTCATCCAAGGAAGGAGGGACGAAACAGTTTAGATGGGGAGACTCTACAGAGTTTGGATGGAAAGTAGTCACAGACTTGTATGAGAGAGAGCTGCTACGGGTACACAATGGTCAGGCAAGAATGGTACCAAGATTGAGGGAGGCTCATTGTTTACGTGACTCATGGACAAAACTGAATGTATTGCCAGCTAAAATTATGCAGGTAAATTTGAGGTTGTATTTAAAAATAGAAATGTTATGTGACTTGTACAACCTTGTATTGTGTTTATGTACCACTTGTTTATACAGCAGGAGCAAGTCCTTGGTGAACTATTTTGGTACGTGAATCAGAATCCTCCACCAAACAATGCAGCAAAAGCGCAGGAGACTTTTGCCTACCTAGAAGCTTGCAGTTTCATTTTTGAACAGGGATTATTGTCCCACAATCAGATCAAAAGCTTAGATAGCAAGGTCCTTCAGAACATTACAAAGGGGTATGATTATTTTTCTGGATGGTTAACCTCTATCCTAAAGAAAGGTACTGCCATACTATGGTATTATATAGGTACTGAACCACATTGTACTTGTTATTAGATCCTCAATATCCTCATACATCATCTACCAAGCGGTCATTCCTCTCTTGGCAAAGTAAGTTTGTTTACCATAAACAATAACTGTACAAGTGTCAAGCTGTTTAGATTTAGCCGTATAATTATTTATATGACTGACAATCATTTGTACAATCTTGTTTAACAGCATGGGACCTACTACGAATCGATGTATATGGATTTCAAGCATTCTCCAAGTGGTTTCTATCAACGTATCCTACATACTTTATCTCTCCAATTCGCCTGTCAGGATCAGCTGTGGAAAGCTTGTTTAGCCAATACAAGTTTACTGCTGGTGGAAAATTGGACTCGGTGAATTATACTACTGCTCGAGCTGCTCACCTAATCAAGCAATGTGCTGCTACACATCACAGCGGTGTCAACTACAGGGATGAACAGCTAAGTCTAGTACAAATTCCTCTGGAGAAGAAGTCGTACAATAAAAAACCAGTGTAATTTTTTAATCACATTGTTTGTATAATAATGAATGAAAATTACTTCTTACAACAAAAAAATCATTGTAATTTTAAATCACATTGTTTGTTAAAAATCACTTCTTACTTCCTAGCTTAGTTTCTAATTTGGCATGATGAGCTAAAAGCGTAGGTCTTAAATTTATGTCAACTGTTGATGCCAAGCCTTTCTTTGTTGCCAGCTGTTGCTTTGTTGCTGACAAGAATTCTTGAATTCTTGTATTACAGATTTTCCTTGTAAATGTTTCAAATACATTCCTAATGGCATCTTCTGAATAGATCGTTATGTTTGGTGACTTTGAAGCCAGTATCTCTTTGAATGTATCGAAGAATTTTGTCTCTTCCTGAATTCTTTCATGTGTTATCTAGAAGGAAAACAGTTATTTAAATTGATCACAACAAAGAGTAAGCTAACCTTAATTAAATTGTCCCCTTCTTGGTGTAGCCAATCAAGATTCACAGTTTCTTTGACTGCAGTATCCACTTGTCTCAAAAATGATATAAATGTAGGATCAGGGGAGTACATGTATCCTTGGTCACGGTAGTTGAGGTAACTTGGCATACTGACTTTATCCTTGGAATTCATACAGTGCAAAATCGATATCTCCTGGGATAAGATATTCCTTTGATCATCTTTGCAATGCTTCATTTCTTTGTAATGAAGATGGAGCAAGTCTGATATAGCTGCACCACCAAAACGAAAATACACATCATCTCCATCAGCTACCTGTGTTGTACTTGTATTACTGGAACTTGTGGTACTGGAATTATTACTCTGAAAATGGTTAACATGACCCAGTAAGCAGTGGTACAATGCTGATGATATGGTCATCATCACGGGATTACTCACTGGGACAGGCACATCATTTTCTTCACAGAATCTTAGCCACATTGTTCGAGATTCGTCAATCTGATAACCAACTGGATCAAGTATATAGTCCAATTTCTAACATGGTGTGCTGGCTGGCTAATAAGAAGGCACTGCAGTACTTCTGCCACTGAAACTGGAAACGCAAAAAGGATTCAGGCCCCTTTTTACACTCTTTATACAGACCAACAAAACACAGTCGATGGCTCACGATTCTATCCTTAAGGGGCTGCTCTGTATCATGGAGCTTGACAGTGATTTTCTTCAACTTTTCAGAAAATAGCTGTTCATCAAATTTGACAAAACCTCACTTAGAAGTACAGAAAGATCAACTGACTCTAAAGATGCCAGCATCTCATTTCTCTCTCTCTGGTTCATTACTTTCGACTTTTTTTTCTTTGGTGGTGGTAAGCAGCTTTCTGGTGTCTGTGACGGCTCTTTATTGGCTGGAACTGCTCGTTTTCCTCGGCCCTTTCCTTTCTTCTCTGCAGTTGGTTTGGAGCCATCTCGCGTTCTAGAAAAGCTATAGTATAATTACGCGTCAATGTTCAGACTTTAGTTACTACCTGTTCTCCTTAGTCATCCCTCGTTTCTGCCTTACAGTAGCTGCTTCTAGCTCAAGTTCCAGCGGACATTCACTCTCGGAATTTCGGCTTACCACGCTACAAGAACGGGGCTTACGTTGAGAATTAAGCCTTATAACGCTTTAAAAACTTACCCCTTGTGAATCTTATCTTTACCTGCTGCTTTACTCCTGGTAGTTCTTTTCACACTGTCAGCAGTCGCCATGCCGCCTTGCTAGCTGTTAAAAGTATCGCACGTGACGGCGCAGATCGTTCAATTCATTAGGGCTCGCGCGTGGCAAATTAACGCTAATCAACAATTCTTTAAGGGAAGCCAATTCACCTTACTTTACTTAACGGGGTCATTTTTGATGGGTTATATTGAAGTTAGACACTCTCTTCTTTATTATTGATATTACTCATAAAATAAAGTAACTGTAATAATATTACATATTATATTACGTTGTATCCACAGCCTTATGCTGTCACGTGTGAAACTACCACTTTATCACGTGACATGATTGCGTTATTGGGCAATGTGCAAATCTTGGTTATAAGTAAGAAGCCGGTGAATAAGCTTCATTAAGTAGGCTTCGTTACTTCGTTGTGGCTAGGCGTTACTCAGAGGATAACTAACGAGATTAGTAACTTCGTTACTTGTAGCAATAACATTACGTAATATTAGACTCGTTACAGTAACTATATTACTTAGGTAACGCGTTACATATGTAAGTAAAGTAGCTTGAGTTATATTACCTGTTTTTATAGCGTATTTCGTTATATTACTTAGTTACCACAAAAGTAATAATATTACGTAACGTGTTACTTATGTAACGCGTTACTCCCAACACTGATAAAGGCGCATCTCGGTACTGGAATACGATAAACAAGCAAAGAGTTATGAGCAATTATTCACGAAAAATAACACCAATATGTTGTCACGCCTACAGGGTAAACCGCGTATGGGAAGAAGCTGAAAATCGGTGGGTGAATAGGTGAACTATTGAACCTCAAACCTTTTGTGGTTTGAAAGAAATCGAGCTAAAAAACAGGAAGATACAACGAAAAAACCAACAGTGTGTAACAATTACGCAATCGAGATTAGCTAATAAATAAAAAACGACTGCTTGCCACGCCTACCAGATAAACCGCTTGGGGTAAAGCTTTGAAAATCGTTGTACAGATGGAGCAATCATCTTAGAAAGGCTCATCAATGGTGTAGAAGAATCAGACTTAAAGCCACGGAGTTATAACACGAAATCCAACTTGGTGCAGCAAGTGCGAGATCGAGATACTCTAATAGAGCAGTCATCCTAATAGAGCAGTCATCCTAATAGAACAGTCACCCTGAAGAGAATTCAAGAGATCAGCTAGAAACAAGAAACTGGAATAGAGATCAGCTACACACGAGTCACCCTGTAGAGAGATCAGCTAGAAGAAGTTACCTTGTAGGGAGTTCATGCAACTATGGAAAGAGATAGTTCAGCTAGAAGAAATCACCTTGTAGAGTTCAGCTACAAAGAAACCACCATGTAGAGAGTTCAACTACAAACAAATCGCCCTGTGGAGAGATCAATAGAAGAAGTTACCTTGCAGAGAGTTCAGCTACAAAGAAACCATCATGTAGAGAGTTCAGCTACAAACAAATCTCCCTGTAGAGAGATCAGCTAGAAGAAGTTACCTTGTAGAGAGTTTGGTTACAAAGAAACCACCATGTAGTGAGCTCAGCTACAAACTAGTGCCTTTGTAGAGACATCAGCTAGAAGAAGTTACCTTGTAGAGAGTTCAGCTACAAAGAAACTATTCTTTAAAGAGCTCAGCTGCAAACAAATCACCTGTACAGAATTCAGCTACAAACAAATCACCCTGTAGAAAGATCAGCTAGAAAAAGTTACCTTGTAGAGAGTTCAGTTACAAAGAAACCACCATGTAGAGAATTCAACTACAAACTAGTGACCATGTAAAGACATCAGCTAGAAGAAGTTACCTTGTAGAGAGTTCAGCTACAAAGAAACCATTATTTAAAGAGCTCAGCTGCAAACAAATCACCTATACAGAATTCAGCTTCAAACAAATCACCCTGTAGAGAGATCAGCTAGAAGAAGTTATCTTGTAGATAGTTTAGCTACAAACAAATCACCCTGTAGAGAGATCAGCTAGAAGAAGTTAACTTGTAGAGAGTTCAGCTACAAAGAAACCATTATTTAGAGAGTTCAGCTTCAAACAAATCACCTGTAGAGAGTTCAGCTACAAACAAATCTCCCTGTAGAGAGATCAGCTAGAAGAAGTTACCTTGTAGAGAGTTCAGCTACAAACAAATCACCCTGTAGAAAGATCAGCTAGAAGAAGTCACCTTGTAGAAAGTTCAGTTACAAAGAAATCACCATGTAGAGAGTTCAGCTACAAATTAGTGACCTTGTAGAGACATCAGCTAGAAAAGTTACCTTGTAGTTCAGCTACAAAGAAACCATTCTTTAAAGAGCTCAGCTGCAAACAAATCATCTGTACAGAATTCAGCTACAAACAAATCACCCTGTAGAGAGGTCAGCTAGAAGAAATTACCTTGTAGATAGCTCAGCTACAAAGAAAATAGCTCAGCTACAAAGAAACTACCATGTAGAGAGTTCAGCTGCAAAGAAATCACCCTGTAGAAATTAAGCCACAAACAAATTTCCCTGTAGAAAGATCAGTTAGAAGAAGTTACCTTTTAGAGAGTTCAGCTACAAAGAAACCATTCTGTAAAGAGCTCAGCTGCAAACAAATCACCTGTACAGAATTCAGCTACAAACAAACCACCCTGTAGAGAGATCAGCTAGAAGAAGTTACCTTGTAGATCGTTCAGCTACAAACAAATCACCCTGTAGAGAGATCAGCTAGAAGAAGTTACCTTGTAGAGAGTTCAGCTGCAAAGAAACCACCATGTAGAGAGTTCAGCTGCAAAGAAATCACCCTGTATAAAATTCTGCCACAAATAAATTGCCCTGTAGAAAGATCAGTTAGAAGAAGTTACCTTGTAGAGAGTTTAGCTACAAAGAAACCATTCTGTAAAGAGCTCAGCTGCAAACAAATAGCCTATACAGAATTCAGCTACAAACAAATCACCCTGTAGAGAGATCAGCTAGAAGAAGTTACCTTGTAGATCGTTCAGCTACAAACAATTCACCCTGTAGAGAGAGCATCTAGAAGAAGTCACCTTGTAGAGTGTTCAGTTACAAAGAAACCACCATGGAGATTTCTGTAATCAACATATGTATTATATATATAATTTGTACATTTACTGATAAAATATTTAAAGTACATCTACTTCATCTTTTCTTCTTCCTGTGGTAAAAAAAAAAAAAAGATAGGTTAAAAAAGTCCCAAAGCCGGCTATAGGCCGGCTTTAGGGTATACAAATACAAAAAGAAATGAAATCTAATCCAAAACAGCCAAGCTGTAAAAAAAGTGTGCGGCCCTCAAACGTTATGGTGAAAAAAGATGTGAAATCCAAGGTGGCGGCAAGAAATGGCTGTGATGGTAGGTTAATGATAAAAATTTTAATAATGACAATTCAGGTGAATTTTGTGCCAAGACCAAGCAGCACAAAAATTCACTTGAATTGTCATTATTAAAATTTTTACCATTAACCTACCATCACAGCCATTTCTTGGCCGCCACCTTGGATTTCACATCTTTTTTCACCATAGCGTTTTTGAAGGCCGCACACTTTTTTTATAGCTTGGCTGTTTTGGATTAGATTATTTTTACTGCTGTACTAATAACATCACTAGAAATGTTCATAAGACGTGTATGTGTATATAGTACAATGACATGCATAAGCAAAAATATTATGCACTGTACCTGCTGCTATAGATAATACTCCAATTAATGTTCTCTAAACAAATGATGTTATTCATTGGATACTACTTTGTTAGCAACTGTCCTTGGCGACTGTGAAAGGTGTTAATATGGAGAACTGCTCTGAAACGTTGTTACTTGAATGAAATGGGATGTTTTTATAACATTGCATTGCAACGTGGCATAAAGAGTGCTGTCAACCATTCTTTCTGAAGTCAGTTTCACTAGGCTGCCCACCAGTGCCGAACCTGTCCAATTTCTTTGCTGGCTTGAGTCAGAGGTATGCTTATCACCACAATTCAGTAGTTTACACATATTTCAATCATGAAAGGTTGTTGTAATGAAGCAAATTTGCCTTGTGACACTGCCATTTTTTTGTGAGCTAGTCTCTAACTGCATGGATAGTGAGCAGAAATAGTAGAACAGTGCTGCTAACTGACCGTACCTCTCTGATAAGCTCGTGTGAATCTTTTCCTGCCAGTGCAGGTGTTCAACTCTTTACACTACGTGGCAAGCTACATGGTATACCACCTGTCAATCTGTTATTGAAATTTCAGTTTATTTAAGATACTTTGAATCCAGAACATCAATGAATGTTTAGTACATACATCATCTTTGAAGGTATGCATTCTTAGATGTACATCATTAAATTTATCTTACCTTTTATAAGTTCAGCCACATGGGCCTCTGTTATGACAAATGATTTATGAGCCAGTCTGCTCAGTGATGGCACCACGGTATGCTATTTTCATTAATGATTTTGCTGGGCCAACTCAATCATGGCATCCTCTTATAGTGCATGCTGGCCAGGTGTAGAAGTTCTTTTCTGTGGCTAGCTATATCTAAATGGTATGCACATATCTATACCAATGTATTTGATCAAATCTTCCCTATAACTTATTGTAATCTACCACCCTATGTGACAGTCAGTTGATTGGTGCTGGTGTGCTACAAGGTATGATCTGAGTTGGTCATGCATTGTTGTTCAGCGTGGTCTTTTTCATCAAAGGTTTTCTATGTGAACTATACTAAAACAAAAACAGCCTTGGGGCTGTAAAAAAATGGTGCTGCCAAGCAAAGTAGGATCAATCAAACAAGCTTATTCAACACAACTGGTAAGAACAAGGACTGATATCAAGTTGCGGCCAAGTAGATTGGAATACTACCATGATCAATCTGTAAAACAACTGGTAAGAACACAAGGACTGATATCAAGTTGCGGCCAAGTGAATGCAGTATTACCCATTCTCTTTGTATCTAGCTATAGCTATATAATAAAACTAGAGCAAATACACATGCAATTGTTATTAAATTATCATTTGGCCGCTTTATAAAATCACACACTACAACAAAAATAAAGGCCAAATGACAATTTAATAACAGTTGCATGTGTATTTACTCTAATTTTATTATATAGCTATAGCTAGATACAAAGAGAATGGATAATACTGCATTCGCTTGGCCAAAACTTGATATCAGTCCTTTTTCTTACCAGTCATGTTGAATAAGTTTGTTTGATTGATCCTACTTTGCTTGGCAGCACCCATTTTTTACAACCCCAAGGCTGTTTTTGTTTTAGGATATCACACATTTTTGTCACTGAGTAATATCAATCAAGACAAAAAAATAATGCAGAAAGCTAATAGTTTCATACAAGCCACCTTTGGTTATCACAACAGCTTCAACAGTTATAGTGTGTATTGCATCATTGCTTGGGACATGAAGTAGCAAAATCAAAGAATGTAGTTTGGTACAAGTAGGCAGGTACTGGTCGGTGTTGCAATCTCAATAGGGTATGGCTTCTGGGCACCATTAAAACCATCAGTGAACAGATTGAGTAAAGGCCATTTCCCGGCAGGTGAAAATGTGCTCCACACTTATTATTTGTAACATACTGGACTATCCACAAACAAAGCTGTATTGTGGGTTGCGTTAGCTCCTTCAGACCCATTACTAAATAACAACTGAATAACAAACACTTACGAGAATATAGCAAGTTCACCGAGTTCACCACACTGATATACCTAGTGTTGACTGCAAATAAACGACTGAATTCACTGAGTTCATTGATTGTAAATAAACATTACTGTAGTTAGATGTGTCTTAAATTTAAGATAGGGTTCTAAAATATCTCAAAATAAATCAGCAACTAGCATAGGTGACATTATTTTCTTATGAGTGTACTCATGGAAATTAACTCACCACTTCCCAGAAAAATGGCAGGTCAAAATCGAGTGAAACTACTCCATATGCATGGGTATGCCCACAGTGGTGGTGGTGGTCGGTTCTGACCACCACTCAAATAAAATAGCCACCACCACCAATCAACAACCACTACACATTCACCTCTGACATACACAAGTTAAGGCCGTGTGCAACATCTCTGGACTCATCGCTGTCTCTTGTAGCCACCACTATTCTAAACTTGAACACATCCTTTGCATATGTTTAATTACATATCAAAGATTGTCCCACAAAGCGTAAGAGTGAATGAATCAAACTTTGGGAAAATTACTTATGCAAGAGAGGTGGAGTTCCAAGATTTGTACTGAAGAAACTTAACTCCAAAGAACTTGTGCAAATCCAAGGCTGTGGAACTAACACAGTCTAAGATATAAGTGTCAAAAAATGGGCAAATTGTGCTAACGAGTATGCGAAGTAGAAGGAGAAGAATATGACATTTTCAGCAAAATTTTGTGCGACATTATTAAAATATAACAGGGATTACTTACTTAGTAATATGCTTACATAACAATCTACCAAAGCTTTTGTTGTATTGCAAGGTTTCTTTTTACAAAAGAATAATTTTATATGTAGGTTTTAGGTGTGCATTCTATTAGAGTTAGTTGTTCGTGTAAATAATTCACAGTAGTTGCACACCCTACTTTCCTTTGCCGCATGACTCACTACTGTGAGTCTTGATTGATTGAAAATGCCTCTTTTCATATGATGTAAATTGTATAAGGGCATGCATGCTCTTCACATATGTTTTATGTTTGATGCACACTGCATGCAGCATATTTTTCTTACAGACTGGCTGAGTACAACAGTCATCTTCCAGTGATCACATGTAAGTCTTGTCATAATTTTCTTACAGATTGGCTGAGTACAACAGTTATGTTCCAGTGATCATAGCAAGTCTTGTAATGCCTGCTATACATGCTTATCACCTTACTATATTGTAGTGATATGCTGTAAATGCCAACATTTACTTCAGAAACAGTAACTCATAACACTGCATTTTCATGTGTTTGTAATATTTAAAAGGATTCTAATCATGGTAATTTTGGTACCGAGATGGAATATGCATGGGACCAAAAAGCTGCACAGATCATGCTGCCACCGGAAACTTACCAATAAAATCAAACCACCGATACTTTGAGTTGATGATAGATAACTTGAATAATGTTGAGAGCGAATATCGTGGCATACAAAGAACCCTATGAACTGCTGCAACGAAAAATCACGTGATTTTAAGACATTTGTATCGTTTTCTACCAGAAGAAAGTGACAAACTTGGCTGCCACGCTCGTGTTATTTAAGTTACACTTGGCCTAACACATGACAATAGTTAGGTAGTTGATTGGAGGATATTGATTTTTTGCATTGCGGACCCTACCTATGGCCTGCTATGGAGAATACAAACACAAAAAAGTGATATCTAATCAAAGCAGCAAAGCTGTAAAAAAGGGTTGTGAAAAAGATGTGAAATCCAAGGTGGCGGACAAGAAATGGCTGTGATGGTAGGTAAATGGCAAAAAATTTAATAATGACAATTCAAGTGAATTTGTTGCCGAGTCCTAGTGAAACTTGGAGGAGGCAGTACAAATTCACCTGAATTGTCAATATTAAAATATTTGCCATTTACCTACCACCAACTTGGATTTCACATCTTTTTCACCATGGCCTTTTGGGGGCCAGACCCCTTTTTTTACAGCTTGGCTGTTTTTGATTAGATAATATTAGCTGACTGCTTAACAGCTACTGTACATGATGACTAACACCACCAGCACCTCTTATTATCATGTTAGCTATCCATAAATGGATTTATAAAAAGTAAACAAACTAGTGTAAAAACAATTGTAAAAATTAAAATATGTGAATAGCAGTGTTAGGAGTAACGCGCTACATAAGTAACGCGTTACGTAATATTATAACTTTTGTGGTAACTAAGTAATATAACGAAATACGCTATAAAAATGGGTAATATAACTCAAGCTACTTTACTTACAAATGTAACTCGTTACCTAAGTAATATAGTTACTGTAACGAGTTTAATATTACGTAATGTTATTGCTACAAGTAACGAAGTTACTAGTCTCGTTAGTTATCCTCTGAGTAACGCCTAGCCACAACGAAGTAACGAAGCCTACTGAATGAAGCTTATTCACCAGCTTCTTACTTATAACCAAGATTTGCACATTGTCCAACAATGTAATCATGTCACGTGATAAAGTGGTAGTTTCACACGTGACAGCTTAAGGCTGTGGACACAAAGTAATGTAATATGTAATATTATTATAATTACTTTATTTTATGGGTAATATGTAACTGTAACTAAATAGTTCAGTTGCAAGTAATATGTAATATGTAACTAGTTACTTTTACAAAGTAACTTGCCCAACACTGGTGAATAGAGATCACTGGAAAAAGTAAAGAAACAAGAGTCAAACAAGCCAGCATGTTAAACACACAGAGATCTCTATTTGGATTCAAATAAACATTTATACAGAAACATTCTCAGTACTTATCTGCCCCTGATTTATGTAGAAATTACTGTTTTTTCATTAGTTTCTACCATATCCATTGAGTCCAAATAGAGATCTCTGTGTGCTTCACATGCTGGCTTGTTGACTCTTGTTTCTTTACTGTTTTCAGCAATTCCCACGTTTTAACTTTTAAAATTCTAACCTCGAAAATTCTGAATACTGAATCCTCCAGGATGACCATAAGCTTCTCTGTATGCAAATCCATACACTACAGCTGACATCAATGCATTGGCTGTTGTGTGTATAATTGTTACTGGACCATTTGATACAGATAGTTGTGTATAATATGCCTCAGTGACCTGGTTGAATGTTATCGTGTTCCAAGATTGTGACTGTAATGACCTCTTCACTCCTCCTCTTATCCAATACATCATACTAGGCTGATAATACTCCTTCAATACTATAATGTTGATATAGTCACTGTAACCTGATGATATTGTGGATAGGTTGATTTCATTACTGTAATGATCTGTAGCTGGCACAAGCATCATCATTGGATCACCAGTTCTACCATCATAACCATAACCAGGACTGTACTGAGCTACTAAGATTTCTTTGTTAGAGTGGATTGCACAATAGTATTGATGAGTTACTGTAAAACTATTCCCTGCATCAATAGTATAGGAATTCCCTGCATTGTTACAGTCCATAAAGACTTCAGTTGAGTTATATACTGCTAACACTCTGATGGTATAAGCACTTCTACCTTGCAGTGGTGCAATGTAATATGTTTTACCCCAGTATGTGGTAGGTGGAATCTGTTCTATTAAGTGATCACAATAGCTAGAACTAAATGATAGTACATATCCACACTCATGACCACTAAATATAGACACTGGCTTGTCTGTCATAATTCTGGTCCCAGTCAAGTCACTTGATGATCCAATATACACTGTTTGTAACCTGTTCACTATGAAGGAGTATTGACTACCACTGGTCAGGGAACTAACAGTATCATTAATCTTGACATTAACAGATTGTGTTACTGTTAAATTCATCATTGTGTTGTCCTCTGTACCAACTATCAGTACTACATTATCATATCTACCAGAAGACACTGAAATTCCATAATAAGTGTATTGAGTGCAGCACACTTTTATTGTGGGTAAAGCAAGGAATGTATCACCACTACTAGATACATCATTTTGACCAATCACAACTACATTAGTACTGTTGGTCTTAAGGTAAATCCCCTTATCTTGATCATTGTATGAACCAGTGATGAGACTTGAAGAAAGACTTACAATTGTTGACCGTGTACCTGAAATATTTCCACTAGTGTAATATCCTACTCCAGGAGATTCTATGGTATAAGACAAATCTAGTGATCCAGTATTTGTTAAATAGAGAGATATTGAACCACCATTGTTATTCTGAAAAAATCCAATGTAGTAATTGTTGCCTGTAAGAAAAATATAAAACATATGAAACTGCTATTAGAATATACCACACCCATTTAGTTTGGATCTAATTTGTAAACACACACCTGGTGGCAGAGGGTTTACAAATCAGACTACAAACAACAGTAAATGGATGCGTTATTACTGTTTTGTGGTACATGGCATGCGTGGATCAAAGGCTCACATTTGCAACATGAAAGGAGAATGAGTACTATTAAGTATTTGCTATTGCAGAAAACTGTAATTTATTGCATTACAATAAATTGAAGTTATCATGCTGCATATAGCTATAACCTAAGTGCAGTGACGTTAAATCGGTTATCAAGATACACAGCTCATAAATTAGTTTAATAAGTTTTGGGTCATGTGAGGTGCCATGCTGTCAAAGATTTGCTAGTATTGCTACTGCCTAAAGGTTATTATGGCTGCAGTAATGTAATTACAGCTATATGATTTTTATTGCTACTGCATGAATCTTATTGCTGCCACATGAGTGATATGGCCATTGCATGATCATTGCTGCTACTGCTATTGCACTGAGAATACTGCTGCTTGATACATTGATGTTGCATAATTTGATAAAGATTCCTGCTGCATGATGCACTGCTGCTGCAGGCCTGAGAGTTCTGCTGTTGCATGATTTACTAAAGAGTGCTGCTGCATGATGCGCTGCTGCTGCTGTTGCATGTTTGCTGAGAGTGCTGCTGCAGGCCTGAGGGTGCTGCTGTTGCATGAAGCATTATGGCTGCTGCAAGAATTTATTGCCACTTCATGAAATGTTATGGATGCTGTATGAATGTTATTATTGTCGTATCCGCATGTAGGTTATGGCTCTTGCATAAATTTTATTTTCGCTGCATGAAACATTATTGCTGCTGCATGATACGCAACTGCATGATATACAAGAGAGCTGCCGTATGAATATTATGGCTGCTGCATGTCTGTTATTACTGCTGCTACTGCTATTGATTGAACTGCATCTTTGATGCATGAATTTTGCTCCTGCTGTTTCATTGCAAATGCTTGTCATTGCTGCCATTGCATGCATGCTCCTCACTCTAGGCTTGTTAGTTATCACTGCTTCTGCAGACAGGCATGTTCTAACTGTTGCTTGCATCTAATATAGTGCTGTGCACCGGTTTGCAAATAGCCGGTTATTAACCGGTGTTGTATAGGTCAGCCAATAACCGGTTAAGAAGCCTTTAAACCGTATATTCTTCCCCACTTGGTAAACCATAAATTATCCCTGCTGACAAGCGTTAACATCATAACATAACCTCAAAGCATGTGTAAATATGTGATTGTAATAACAGTTATTGCAAGACAGGATGTTGATGGTCACTTTGGTACCACCCCTAAACCTTCCAGCAGGCTTGTTGCGGGGTAGTGGTAAAACCAGGAATGGAGAAATAGGAAATGGGAAACGAGAAATGAGTGGAAATGGAATTCCTTCACTGCAGAACACTCTTCATTTTTGTAATTGATGGGGTAGCAGAACACAGATTTCCACGACTTTGGTGGCTGAAGTAGTAGTGACTGCTGTATTAGAGTGTTTTGCAACTCAATTGCTAAAAAATCATAAGCATATAACTATACTAAAAGAATGGCAATTATATAATGGGTCAAATTTCTGATGGTGGATAATGCAGATCATGGTGGTATCAGTGGCTTAAGCTAAAGTGACTGCTCTATACCACTATATGACATTAAGCCTTAAATCCAGGCTGAAATGTATACCACTGTATTAAAATTCTCAGAAGCTCATAATGACGTAAACTTGTAATAATACTCTGATCATACAGTGATAGAGCAGTCACTTCAACTTGAGCCACTTCAACTTGAGTCACTGATATTGCCAAGGATACTGCCAGGGTGATATGCACCATCAGAAATTTATAATTACTGTGTAAAGCCTCTAAAACAGTTTACAAACACAGATAATAGTACAGGGGTGTGAGGAATATAAGTAGAGTTCAAGTTCTTGTATAAAATCATCAACATCATTAGTGATTGAGGTAGGTCATTCCATAATTTACTGCTAAAGGTAAGAAAGAATGTAATATGTTTCAGTTCTAATTGGTGGACTTATAGCATAACGACGAGAGTGACCACAAGTACATGAGGTTATGGGAGTTAGAGTAATTGATAAAACTTCAACAAGACTATGAATCAATTTAAAGAGCATAAGTAGCTAAGACATTTTCTTCTTTTGTTCTAAAGTTCCAGGTTAGGCGGTCCAGCATGCTGGTTACACTACTGAATTGAGAAAAGTCAATCATAATGAAATAGGCTGCACTCCTCTGGACTTTATCTAATTGATAGATTTGACATTATACCAAGACATTATACAACTGCCAATCTGTTAGTACAGTTGTATACTTATCTTATGATTTTTTTTTCAATTGAGTTACAAAACACTCTAATACAGTAGTCACTGCTACCTCAGCCACCAAAGTCATGAGAAAATCTGTACTCTCAGGTGACTCTGCTACCCCTTCAATTACAAATGAAGAGTGTTCTGCAGTGAAGGAATTCCATTTCCACCCATTTCTCCATTTCTCGTTTCCCGTTTCTTATTTCTCCATTCCTGGTTTTACCATTACCCCTTGTTCAGTACATATTATGTCTGCCAATATCACTTAATGTCACTTAATGTTGGTAGTAGGACTAATGTTCCTTGGATACAACACCCATCCTAGGATTGTGGTTGGGTTTGGTAAATGTACAGGTTCCCAGAATCCCACTGCAGCGCTTCCAGTATTCGCAAAGTCCTTTCTCCCTTTCTACTGGTATAATACTACAAACGTAAGTACCACACTGGTCTCATTTACCAACCAACCTAATGGCTTGGAAATGACCTGTCCATATTTACTAGTACAAATAAACAAATAGATTGTAGGAGGATTGCTGCAGTAAGACTCTATTAGGTTCCCGTACTGTCACATTCCACAAGAGAATGGACGAGTTTGCAGCTATGTTGCCATGCAGCTGCGGACCAACTACAGCCTCATGGGTGACCATATGACTGTATTCTTGTTTTACTTTACCGGCCACGCCTTGTGCAGCTATGTTGCCATGTAGCTGCAGTCCTATGTATTACAGCTACACAGTTTTATTTATTTATTGCATTTTTATTTTTTGTGTAGCTGGTAGCTAGTTTGTACATTATTCTATGGGCCAAACAAGTGCACAGCCATTTGCAGCTATGTTGCCATGCAGCTGCGGATCTACGTACTATATACAATTTGTTTTGTAAAGTTTGTTCAATTCACAATTCTATGGGCCAAGTTAGCACACAATTATGCAAGCCATTTACAGCTGGATTGCCATGCAGCTGTGGACCTATCTACTATATACAATCTAATCAAAAACAGCCAAGCTGTAAAAAAAGGTGAGGCCCCCAAAAAGGCCATGGTGAAAAAAGATGTGAAATCCAAGGTGGCGGCCAAGAAATGGCTGTGATGGTAGGTTAATGGTTACATTTTAATAACAACAATTCAGGTGAATTTGGTGCCAAGATCAAGCGGCACAAAATTCACCTGAATTGTCGTTATTAAAATGTAACCATTAACCTACCATCACAGCCATTTCTTGGCCGCCACCTTGGATTTCACATCTTTTTCCACCATGGCCTTTTTGGGGGGCGCACCTTTTTTACAGCTTGGCTGTTTTTGATTAAATATCCACAAATTGCTAATTTAAATTATCAATTTGTGGATTCAGAATACAAAATTACATTCAAGATATCACTTCTTTTTGTATTTGTATACTGCAAAGCCGGCCTATGGCTGGCTTTGGGGCTTCTTTAACCCATGTGTTTTTTTCTTTACTACAGGAAGAAGAAAAGAACTTAAAGAAGAATTTTAGTACTTCAATTATTTTTGATTTTATTAGTAATTATACAAATTATATACATATATTTATTACATGCCCATTATGCCCCACAGGATATTTTTTTGCAGCTGATCTCTCTACTGGGTGACTTGAAATGTAGCTGAACTATATACAGGATGGTTTCTTTGTAGCTGAACTCTCTACAAGGTAACCTCTTCTAGCTGGTCTCTCTACAGGGTATTTTGTTTCTAGCTGAACTCTCTACAGGTGATTTGTTTGCAGCTAAACTCTCTACATGGTGGTGTCTTTGTAGCCGAACTCTCTACATGATGGTTTCTTTGTAGCTGAACTCTCTATAAGGTGACTTCGTCTAGCTGAACTCTCTACAGGGTGATTTTTTTGTAGCTGAACTCTCTGCAGGGTGATTGGTTTGCAGCTGAACTGTCTACATGATGGTTTCTTTGTAGCTGAACTCTCTACAAGGTGACTTCGTCCAGCTGATCTCTCTACGGGGTGATTTGTTTCTAGCTGAACTCTCTACAGGTGATTTGTTTGCAGCTAAACTCTCTACATGGTGGTTTCTTTGTAGCTGAACTCCCTACATGATGGTTTCTTTGTAGCTGAACTCTCTACAAGGTAACTTCTTCTCTACAGGATGATTTGTTGTAGTTGAATTCTCTACAAGGTGGTTTGTATGAGGCTGAACTCTCTACATGGTGGTTTCTTTGTAGCTGAACTCTCTACAGAGTGATTTGTTTGCAGCTGAACTCTCTACATGATGGTTTCTTTGTAACTGAACACTCTACAAGGTGACTTCTTCTAGCTGATCTTTCTACAGGGTGAATTGTTGTAGCTGAACTATCTACAAGGTAACTTCTTCTAGCTGATCTCTATACAGGGTGATTTGTTTGTAGTTGAATTCTGTACAGGTAGTTTCTTTGTAGCTGAACTCTGTACATGATGGTTTCTTTGTAGCTGAACTCTTTACAAGGTAACTTCTTATAGCTGAACTCTCTACGGGGTAATTTCTTTGTAGCTGAACTCTCTATATGATGGTTTCTTTGTAACTGAACTCTCTACAAGGTAACTTCTTCTAGCTGATCTTTTTACTGGGTGATTTGTTTGCAGCTGAACTCTCTACATGGTGGTTTCTTTGTTGCTGAACTCTCTACAAGGTGAATTCTTCTACCTGATCTCTCTACAGGGTAATTTGTTTGTAACTGAACTCTGTACAAGTGCGTTATTTTGGGTGATCTCACTGCAGGTTGATTTGTTTGCAGCTGAACTCCTTACATTGTGTCTAGTTTCTAGCTGATCTCTCTACAGGGTGATTTGTTTCTAGCTGATCTCTCTACAGGGTGATTTTTTGTAGCTGACCTCTCTTCAGGGTGATTTGTTTCTAGCTGATTGCTCTGCAGGTTGATTTGCCTGTAGATGAACTCTCTACAGGGTAACTTGCTTGTAGCTGAACTCCTTACTTTGTGTCTAGTTTGTAGCTGATCTCTCTACAGAGTGATTTGTTTGTAGCTGAACTCCTTACATTGTGTGTAGTTTCTAGCTGATCTTTCTACAGGGTGATTTGTTTGTAGCTGATCTCTATACAAGTTGATTTGTGTGTAGCTGATCTCTCTGCAGGGTGATTTGTTTGTAGCCGATCTCTCTACAAGGTAATTTGATTGTAGCTGAACTATCTATAAGGTGATTTGTATGTAGCTAATCTCTCTGCAGATTGATTTGTTTTAGCTGAACTCTGATTTGTTTTTAGCTTATCTCTGTACAGGTTGATTTGTGTGAAACTGATCTCTCTACAAGCTGATTTGTTTGTAGCTGATCACTCTGCAGGTTGATTTGTTTCTAGATGATCTCTCTACAGGTTGATTTGTTTGTTGCTGATCGCTCTAAAGGTTGATTTGTTTGTAGCTGAACTCTCTGCAAAATGTTTTGTTTGTAGTTGATCTCTCTACAAGATGATTTTTTGTAGCTGACCTCTCTTCAGGGTGATTTGTTTCTAGCTATATCTCTACAGGGTGATTTTTTGTAGCTGACCTCTCTTCAGGGTGATTTGTTTCTAGCTGATCGCTCTACAGGTTGGTTTGTTTGTAGCTGAACTCTCTACACGGTGATTTGCTTGTAGCTGAACTCCTTACATTGTGTCTAGTTTCTAGCTGATCTCTCTACAGGGTGATTTGTTTGTAGCTGATCTCTCTACAAGTTGAATTGTGTGTAGCTGATCTCTCTGCAGGTTGATTTGTTTGTAGCCGATCTCTCTACAAGGTAATTTGTTTGTAGCTGAACTGTCTAAAAGGTGATTTGTTTGTAGCTGATCTCTCTGCAGGTTGATTTGTTTTAGCTGAACTCTCTACAGGATGATTTATTTGTAGCTGAACTCCTTACATTGTGTGTAGTTTCTAGCTGATCTCTCTACAGGGTGATTTGTTTGTAGCTGATCTCTCTACAAGTTGATTTGTGTGTAGCTGATCTCTCTGCAGGTTGATTTGTTTGTAGCCGATCTCTCTATAGGGTAATTTGTTTGTAGCTGAACTCTCTATAAGGTGATTTGTTTGTAGTTGATCTCTCTGCAGGTTGATTTGTTTTAGCTGAACTCTCTACAGGCTGATTTGTTTGTAGCCGATCTCTCTACAGGGTAATTTGTTTGTAGCTGAACTCTCTACAAGTTGATTTGTGTGTAGCTGATCTCTCTGCAGGTTGATTTGTTTGTAGCCGATCTCTCTACAGGGCAATTTGTTTGTAGCTGATCTCTCTACAGGGTGATTTTTTTGTAGCTGACCTCTCTTCAGGGTGATTTGTTTCTAGCTGATCTCTCTACAGGGTGATTTTTTGTAGCTGACCTCTCTGCAGGGTGATTTGTTTCTAGCTGATTGCTCTACAGGTTGATTTGTTTGTAGATGAACTCTCTACAGGGTAATTTGCTTGTAGCTGAACTCCTTACTTTGTGTCTAGTTTGTAGCTGATCTCTCTACAGGTTGATTTGTTTGTAGCTGATCTCTATACAAGTTGATATGTGTGTAGCTGTTCTCTCTGCAGGGTGATTTATTTGTAGCCGATCTCTCTACAAGGTAATTTGTTTGTAGCTGAACTATCTATAAGGTGATTTGTACGTAGCTAATCTCTCTGAAGATTGATTTGTTTTAGCTGAACTCTCTACAGGGTGATTTGTTTCTAGCTTATATCTCTACAGGTTGATTTGTTTGTTGCTGATCGCTCTAAAGGTTGATTTGTTTGTAGCTGAACTCTCTGCAAAGTGTTTTGTTTGTAGATGATTTCTCTACAAGGTGATTTTTTGTAGCTGACCTCTCTTCAGGGTGATTTGTTTCTAGCTGATCGCTCTACAGGTTGGTTTGTTTGTAGCTGAACTCTCTACACGGTGATTTACTTGTAGCTGAACTCCTTACATTGTGTCTAGTTTCTAGCTGATCTCTCTACAGGGTGATTTGTTTGTAGCTGATCTCTCTACAAGTTGAATTGTGTGTAGCTGATCTCTCTGCAGGTTGATTTGTTTGTAGCCGACCTCTCTACAAGGTAATTTGTTTGTAGCTGAACTGTCTAAAAGGTGATTTGTTTGTAGCTGATCTCTCTGCAGGTTGATTTGTTTTAGCTGAACTCTCTACAGGGTGATTTATTTGTAGCTGAACTCCTTACATTGTGTGTAGTTTCTAGCTGATCTCTCTACAGGGTGATTTGTTTGTAGCTGATCTCTCTACAAGTTGAATTGTGTGTAACTGATCTCTCTGCAGGTTGATTTGTTTGTAGCCGATCTCTCTACAAGGTAATTTGTGTTTAGCTGAACTGTCTATAAGGTGATTTGTTTGTAGCTGATCTCTTTGCAGGTTGATTTGTTTTAGCTGATCTCTCTACAGGATGATTTGTTTGTAGCTGTACTCCTTAAATTGTGCCTAGTTTCTAGCTGATTTCTCTACAGGGTGATTTGTTTGTAGCTGATCTCTCTACAAGTTGAATTGTGTGTAACTGATCTCTCTGCAGGTTGATTTGTTTGTAGCCGATCTCTCTACAAGGTAATTTGTGTTTAGCTGAACTGTCTATAAGGTGATTTGTTTCTAGCTGATCTCTCTACAGGTTGATTTGTTTTAGCTGAACTCTCTACAGGGTGATTTGCTTGTAGCTGAACTCCTTACATTGTGTGTAGTTTCTAGCTGATCTCCCTACAGGGTGATTTGTTTGTAGCTGATCTCCCTACAAGTTGATTTGTGTGTAGCTGATCTCTCTGCAGGTTGATTTGTTTGCAGCCGATCTCTCTACAGGTAATCTGTTTGTAGCTGAACTCTCTATAAGGTGATTTGTTTGTAGCTGATCTCTCTGCAGGTTGATTTGTTTTAGCTGAACTCTCTACAGGTTGATTGCTTGTAGCTGAACTCCTTACATTGTGTCTAGTTTCTAGCTGATGTCTCTACAGGGTGATTTTTTGTAGCTGAACTCTCTACAGGGTGATTTGTTTCTAGCTTATCTCTCTACAGGTAGATTTGTGTTGATATGTTCATTGCTGATCGCTCTAAAGGTTGATTTGTTGCAGCTGAACACCCTGCAAAGTGTTTTGTTTGTAGCTGATCACTCTAAAGGGTAATTTGTTTGTAGCTGAACTCTCTCCACAGTGACTTGTGTGTAGCTGAATTTTGTGTAACTGAATTCTCTAGAGAGTGACTTAATTGTAGCTGAATTCTCTACACAGTGCATGACTTGTTTATAGCTGAACTTTCTTCAGTGTGACTTGTAATGTTCTGAATCTCTATAGTGATATATTTTCTTAACTCTCCACATGGTGACTGTCTTCTTGCTGAACTGTCTATAAGATTAACTGTTTGCAGCTGAACTCCCTACAGAATAACTTGTGATGTAATAAAATTCTATAATGGAATAAATATATTAGCCGAATGCTCTATTAGGGTGACTGTTCTATTAGAGTATCTCGATCTCGCATTTGTTACACGGAGTTGGCTTTCGAATCATAACTCAGTGGTTTGTAATCCGATTCTTCTGTACTACTGCAAGGACTTTCTATGAAGATTATTCCAGCTATACTCCGATTTTCAGCTCATTGCTCTAAGCGGTTTGCCTAGTAGGCGAGAAAACTACTACTTTTTCATTCATAAAAATCGATCGCGTAATTGTGACACAGGTTGGGTTTTGTGTCATATCTCCGTGGTCTTTATCTCGGTCCCTTTCAAACCACCAAAAGGCACTCCTACGATGGTTACTCCATCTACATAGCAATTTTTAACTCATTCCATGAAGCGGTTTACCCTGTAGGCGTGACAACAAATCGATCTTGTTTTACGCGAATAATCGGTCATAACTCCTGAACCATTCATCGGATTTGTACCACCAAATTTGATGCTAGGATTCGCCGTTGGACTCCCTTTCTGTGTGCCAAATTTCAAGGCGATCGGAGTACGCGTTTGCTTGTTATAGCAATTTTTGCAAGTGTGCGAAAAGACGAAGAAGAAAAAAAAAAACGAAGAAAAAAAAACGAAACTTTGGCAGCTCGTATCTCGGAAATGGCTCGATGCGATTTCCTGCAAATTTGGAATGTAGACTCCCTTGGCTGGCGGGCAACTGTGTAGCAAATTTGGTTCCAATCAGATAAGTGATCACCGAGATACAAATGTGTGAAAATGACGTTTTCGTTCTTCCTGTCAATATACTCACGGGTGTGGCGCGCCGGCTTCTTGGGCCGCACGACACACTACCGTGTGTCTTGATTGGTTCAATTCACAATTCTATGGCCCAAGTTAGCATACAATTATGACTGTAATTTGCAGGTAGGTTGCCATGCAGCTGCGGACTCACTTATACAATTTGTTTTGTAAAGTTTGCTCAATCCTTAACTTTTATTTTTTTATTTGTTTATTTGTTATTTTTTGTTGTTTTTTTTAAAATTTTATTTTATAATTTTTTTTATTTTTATTTATTTTTTTAATGGGCCAGGTTAGCAAACAATTATAAACACCATTTGCAGCTAGGTTGCCATGCAGCTGCATAGGTATAGAAGTTCTTTCATTCCCTCAATATAGATCCTGCAATAGCAGCAAACAACACACATGATAATTGCAGCTAGGTTGCCATGCAGTTACATACGTATAGAAGTTCTTTCATTCTCTCATTGATAACCCTGCAATAGCAGCAAATAACACACACGCATAACTGCAGCTAGGTTGCCCTGCAGCTGCACAGGTATAGAAGTTTTTTCATTCTCTCATCGATAATCCTGCAATAGTAGTATGCCCTGCTCACAATTTTTTACCCACGTATTATGCTTTTGAGCAATGCTCAAAACCCAAGCCCACCATGCTCAAAATTATGCATTCAAAATCAAGATCATGCACAAGTACTGACTGTTTTATTAGAGTAAATTATTAGTGTTTCCAGACTGCTGTATTAGAGTAAGTGATTGCTGTTTAGAGTATGTTGATCTTATTTCACACCACCAAGCGATGTTAATTAAGTTATAATATGTGGGTTTTTTATTTTATTTTTTTAAATATGAAATACACCAATAATATGTACCAGCTGTGATGATTGGCTTTCTTTTAAGCGTGTGCATTGCACTTTATAATCAAATTTTAAAATATCGTTGGTATTATACTAGCATTATGCTAGATGCTTTTAGCAGCAAATGACATCCACGCATTACTGCAGCTAGGTTGCCATGCAGCTGCGTAGGTATAAAAGGTCTTTCATTCTCTCATTGTAAATCCTGCAATAGCAGCAAATAACACACACACACACACACACACACACACACACACACACACACACACACACACACACACACACACACACACACACACATATCTGGGTAACATTGCAGCAAACAATGAACAGCACCAAGCAGCTTCATGCAGCAATAGTATCGACATTAATAAATATTGCACTTGTATACATACAGGTGTGGTGTCATGCACATTGCAGCTGAATAGGGTTTGTTTTTTTGTTGAAAAACTGACAGTGGTGGTGCACGCAGAAGTCGGAAGCAGCAAACAATAAACAGTGAAAGTAATATACACAGCAATTCAATAACCCTGCATATATCATTCGCAGATGCATATAGGTATACAAGATCTGTGTTACTATGTTGTCATGCAGCTGCAGACCTACCATTGATAAGAAATATACACATATGCATAAAACACACACACACCCATAGTGGCAAGCAATGAACAGTAACATCACAAAACATCAATACATAATAGTCCAATTGTTCACACATGTTATCTACCCATTATGATCAAAGCATGTCATTCATACCTGCTTACGGGCATCGTATATATATATATATGTATATAAAATTATAACTGTAACTATGTACAGCTATGTTGTCATACATAATTGCACATCTACTATTGATAAGGAACATGTGATCGACTTTAAAGGTCTGACCAAGGAAAGCGTGCTGTTTGTCTGTTGGCATGAGGCTATTGGATTTTCTTTATCATAAGGTGGATGCCATGATGACAGCAGATGACACACCACACGTATCATTGTAGTAACAGCAAACAATAGACAGACAGCTACAGTAAAAAATCACTGTGAAAGGTACTTTTATTATATGGAGAATATACATTTTATCACTGTGATTAATGCTTGTATGCTGATCATATCTGTACACAAGTGTACTCAAATTGAATCTATGTGTACCCACCTTTGAGTAGCACCCATATATACATACACCTCTTTATGTACACCTATTACACAATGTAATTCAATACATTTCATACAACATACAATATTCATAGAAGTTCCATAACATCAACTTTCCCATACAGCTAAAGTCCATTCATCCACATACCAGACTACTCTAAAGAACACACACTACACCTGATGCAAAATTACTCTAATAGAACAATCACTTATATTGTTAGGATAATCAGGGGTTCAAATAACATTCGAATGATCAAAGTCCCACTGTATCTATATATATACCCTGTGTATTTGGCATAATTCATAAGTAATGCTGTTAAATACTATTTGATAACATTTCGGAGTACAGGCTGTAACGCTGGTGAAACAAGAGGTGGGTGGGAAGATTACAAGCTGTCTTCACTCCACGCCACTGCTATGACACATGGTGCTACTTATCACACGTATAATTCCAATAAGCGCACACACGTGTGCACGTGATGTAATTGCAATTAGTGACACTGACTCACTCAACTGATGGATTACTGTTTAACTGCAGCCCTACCCACATTAACTTAGTTTAAGGTCTTAAACTTCATTTTAGTACACACAACCAATTAACCAGTTATTGCCAATTATTGGTAGGCAATTAACCGGTGACAAAAATTTTGTAGGTGTACAGCACTAATCTAATACCATGCCTATGTGGATGCTATACAATTCAATGACCACCTCAGTTGTCTAACTCCCATACACCTCTCTCTTTTCAGAGTGTCTGATTTTAACCTTGCATGTGATATTACCCAATTATTTATTGCATGTCTCATTAAGAGTGCTGCTGCATGATTGTATTGACAGTGATGCTGCATGATGTAGTGAGTGTACTGGCAAATCAATGCAATGCAATCGCAGCCCATCAGTGCACAGAGTCTGCAAACAGTTATAGAACCACTTCATTCACAACCTGTGCAGCAACTAACAATGAGTCAGTCAGTGTTGGCAATATCTGCCAATGTCAAAAAAGAGAGAGACATGTATGGTTGCAGCTAGAGCACAGAACCATATAAAGGCACTCACAAATACCTTGCACACATGTGTCAACAGGTCATGCATCCATTGCAGGTCTCACCTATGCAAGAATTGCATGGTAAATATCACATGCAAGAGTAAATATCACATGCAAGGTTAAGAGCAGACACCCTTACAGATGTGGTGTTCCATTTATTTTGCTTCAATAGTCAAGAGCATAATTAATGGTGGAGGGACTGTGCAGCAGCAGAGTCCAACGACAAGCTCAGAACATGCAACAGCAAAACAATATTCATGCAGCAGTACCCACATGTGGCAGCCGTATCTGCAGTGCAGTAGCAGTGTCAGCAGTAATAACAAATATACAGTAGCACTCTTAATGTATTATGCATCATCACTCTTAATCCGTTAAGGACTGCTGCTGTAATATTATGTCCAAATAATCTTACGTGAAATAGGCTTGAGCCAATTATGCTTTGAAAATAGCCTATTATGCTTTTGAGCAGTACTCAAAAATCCAACCCATCATCCTCAAAATTATGCTCTTAAAATCAAGATTATGCTCTAGAGTTAGCTGTTTTATTAGAGCATATCAACATTTCTTGACTGCTGTATTACAGTGAGTGACTGCTCTATTAGAGTCTCTCGATCTTGTTTCCATGAAGTGTGAATAATCAGACAAGAAATAATAAAAGTATTAACATTATACATTTTCTTTATATGAAATGCAGTATTAAGATGTACTGTGTTCATATTTTTGGTGTACACATTGTGCATTTTAATTCATTTTTTTTTGATAATCATCCTATTATGCTGGCTTAATGCTTTTGCTAGCCTATTATACTCAAAATTATGCCGGCATAATTGGTGCAAGCCTAACGTGAAAGCCCAGTGCCGTAATATTACGTCCAAGTTTATAGGATGTAAACAAAAAGTTGTAACTCAACAGTAATTAAAGCTATAAGCTTAAAATAAAAGCCATCAAGACACACGGTAGTGTGTCGTGCGGCCCAAGTAGCCGGCGCGCCACACCGTGAGTATATTTACAGGAAGAAAGTAAACGCGATTTTCACACCTTTGTAGCTCCGTGATTACTTATCCTATTAAAACCAAAGTTGCTACAGAAATGCCGGCGAGGTAGGGGAGTCCACATACCAAATTTGAAGAAAATCGCTCAAGCCATTTCCGAGATACGAGCGGCCAAAGTTTGGGTTTTTTTTCTTCTTCTTCTACTTCTTCTTCTTCTTTTCGCACACTTTGCAAAATCCGCAATAAAACACGAATGCGTACTTGGATCGGGCTGAAATTTGGCACACTTAAAGGGCTCATTAAGGCGAATCTCAGTACCTCGTGTGGTAGGAATCCGATGAACATTCACGGAGTTATGATCGATTATCTGCGTAAAATAAGGTCGAAGGTCTGTCACGCCCACAGGGTAAACCGCTTGAAGGAATGAGCTGAAAATTGCTATGTAGATGGAGTAACTATCGTAGGAGTGCCTTTTTGTGGTTTGAAAGGAATCCAGTTAAAGGCCATCGAGATATGACACAAAACCCAACCTATGTCACAATTACGCGATCGACTTTTATGAATAAAAAAACTATTAGTTTTCACGCCTACCAGCCAAACCGCTTAGAACAGTGAGCTGAAAATCGGTGTGTAGCTGGAATAAGTATCATAGAAAGTCCTTGCAGTAGTACAGAAGAATCGGATTACAAACCACTGAGTTATGATTCCAAAGCCAACTACGTGTAGGATATGCGAGATCGAGATACTCTAATAGAACAGTCACCCTAATAAAGCATTCAGCTACGTTTATAACTTACTCCATTATAGAATTTCTTTGGCATTGAAAGTTATTCTGCAGGGAGTTCAGCTACAAACAGTTAATCTTATAGACAATTCAGCTACAAGCAAGTCATCCTGTAGAGAGTTCAGCTACAAATATGTTGCTGTAGAGATTCAGAACATTATAAGTCACACTGAAGAAAATTCAACTATAAACAAGTCACCTTGTAGAGAGTTCAGCTACAACAAGTCACTCTGTAGAGAATTCAGCTACAAACAAGTCACTGCGTAAAGGGTTCAGCTACAAAAAAAGCTACCTAGTAGAGAGTTCATCTAGATCAGCTACAAACAAGTTACTTTATGCAATGTTCAGCTACAAGTAAGTCACTCTGTAGAGAGTTCAGCTACAAACAAGTCACTCTGTAGTAAAAACAAGTCACCATGGAGAGAGAGTTCAGCAACCAATCAAAAAACCACCATGTAAAAGAGTTCAGCTATACAAACAAGATATAACTCTATAGAGAGATCAGGTAGAAACTTAACAGATCACACTGTAGAGAGTTCAGCTAGAAACAAGTCATCCAGACTGAGTAGAGAGATCAACTAGAAAACATCACCTTGTAGAGAGTTCAAATCAGCCTGCAGATAGTTCAGCTACAAACAAATCACCCTATAGAGAGATCAGCTAGAAGAAGTCACCTTGTAAAGAGTTTAGCTACAAAGAAACTACCATGTAGAGAATTCAGCTATGAACAGATCATCCTGTTGAGAGTTCAGCTAGAAACAAGTCATCCTGTAGAGAGATCAACTAGAAGAAGTTACCTTGTAGAGAGTTCAGCTACAAAGAAACAACCATGTAGAAAGTTCAACTGCAAACAAATCAAACTGTACAGAGTTCAGCTACAAACAAATCACCCTGTAGAGAGATCAGCTAGAAACAAGTCACCCTGTAGAGAAATCAACTAGAAGAAGTTACCTTGTAGAGAGTTCAGCTGCAAACAAACCATCATGTAGAGACTTCAGCTGCAAACAAATCACCCTGTAGATAGTTCAGCTACGAAAGGATCACCCTGTAGAGAGTTCAGCTAGAAACAAGTCATCCTGTAGAGAGATCAGCTAGAAGAAGTTACCTTGTAGAGAGTTCAGCTGCAAACAAACCATCATGTAGAGACTTCAGCTGCAAACAAATCGAATTGTAGAGAGTTAAGCTACCAACAAATCACCATGTACAGAGTTCAGCTAGAAACAAGTTATCCTGTAAAGAGATAAGCTAGAAGAGGTTACCTTGTAGAGTGTTCAGTTATGAACAAACCATCATGTAGAAAGTTCAGCCGCAAACGAATCACCCTGCAGAGAGTTCAGCTACGAGAAGATCACCCTATAGAGAGTTCAGCTAGAAGAAGTCACCTTGTAGAGAATTCAGCTGCAAAGAAACCACCATGTAGATAGTTCAGCTGCAAACAAATCATCCTGTAGAGAGTTCAGCTACGAACAGATCACCCGGTAGAGTTCAGCTAGAAACAAGTCACCCTACAGAGAGATCAGCTAGAAACAGGTCATCCTGTAGAGAGACCAGCTAGAACAAGTCACTTTGTATGTAGAAAGTTCAGCCACAAAAAAAATCACTCTGTAGAGAGGTCAGCTACAAACAAATCTCCCTGTATAGGACTTTGTATGTAGAAAGTTCAGCTACAAAAAAAATCACCCTGTAGAGAGGTCAGCTACAAACAAATCTCCCTGTATAGAGATCAGCTAGAAGAAGTTACCTTGTAGAGAGTTCAGCTACAAAGAAACCATCATGTAGAGAGTTCAGCTGCAAACAAATCACCTGTAGAGAGTACAGCTACAAACAAATCACCCTCTAGAAAGATCAGCTAAAAGAAGTCACCCTGTAGAGAGTTCAGTTACAAATAAACCACCATGTAGAGAGTTCAGCTACAAACTAGTGACCTTGTAGAGACATCAGTTACCTTGTAGAGAGTTCAGCTACAAAGAAACCATCATGTAGAGAGTTCAGCTGCAAACAAATCACCTGTAGAGAGTTCAGCTACAAACAAATTTCCCTGTAGAAAGGTCAGCTAGAAGAAGTCACATTGTAGAGAGTTCAGCTACAAAGAAACCATCATGTAGAGAGTTCAGCTGCAAACAAATCACCTGTAGAGAGTACAGCTACAAACAAATCACCCTCTAGAAAGATCAGCTAAAAGAAGTCACCCTGTAGAGAGTTCAGTTACAAATAAACCACCATGTAGAGAGTTCAGCTACAAACTAGTGACCTTTTAGAGACATCAGTTACCTTGTAGAGAGTTCAGCTACAAAGAAACCATCATGTAGAGAGTTCAGCTGCAAACAAATCACCTGTAGAGAGTTCAGCTACAAACAAATTTCCCTGTAGAAAGGTCAGCTAGAAGAAGTCACATTGTAGAGAGTTCAGCTACAAAGAAACCATCATGTAGAGAGTTCAGCTGCAAACAAATCACCTGTAGAGAGTTCAGCTACAAACAAATTTCCCTGTAGAAAGGTCAGCTAGAAGAAGTCACATTGTAGAGAGTTCAGCTACAAAGAAACCATCATGTAGAGAGTTCAGCTGCAAACAAATCACCTGTAGAGAGTTCAGCTACAAACAAATCTCTCTGTAGAGAGATCAGCTAGATGAAGTTTCGTTCAGCTACAAAAAAATCACCCTGTAGAAAGATTAGCTAGAAGATGTTACCTTGTGGAGAGTTCAGCTACAAAGAAACCATCTTGTAGAGAGTTCAGCTTCAAACAAATCACCTGTAGAGAGTTCAACTACAAACAAATCTCTCTGTAGAGAGATCAGATCAGCTAGAAGAAATTACCTTGTAGAGAGTTCAGCTACAAAGAAACCATCATGTAAAGAGTTCAGCTGCAAACAAATCACCTGTAGAGAGTTCAGCTACAAACAAATTTCCCTGTAGAAAGGTCAGCTAGAAGAAGTCACATTGTAGAGAGTTCAGCTACAAAGAAACCATCATGTAGAGAGTTCAGCTGCAAACAAATCACCTGTAGAGAGTTCAGCTACAAACAAATCTCTCTGTAGAGAGATCAGCTAGATGAAGTTTCGTTCAGCTACAAAAAAATCACCCTGTAGAAAGATTAGCTAGAAGATGTTACCTTGTGGAGAGTTCAGCTACAAAGAAACCATCTTGTAGAGAGTTCAGCTTCAAACAAATCACCTGTAGAGAGTTCAACTACAAACAAATCTCTCTGTAGAGAGATCAGATCAGCTAGAAGAAATTACCTTGTAGAGAGTTCAGCTACAAAGAAACCATCATGTAAAGAGTTCAGCTGCAAACAAATCACCTGTAGAGAGTTCAGCTACAAACAAATCTCCCTGTAGAAAGGTCAGCTAGAAGAAGTCACCTTCTAGAGAGTTCAGCTACAAACAACCATCATGTAGAGAGTTCAGCTGCAAACAAATCACCTGTATAGAGTTCAGCTACAAACAAATCTCCCTGTAGAGAGATCAGCTAGAAGAAGTTACCTTGTAGAGAGTTTAGCTATAAAGAAACCATCATGTAAAGAGTTCAGCTGCAAACAAATCACCTGTAGAGAGTTCAGCTACAAACAAATCTCTCTGTAGAGAGATCAGCTAGAAGAAGTTACCTTGTAGAGAGTTCAACTACAAAGAAACCATCATGTAAAGAGTTCAGCTGCAAACAAATCACCTGTAGAGACAAACAAATCTCCCTGTAGAAAGGTCAGCTAGAAGAAGTCACCTTGTAGAGAGTTCAGCTACAAAGAACCATCATGTAGAGAGTTCAGCTGCAAACAAATCACCTGTATAGAGTTCAGCTACAAACAAATCTCCCTGTAGAGAGATCAGCTAGAAGAAGTTTCCTTGTAGAGAGTTCAGCTACAAACAAATCACCCTGTAGAAAGATCAGCTAGAAGAAGTTACCTTGTGGAGAGTTCAGCTACAAAGAAACCATCATGTAGAGAGTTCAGCTACAAACAAATCACCTGTATAGAGTTCAGCTACAAACAAATCTCCCTGTAGAGAGATCAGCTAGAAGAAGTTTCCTTGTAGAGAGTTCAGCTACAAACAAATCAATCACCCTGTAGAAAGATCAGCTAGAAGAAGTTACCTTGTGGAGAGTTCAGCTACAAAGAAACCATCATGCAGAGAGTTCAGCTACAAACAAATCACCTGTAGAGAGTTCAGTTACAAACAAATTTCCCTGTAGAGAGATCAGCTAGAAGAAGTTACCTTGTAGAGAGTTCAGCTACAAAGAAACCATCATGTAAAGAGTTCAGCTGCAAACAAATCACCTGTAGAGAGTTCAGCTACAAACAAATCTCTCTGTAGAGAGATCAGCTAGAAGAAGTTACCTTGTAGAGAGTTCAGCTACAAAGAAACCATCATGTAAAGAGTTCAGCTGCAAACAAATCACCTGTAGAGAGTTCAGCTGCAAACATATCTCCCTGTAGAAAGATCAGCTAGAAGAAGTTACCTTGTGGAGAGTTCAGCTACAAAGAAACCATCATGTAGAGAGTTCAGCTGCAAACAAATCACCTGTAGAGAGTTCAGCTACAAACAACCATCATGTAGAGAGTTCAGCTGCAAACAAATCACCTGTATAGAGTTCAGCTACAAACAAATCTCCCTGTAGAGAGATCAGCTAGAAGAAGTTACCTTGTAGAGAGTTTAGCTATAAAGAAACCATCATGTAAAGAGTTCAGCTGCAAACAAATCACCTGTAGAGAGTTCAGCTACAAACAAATCTCTCTGTAGAGAGATCAGCTAGAAGAAGTTACCTTGTAGAGAGTTCAACTACAAAGAAACCATCATGTAAAGAGTTCAGCTGCAAACAAATCACCTGTAGAGACAAACAAATCTCCCTGTAGAAAGGTCAGCTAGAAGAAGTCACCTTGTAGAGAGTTCAGCTACAAAGAACCATCATGTAGAGAGTTCAGCTGCAAACAAATCACCTGTATAGAGTTCAGCTACAAACAAATCTCCCTGTAGAGAGATCAGCTAGAAGAAGTTTCCTTGTAGAGAGTTCAGCTACAAACAAATCACCCTGTAGAAAGATCAGCTAGAAGAAGTTACCTTGTGGAGAGTTCAGCTACAAAGAAACCATCATGTAGAGAGTTCAGCTACAAACAAATCACCTGTATAGAGTTCAGCTACAAACAAATCTCCCTGTAGAGAGATCAGCTAGAAGAAGTTTCCTTGTAGAGAGTTCAGCTACAAACAAATCAATCACCCTGTAGAAAGATCTGCTAGAAGAAGTTACCTTGTGGAGAGTTCAGCTACAAAGAAACCATCATGCAGAGAGTTCAGCTACAAACAAATCACCTGTAGAGAGTTCAGTTACAAACAAATCACCTGTAGAGAGTTCAGTTACAAAGAAACCACCATGTAGAGAGTTCAGCTGCAAAGAAATCACCCTGTAGAAAATTCAGCCACAAACAAATTGCCCTGTAGAAAGATCAGTTAGAAGAAGTTACCTTGTAGAGAGTTCAGCTACAAAGAAACCATTCTGTAAAGAGCTCAGCTGCAAACAAATCACCTGTACAGAATTCAGCTACAAACAAACCACCCTGTAGAGAGATCAGCTAGAAGAAGTTACTTGTATATTGGTAAGCTACAAACAATTCACCCTGTAGAGAGAGCAGCAAGAAGAAGTCACTTTGTAGAGTGTTCAGTTACAAAGAAACCACCATGGAGAGTTCTGTAATAAATATATGTATTAGCACTAGTAATAGCATGGGTAGCAGTGAAATTTGGGATAAATATCACGAGTGTTGTATTGGAAATGGGGATAAATTTCACGAGGCGAAGCTGAGTGAAATTTACCATTTCAAATACAACAAGAGTGGTATTTATCCCAAATTTCACTGCTACCCATGCTATTCCCAGTTAATACCATACTTGCTGCATATACGCATGCTGTGCATTAGCCTTGCCATGTACGCAATTTGTCACTATGTACTAAACACGCGTCGACACTAATTGGCACTACATTGTTAACATAAATTCTAGCCAATGAAATTGCAATTATAACTTTTTCACTGCTGTCAGTGAAATACGGGATAAATTTCACTGCTACTATTGAGACTTTTGTATGGGCAGTGAAGCAGGTATGGTATTATATATATAATTTGTACATTTACTGATAAAATCAGAAATATTTAAAGTACATCTGCTTCATCTTTTCTTCTTCCTGTGGAAAAAAAAAAGACAGGTTAAAAAAGTCCCAAAGCCGGTCTATGGCCGGATAGGCCGGCTTTGGGGTATACAAATACCAAAAGAAGGGAAATCTAATCCAAAACAGCCAGCTGTAAAAAAAGTGTGCGGCCCTCAAAAAGGCTATATTGAAAAAAGATGTGAAATCCAGGGTGGCGGCCAAGAAATGTCTGTGATGGTAGGTTAATGGTAAAAATTTTAATAACGGCAATTTAGATGAATTTTTTGCCAAGATCAAGCGGTACAAAATTCACCTGAATTGTTGTTATTAAAATTTTTACCATTAACCTACCATCACAGCCATTTCTTGGCCGCCACCTTGGATTTCACATCTTTTTTCAATATAGCCTTTTTGAGGGCCGCACACTTTTTTTACAGCTGGCTGTTTTGGATTAGATTATATTTACCATTAATATGTGATTCTTTTGATATACAAGACCAATATATTACGTGGAACTACGCTAGAAAGAACTAGCCTCCTAGTTATAAGTATATCATATTTACACAACGGTAAGGCCTGCGCCTATTATGCCAGCATAATCTTGAGAATAATAGGTGACCAATTTCATGAGAATAATTTCGGATAATAGGATGGTTACAGGCATAAATTTAGAATAATTGGACGACCTCGGGAATAATCGTTGGAATTAGGGTGTGTGTCTCTTCTTGATTACCTAGAAGAAAGAGTTAAGCTACTACAAATGATATAAAGCTGATAGGAGTGCTGGCTGAAAGGACCTGAAAAGCCTCTAAAAGATAGATACACTCTAATAGAACGCTCAAATACTCTAATAGAGTAGTCAGATCATTTCATGTTAATAATCCGCAGCCAGCATCGGGGATTTAACTGCATGATTATCTGCAATTCTGAAACTTGTACATCTTATATCAATTTAAGTCTGAGCATTATTATCTACCTAACTTAGTAGCTATACAGTAGTTACAGCATATCAAGACACACGATAGTGTATCGTGCGGCCCAAGAAGCCGGCGCGCCACACCGTGAGTATATTGACAGGAAGAACGAAAACGTCATTTTCACACCTTTGTATCTAAGTCATCACTTATCTGATTGGAACCAAATTTGCTACACAGTTGTCCGCCAGCCAAGGGAGTCTACATTCCAAATTTGAAGGAAATCGCTCGAGCCATTTCCGAGATACGAGCTGCCAAAGTTTGGTTTTTTTTTCTTCGTATTTTTTTTTTCTTCTTCGTCTTTTCGCACACTTGCAAAAATTGCTATAACAAGCAAACGCGTACTCCGATCGCCTTGAAATTTGGCACACAGAAAGGCAGTCCAAAGGCGAATCCTAGCATCAAATTTGGTACAAATCCGATGAATGGTTCAGGAGTTATGACCGATTATTCGCGTAAAACAAGATCTATTTGTTGTCACGCCTACAGGGTAAACCGCTTCATGGAATGAGTTGAAAATTGCTATGTAGATGGAGTAACCATCGTAGGAGTGCCTTTTGGTGGTTTGAAAGGAATCGAGATAAAGACCACGGAGATATGACACAAAACCCAACCTGTGTCACAATTACGCGATCGATTTTTATGAATAAAAAAGTATTAGTTTTCACGCCTACTAGGCAAACCGCTTAGAGCAATGAGCTGAAAATCGGTGTATATCTGGAATAATCTTCATAGAAAGTTCTTGCAGTAGTACAGAAGAATCGGATTACAAACCACTGAGTTATGATTCGAAAGCCAACTCCGTGTAGCAAATGTGAGATCGAGATACTCTAATAGAACAGTCACCCTAATAGAGCATTCGGCTAATTTATTTACTCCATTATAGAATTTTATTACATCACAAGTTATTCTGTAGGGAGTTCAGCTGCAAACAGTTAATCTTATAGACAGTTCAGCAAGAAGACAGTCATCATGTAGAGAGTTAAGCAAATATATCACTATAGAGATTCAGAACATTACAAGTCACACTGAAGAAAGTTCAGCTATAAACAAGTCATGCACTGTGTAGAGAATTCAGCTACAATTAAGTCACTCTCTAGAGAATTCAGTTACACAGAATTCAGCTACACACAAGTCACTGTGGAGAGAGTTCAGCTACAAACAAATTACCCTTTAGAGTGATCAGCTACAAACAAAACACTTTGCAGGGTGTTCAGCTGCAACAAATCAACCTTTAGAGCGATCAGCAATGAACAAATCAACACAAATCTACCTGTAGAGAGATCAGCTAGAAACAAATCACCCTGAAGAGAGTTCAGCTACAAAAAAATCACCCTGTAGAGACATCAGCTAGAAACTAGACACAATGTAAGGAGTTCAGCTACAAGTAATCAACCTGTAGAGAGTTCAGCTAAAACAAATCAACCTGCAGAGAGATTAGCTACAAACAAATCACCATATAGAGAGTTCAGCTAAAAACAGATTACCTGTAGATAGATCGGCTACAAACAAATCAACCTGCAGAGAGATCAGCTACACACAAATCACCCTGTAGAGAGATCAGCTACACACAAATCACCCTGTAGAGAGATCAGCTAGAAACTACACACAATGTAAGGAGTTCAGCTAAAAACAAATCACTCTGTAGAGAGATCAGCTACAAACTAGACACAAAGTAAGGAGTTCAGCTACAGGTAAATTACCCTGTAGAGAGTTCATCTACAAACAAATCAACCTGTAGAGCAATCAGCTAGAAACAAATCACCCTGAAGAGAGGTCAGCTACAAAAAATCACCCTGTAGAGAGATCAGCTAGAAACAAATCACCCTGAAGAGAGGTCAGCTACAAAAAAATCACCCTGTAGAGAGATCAGCTACAAACAAATTGCCCTGTAGAGAGATCAGCTACAAGCAAAACACCCTGTAGAGAGTTCAGCAACAAAGAAACCACCATGTAGAGAGTTCAGCTACCAACAAATTACCCTGTAGAGAGATCGGCTACAAACAAATCAGCCTGTAGAGAGATCAGCTAGAAACAAATTACCCTATAGAGAGATCGGCTACAAACAAATCAACCTGCAGAGAGATCAGCTACACACAAATCAACTTATAGAGAGATCAACTACAAACAAATCACCCTGTAGAGAGATCAGCTAGAAACTACACACAATGTAAGGAGTTCAGCTACAAATAAATCACCCTGTAGAGAGCTCAGCTAAAACAAATCAACCTGCAGAGAGATCAGCTACAAACAAATCACCTTTTAGACAGTTCAGCTACAAATAAATTACCTTGTGGAGAGATCGGCTACAAACAAATCAACCTCCAGAGAGATTAGCTACACACAATTCAACTTGTAGAGAGATCAGCTACAAACAAATCACCCTGTAGAGAGATCAGCTAGAAACTAGACACAATGTAAGGAGTTCAGCTACATGCAAATCACCGTGTAGAGAGTTCAGCTACAAACAAACCAACCTGTAGAGCGATCGGCTAGAAACAAATCACCCTGAAGAGAGGTCAGCTACAAAAAATCACCCTGTAGAGATATCAGCTAGAAACAAATCACCCTGAAGAGAGGTCAGCTACAAAAAAATCACCCTGTAGAGAGATCAGCTAGAAACAAATCACCCTGAAGAGAGGTCAGCTACAAACAAAACACTTTGCAGAGAATTCAGCTACAAACAAATCAGCTTGTAGAGAGATCAGTTACACACAAATCAACCTGTAGAGAGATAAGCTAGAAACAAATCACCCTGTAGAGAGTAGCTACAAGCAAAACACCCTGTAGAGAGTTCAGCAACAAAGAAACCACCATGTAGAGAGTTCAGCTGCAAACAAATCACCTTATAGAGAGTTCAGCTACAAACAAATCACCCTAGAAACTAGATACAATGTAAGGAGTTCAGCTACAAGCAAATCACCCTTTAGTGAGTTCAGCTACAAACAAATCAACCTGCAGTGAAATCACCTACAAAAATGCACCTTGTACAGAGTTCAGCTACAAACAAATTACCCTGTAGAGAGATCGGCTACAAACAAATCAACCAGTAGAAAGATCAGCTACACACAAATCAACTTGTAGAGAGATCAGCTACAAACAAATCACCCTGTAGAAAGATCAGCTAGAAACCAGACACAATGTAAGGAGTTCAGCTACAAGTAAATCACCCTGTAGAGAGTTCAGCTAAAACAAATCAACATGCAGAGAGATCAGCTACAAATAAATCACTTTACAGACAGTTCAGCTACAAACAAATTACCTTGTAGAGAGATCGGCTGCAAATTAATCAACCTGCAGAGAGATCAGCTACACACAAATCAACTTGTAGAGAGATCAGCTACAAACAAATCACCCTGTAGAGAGATCAGCTACAAACTAGATACAATGCAAGGAGTTCAGCTATATACAAGCAAAATCACCCTTTAGTGAGTTCAGCTACAAACAAATCAACCTGCAGTGAGATCACCCACAAAAACGCACTTGTACAGAGTTCAGTTACAAACAAATCACCCTGTAGAGAGATCAGCAACAAAGAAACCACCATGTAGAGAGTTCAGCTGCAAACAAATCACCCAGTAGAAAGATCAGCTAGAAGAAGTTACCTTGTAGAGAGTTCAGTTACAAAGAAACCATCATATAGAGAGTTCAGTTACAAAGAAACCATCATATAGAGAGTTCAGCTACAAAGAAATTACCCCGTAGAGAGTTCAGCTAGAAGAAGTCACCTTGTAAAGAGTTCAGCTACAAAGAAACCATCATGTACAGAGTTCAGCTACAAAGAAACTACCTGTACAGAATTCAACTACAAACAAATTACCCTGTACAGAGATCAGCTAGAAGAAGTTACCTTGTAGATAGTTCAGCTACAACAATTCACCCTGTAGAGAGATCAGCTAGAAGAAGTCACCTTGTAGAGTGTTCAGTTACAAAGAAACCATCATGTAGAGAGTTCAGCTGCAAACAAATCACTCTGTAGAGAGTTCAGCTACAAAGAAACCGCCATGTAGAGAGTTCAGCCTCATACAAACTACCTTGTAGAGAATTCAACTACAACAAATCACCCTGTAGAGAAGAAGTTACCTTGTAGAGAGTTCAGCTACAAAGAAACCATCATGTAGAGAGTTCAGCTACAAAGAAACCACCTAGTAGAGAGTTTAGCTGCAAACAGATCACCTGTAGAGAGTTCAGCTAGAAACAAATCACCCCGTAGAGAGATCAGCTGGACGAAGTCACCTTGTAGAGAGTTCAGCTACAAAGAAACCATCATGTAGAGAGTTCAGCTGCAAACAAATCACCCTACAGAGAGTTCAGCTACAAAAAATCACCCTGTAGAGAGTTCAGCTAGACGAAGTCACCTTATAGAGAGTTCAGCTACAAAGAAACCATCATGTAGAGAGTTCGGCTACAAAGACACCACCATGTAGAGAGTTTAGCTGCAAACAAATCACCTGTAGAGAGTTCAGCTAGAAACAAAATACCCTGTAGAGAGACCAGCTAGAAGAGGTTACCTTGTAGAGAGTGCAGCTACAAAGAAACCATCCTGTATATAGTTCAGCTATATTTCAAGTCACCCAGTAGAGAGATCAGCTGCAAAAAAATATCCTGTGGGGAATAATGGGCATTTAATAAGTATATGTATATAATTTGTATAATTACTAATGAAATCAAAAATAATTGAAGTACTAAAAGTCTTCTTTAAGTTCTTTTCTTCTTCCTGTAGTAAAGAAAAAAACACATGGGTTAAAAAAGCCCCAAAGCCAGCCATAGGCCGGCTTTGCAGTATACAAATACAAAAAGAAGTGATATCTAATCAAAAAACAGCCAAGCTGTAAAAAAAGGTGCGGCCCCCAAAAAGGCCATGGTGAAAAAAGATGTGAAATCCAAGGTGGCGGCCAAGAAATGGCTGTGATGGTAGGTTAATGGTTACATTTTAATAACGACAATTCAGGTGAATTTTGTGCCGCTTGGTCTTGGCACCAAATTCACCTGAATTGTTGTTATTAAAATGTAACCATTAACCTACCATCACAGCCATTTCTTGGCCGCCACCTTGGATTTCACATCTTTTTTCACCATGGCCTTTTTGGGGGCCGCACCTTTTTTTACAGCTTGGCTGTTTTTGATTAGATTATTATAACACACTAATAATTAAATACACTTGAATTATTACTGTAAGTCTGCTGTAACTATTATGGATAGAAAAATGATGTGTAAGATGGAATGCTTCATATATGGCTATTAATAATTTGTACAAAACTACTTATAGCAGCACCTTGAAAACTAAGCGACTAGCCACATATATAATCCTGAATGAGAATAATTATGAAATAATAGGCTGGATACAAGAATAGCAAAATGAATAATAGGAAATTTTTTTGGGAAATTCTGGAAAGAATAGTAGGTAAAATTTTGAGCAAAATAGGCTCAGGCCTAACAACGGTAAAACTAACCTTGTACAAATCCGTCCCTTGTTGCTTGTTTTGAACTGAAATAAATTCATGGCACTCTTCATTTAGAGATACATCTAATGATATACAAGATCATATAATGGCATTCTTTAAAAGGAGTAAATCGATGGCTTATAACAGATCACATCGCGAAGAAGACAGATCATCACCGATGTTAACAAATCGCTTTGTTGGTTAAAAGTTTTACACACTGATATTTCTACTTATTATTGATAGGTGAATCTGTACTACAGTTTGTATAAGCCCTCACTACTTCCTGGAGTTTTGGTGATGCTACAAACTTGCTAAGTAATAGAGTGCGCAAATTTCATAAAACTCGCAGGTTTTCAGGGTAGGCACTGTGTAAATTACTGTGGTCCTTAATGTATTATGCAGAGTTATTCACAGGCCATTTACTGATGTGTGTGTGGTCGTATGGTTGGCTGCCAAGGGTATTAGTGAACTGGATAGTGTACATGGTGGTTGCTGCACTTCAGTCATTTGTGGGCTGCTGCACAGGCATAGTATTTGTGGCTGTTGCAACTGCTTGTCACACTGTAGTAGTTACTGCACCTCAGTTGCTTTCAAAAACACAGCATGCTCATAGGATGCTGCATACCAGTAACTGGGGCTATGTGTACTCGGTTCTGCCTGTGGTTGACTGCAGGCTTACCATACACCCACAGTTTACTGCAGCGTAAATTGGTGTAGTTGTTTGCGGGTTTGTGGTGTACGTATCTCTAGTTGCCTCTCCTAAACATCACTGATTTGGCCATTTATGATAGTTTTGCTCATGAAGTTTATGCTGTATTCCAGTTGTGCAGCATGCGTAATTATGCACATAGGTTGCTGCTTGCCTGTGACTACCTCTTGGATCCACTTTAAATTCTTCACTGATATCTGCATGGATAATAAATTTTGCTATGTTTGCAAACTTGGTGCTCGTCTTGCATTTCAGGATGTATTAGTTCTGCACTTATACTTGTGTACTAGCTTTAGAATACCTGTGTATTGGTAGCTGCTGCTTTCTGCGTGGTTGCTGTGTGCCTGGCATACTGGGTGTGCTACATACGTATTAAGGCATGATAAGTGTTGCTTGCATCCTCCTTTGCATGTTTGTTGGTGATTGCATGTGTACTGGTATTTGGCTACACTAATAAGCTTTGCACATGTGTTACAGATGTGATGCATCTGTCTTCATGCATATGGGTTGTTCTTTGCCTTATTGACTGTGCTTCGGTGCATGTTAGTTGCAGCATGTGGGGAATCCTGGGATCTGTGGCTGTCTTTTCAGGCTTGCTGCATATGTGTCTCCAGGTTCTGGTTGAGATTACTGTATTTGTTGTTACTTGTAATGCATCCTTATTCTCACAGGGTTATTTGCTACTGTGTCCCTGTGTGCATTTGTGTTGTTGGTAGTTAAGTGGCTGTGGCCCAGTGCCTAATTATTGTGGGCTTACTGCATGGCCACTCATATTGGCTCCGGTTGAAGGTTCATTTGGGCTTTTTCCAGTGTCTGCATGAGTAGAGATTTTTGCTGTAATTACAGTCTGAATAGTACATTAGCTGCTGCATGTAGGTAGGCGATGTCTACATGCAGCTGTCTCCACGCTGTGGTCAGGCGCGTTTGCACACTCCTTAATGCCTATGCCTATTTCAGCATGTGAAGTGGCATCTCACTATATTGAACACATGTTCTGTATTCCAGATGCAAAATTTGCAGCACATGTACTACCATGAAGGTTTACTTAGTTGCATGCTCAATTATGCTTGTATGGCTATTTACATGTTCGCTACCTGCTACTATAACTCCACCCCATGAACTTTTAGTGTATTGCATGCATGCATGCATTTGAATGTGTCATTTGTGGCTCATGTGTATCGGTGTTATATATATTTATCCTGATATTGCAGGTGTTAAATCTATTAGTATAGTCAGTAGATCATCAAAACTATTTATTCTGATGGAGTAATGCAAGCTCAGGAAACTGGGGAAATTTGGAGGAATTTGGGTGACTTAGATGCTATATGTGCGCTTGTAAAGCTTCATCAAATTATACAAAAATTAACTTGTTTGACATTGCAGCTTTTAATGGCTATACGTGTCGTGTTTGGTTTGCTATTGATCAAGTGCTGCGGTTTGATGTGACTTAGCAGTTTGCTATCATCTGTTGTTTTGGAAGACTATACATACTAAGCTGTAAATGTAATGTTTACCAACCCTCTTTGTGGAGGAGACTATCACCAATCCTATAACTCCATTATTCATCCAAACTCGTTATCTTTATCCTATATGATATATCTATAATGTGTAACCTCTGTCATGTATCTAATATCATTGTGTCATTGTTACTTGATTAATTGTTGTGTATTGTTACGTACATTTACTGGCTTTAATTAAAAATTAATGTTATGTGCTTAGCTTTAGGGCAAAGTAGGCAATAGAGCTAGGTGCAGTGGAAGGGTGGTGTGTATAGCTAGGGAAATGTACTAGTGCGTATGTATATACAGAATGGAGTCCTGAATGGGTGGCGGCATTGCCATTGCCCCCCTAAAGTGTGCCATGGCACCCAGTATCCAAGCAATGATGTAACTGTCTTGGTAGTTTGCTACTATATCGGAAACCAGCTTCTCAGTTTTGCATGAACCAGTGTCTTAAGATTTAAAAATTCATAGCAACTTTAAAGTGCTTGCACTTTTATACTTGGTCATACACAACCAATACTGCTAAGGTGCCATGAAGGTATTATGAGGCTGGTTTCTGGTCAATATTTTTTCGTGGGAAGGTATAAATCCTATACCATGTATGACAATTAGATATCAAGACACAACGATAGTGTGTCGTGCGGCCCAAGAAGCCGGCGCGCCACACCGTGGGTATATCAACAGGAAGAACGAAAACGTCATTTTCACACTTTGTATCTAGGTGATCCCTTATCCGATTGAAACCAAATTTGCTACAGTGTTTCCCGCTAGCTAGGGGAGTCTACATTCCAAATTGGAAGGAAATCGCTCCAGCCATTTCCGAGATACGAGCTTCCAAATTTTTGATTTTTCTTCGTCTTTTCGCACACTTGTAAAAATTGCTATAAAACGCAAACGCGTACTCCGATCGCCTTGAAATTTGGCACACAACAAGGAAGTCCAAAGACGAATCCTAGTATCAATATGGTGCAACTCCGATGAATGGTTCAGGATTTATGACCGATTATTCGCGTTAAACAAGATTGATTTGTTGTCACACCTACAGGGTAAACCGCTTCATGGAATGAATTGAAAATTGCTATGTAGATGGAGTAACCATCGTAGGAGTGCCTTTTAGTGGGTTGAAAGGAATCCAGATAATGACCATGGAGATATGACACAAAATCCAACCTGTGTTACAATTACGTGATCGAATGTTTATGAATGAAAAGTATTAGTTTTTACGCCTACTACACAAACCACTTAGAGCAATGAGCTGAAAATCGGTGTATAGCTGGAATACTCTTCATAGAAAGTCCTTGCAGTAGTACAGAAGAATCGGATTACAAACCACTGAGTTATGATTGAAATCCAACTCCGTGTAACAAATGCGAGATCAAGATACTCTAATAGAACAGTCACCCTAATAGATCATTCAGCTAATTTATTTACTCCATTATAGAATTCTATTACATTGCAAGTTATTCTGTCGGGAGTTCAGCTGCAAACAGTTAATCTTGTAGACAGTTCAGCAAGAAGCAAGTCACCCAATAGAGAGTTCAGCTACAAATATATCGCTGTAGTGATTCACAAGAATCAGAACATTACAAGTCACACTGAAGAGAGTTCAGCTATAAACAAGTCATGCACCCTGTAGAGAGTTCGGCTACACTCTCTAGAGAATTCAGCTACAAACAAATCACTGTGGAGAGAGTTCAGCTACAAAGAAACTACCCTGTAGAGAGTTCACCTGTACAAACAAGTTACCCTATAGAGATCAGCTGCAAACAAGTAACCCTGTAGAGATTTCAGCTACAGACAAGTCACTTTATAGTTTATACAATGTTCAGCTACAAGTAAGTCACTCTGTAGAGAATTTTGCTACAAACAAGTCACCCTGTAAAAGAGTTCAGCTATACAAACAAGTTGCTCTGTAGAGAGATCAGCTGAAAACAAGAGATAGTTCAGTTAGAAGTAACCACCCTATAGAGATCTCAGCTGCAAAGAAACCCTGTAGAGAGATCAACTACAAACCAATCACCCTGCAGAGCATTCAGCTATAACAAATCACCCTGTAGAAAGTTTAGGTACAAACAAATCACTCTATATAGAGTTCAGCTACAAAAAATATCGCTCTGTAGAGAGTTCAACTACAAAGAAACCATCCTGTAGAGAGTTCAACTACAAACAAGTTACCCTATGGTGAGATCAGTTTGAAACAAGAGATTTGATCAGCTACAAACAAATTATGTTGTAGAGAGTTCAGCTATACAAGATCAGCTAGAAGAAGTCACCGTCTAGAGAGATCAGCTAGAAGCAAGTCACCTTGTAGAGAGTTCAGCTACAAAGAAACCATCCTGTAGAGAGTTCAGCTACAAACAAATCCCCTTCATAGAATTCAGCTGCAAATAAATTACCCTGTAGAGAGATCAGCTAGAAACAAATCACCCTGTAGAGAGATCAGCTAGAAACAAGTCACCTTGTAGAGAGTTCAGTGATAAAGAAACCATCCTGTAGAGAGATCAGCTAGAAACAAATCTCCCTGTAGAGAGTTCAGCTACAAACAAATCACCCTGTAGAGAGATCAGCTAGAAACTAGACACATAATAGGGAATTCGGTTACAAGCAAATTACCCTGTACAGAGTTCAGCTACAAACAAATCACCTAGTGAGTTCAGCTACAAATAAATTACCCTGTAGAGAGATCAGCTACAAACAAACACCTTGTACAGACTTCAGCTACAAACAAATCAACCTCTAGAGATTTCAGTTACAAACAAATCACCCAGTGTAGAGAGATCAGCTACAACCAAATCACTCTGTAGAGAGATCAGCAACAAACAAATCACTGTGTAGAGAGTTCAGCTACAAAAAATCACCCTGTGGAGAGATCAGCTAGAAACACATCACCCTGTAGAGAGTTCAGCTACAAACAAATCACCTTGCAGAGATTTACGCTAAAAAAATTACCATGCAGAGAAATCAGCTACAAACAAATCACCTTGTAGAGAGTTCACTTACAAACAAATTTACTCATAGAGATATCAGTTAAAAACAAATCACCCCTTGTAGAGAGATCAGATCACCCTGTAAAGAGTTCAGCTACAAACAAATCACCCTGTAGAAAGTTCAGGTATAAAAAATCACCCTGTAGATAGTTTTGATACAAACAAATCACCCTGTAGAGAGTTCAGCAAGATAAAAGTCACTCTGCAGAGAGATCAGGTCACCCTATAGTCAAGAGGTCAGCTAGAAGAAGTCACCTTGTAGAGAGTTCAGCAACAAAGAACCCACTCTGTAGAGAGTTCAGCTAGAAACAAGTTACCCTATAGAGAGATCACCTAGAAACAAGTCCTCCTGTAGAGAATTCAGCTACAAACAAATCACCCTGTAAATATTTCAGCTACAAACAGATCATCCTGTAGATAGTTCAGCTTTAGATACAAGTCACCCTGTAGTAGGAAAAGTCACCTTGTAGAAAGATCAGCTAGAAACAAGTCACCTTGTAGAGACCAGCTACAAAGAAACCATCCTGTAGAGAGTTCAGCTATGAACAAATCACCCAGTAGATAGTTCAGCTACAAAGAAACCATCCTGTAGAGAGTTCAGCTACGAACAAATCACCAAGTAGAGAGTTCAGCTATGAACAGATCACCCTGTAGAGAGTTCAGCTATACAAGTCACCCTGTAGAGAGATCAGCTAGAAGAAGTCACCGTCTAGAGAGATCAGCTAAAAGCAAGTCACCTTGTAGAGAGTTCAGCTACTGTACAAAGAAACCATCCTGTAGAGACTTCAACTACAAACAAATCACCCTGCATAGAATTCAGCTGCAAATAGCTACAAACAAATCACCCTGTAGAGTGTTCAGCTAGATAAAAGTCGCCCTACAGAGAGATCAGGTCACCCTATAGAGAGATCAGCTAGAAGAAGTCAGAGTTCAGCTACAAAGAATCCACTCTGTAGAGAGTTCAGCTAGAAACAAGTTACCTTATAGAGAGATCAGCTAGAAATAAGAGATTTAAGTTACAAACAGATCATCCTGTAGATAGTTCAGCTAGATACAAGTCACCCTATAGAGAGATCAGCTAGAAACAAGTCACCTTGTAGAGAGTTCAGTGACAAAGAAACCATCCTGTAGATAGTTTAGGTACAAACAATCACCCTGCACAGAGTTCAACTGCAAATAAATCACCCTGTAGAGAGTTCAGCTACAAACAAATCAACCTGTAGAGTATTCAGCTAGATAAAAGTCACCCTACAGAGAGATCAGGTCACCCTATAGAGAGATCAGCTAGAAGAAGTCACCTTGTAGAAAGTTCAGCTATATACAAAGAACCCACTCTGTAGAGAGTTCAACTAGAAACAAGTTACCCTATAGAGAGGTCAGCTAGAAACAAATCACCCTGTAGAGAGATCAGCTGCAAACAAATCACCCTGTAGAGAGTTCAGCTACAAACAAAGCAACCTGTAGAGAGTTCAGCTACATTTCATAATAAGTCCCTTAGTAGAGAGATCAGCTGTGAACAACTTGTCAAGTTATCCAATAGGGAATAGTAGACATGTAATAAATATATGTATATAATTTGTATAATCACTGATAAAACCAAAAACAGTTGAAGTATTAAAAATCCAATGGCGGATCCAGGATGGGACATTTGGCACCTCCCCTCACCTTGTGGTGGAGCCAGCCATACTTCTGATTAAAATAGCTAGCTACTAAACTTTATGTCAGTCCAAGATCAGTTAAAACTCATGAAAATATGTACATTTTAATAGCATTTATTACAAATCCACTTGAAACCAAAGCAAACCAAAGCCAAAATAGCTCTGAAATTGTCACCCAGCACCTTCATGCATACTAAGCACCACTAAAAATAATTATCGTGTTGCTGTTGTTTAAGACATTCAGAGCCTTTAAACAGCTTTTAAGACTTCACAACCACCTGAAAAGATCAAAATGGCAAAATCAGCAGTAAGACACTACTAAGAGGTAATTATTTGCTGCTTCAAAAATACAGCAACTAACAAGAGAATCTGGCTCTCCCCAACCATCTACAACTGGGCCTGTTTGTGCCCCTCCCCTTGCCAACTCCTGGATCCGCCCCTGAAATCTGCTTTGTCTTTTTATTCTTCCTGTGGTATAGAAAAAGGATAGGTTAAAGCAGAAAAATGACTTCTTTTTGTATTTGTATACCCCAAAGCCAGCCTAAGCTGGCCTATGGCTGGCTTTGGGGTATACATATACAAAAAGAAGTGATATCTAATCAAAAACAGCCAAGCTGTAAAAAAAAGTGCAACCCCTAAAAAGGCCATGGTGAAAAAGGATGTGAAATGCAAGGTGGTGGCCAAGAAATGGCTGTGATGGTAGGTTAATGTTAAAAATTTTAATAACGACAATTCAGGTGAATTTGGTGCCAAAACACAAATTCACATGAATTGTCGCACCTTTTTTACAACTTGGCTGTTTTTGATTAGATATAAATATATGCTAACATTGGTACCTACCCAACTTGCAGGATTATCTCCATATTAATGATCTTAAACCAAAGGGAACCAAGCACTAAATATCAACACCATTTGTGTAATATGGCATGCATGGTGATGTTATTTTCAAAGAACATGAGGCTGTCCTATGCCATCCTGCAAGCATTCTAAAATGATGCAAGAATGCAGGTAACTTTACTACAGCAGAGCTGCATGTGACTATGATGACAATAGTAGTATCGTGCATATAAACACATAGATGCAAACTTTGCATATGTATGTTTCACAATTTCTGTAGTGTTTGGATTGATTGCAGAAATGCTTCTTGTTCTGTTCTGTGTTTGTAACACTATATAATGAGTGGGAAAATGAACCACAATCCTTTCCAGTCATTGATAGTCGGGGCGTGCGTACAGTCACTCAATTAATTTTTATAATGTGTCTGGCCAGTGCCATTCTTTCCTTTGATGTGGTATGCATTGGTTCACCAGTTGTAATAAATCTATATTACAAAAAAGTAAACAAACAAGTGTAAGGAAAATTAGAAATGTTAAAATAAAAAGCAATAAAACAAGTGAGGTCATCTACACTTGCAGCTATACTAGTGGACATTTAATACTTACTTCAGTATATAACTGAAGTAGGAATTAAATGCGCACTAGTACAGTTTATACAGTACAGTTTACTAGTACACTAGTACAGTTTGCCTACAGTGTACTAGTACTAGTACTAGTAGTGTACTAGTACATTAGAATAGTTTGTTTTTTTTTTGAACTAGTACACTGACTTGTTTCATTTCGATGATCCCAATTCAAATGTGAAAATTCTACACATATTGCAATGGGTACAATACATACGTATTCTAAAATCCATAAAATTAAGAACCTACAGTGAAGACACATACTAACAACAAAGTTTGGATATCATCTTATCCACCTATTCACCACTCAAATCTAACTTCACACACATGTAATGTAACAACACATAGTAGCAAACATGGCACATGTGCACTTTTAAAATCCATGCGTGTGAGTAAAAATACATGCAGCTGCTAGGCTGCAACCCATGTGTACACGTCTGTGTGTGTGTGTAAGATAGCAACCCGCATGTAGCTACATGCACGTAGGCTGGCACAGCAGTGATGGATTGTCCAATGACCAATTTATAAGTGTGGTTAGTTAAACCATTTCTTACATTAGGCCAAGCAAAGTTAATTGTAAGTTTCTGGTCAGATCAATTCCCCAAAATTGACCAGGTGACCAGGCTTCTTTTTTTTGCAACTTTATACTACATTTGACATAGCAGTACATAGAATTATAGAGACAAACAAAGTTAATGTATAAAGCCTTATAAGAAAGAAAAGCGTGCTTACAAGACAAAAAAACTTAAACAGCTATAAACAACATAAATTATTGTATGGTGATGGTGTAATTCATTCAGCAAAAAATGACCAGGAAGGGAACCCGAAACATATAATTAACTTTTCATGGCCTTAGCTATGCATGTTTTTATACTGTAGGGTAATCCACTGGTACAATCATCTCACTGGAGCTGTGGAAGTAATAATCCGGATTTTGCAAAATACAATCATCTCTGGACTTTAACTGTACCTACAATTATATCATTTCACACTAGAACACGTTGCACTCAAGTGTTATGCAATCTTCATCATTGCTAAAAGTGTTGTCAGCAAGTGGTCAGCATGGTTATCACGTAATATGCTAATTTTAATTACTCTAAAATTTTTACAAACACTGCTGTACATAGACTCTATTCAGTTTGCACTTGGATATCCTAATACTGGTATATACTCCATAAGGTGAGTTGGCAGTCATCACAGGAACTGAGAAACTCTGAGGTGTCCTCATTTTCAAGTGTCCTGATTAACAGGCTCCACTGTACAGCTGTAACACTGAAAAGCGGTTCCATTAACCCTCGTAACTTAGCCTCAGCAATCTGAACACTTAGTAATGGTCCCAAAGTATGTTTTAGCATGTGAAAATAACGACACCTTAATAATCAGGACACTTTGATTGGTCACGAGGTGTCCTTAACACACAGGTTTCACTGTATTCTGTATTGTAATGGCTGTACACGTGCCACAGCATATGTGACCGGATTTGCGAAAAGGTACCTTTTCCACACATTTGACATACCAGCAAACAAAATGATGTAACACTTGACTCGTTATACTGATTAACTTGCTCTTAGTATCACAATGTAGCCAGATACTGTAGCTACATTCCGTGAAACTTTCAAGCAAATATTTGCTATGATTAAAAAGTTGTGAAGCTTTAAAGTTCAAAAAATGGGTCAAATTTTGTGTGTGGAAAAGGTACCTTTTTGTAATGGCTGTACATGTGCCACAGCATATGTGAATTACTATATGAGCAACGGCTGTTACCTGTGGTACAACAATATCCATGCTAGCATTTATGTGTAATTTAACAATACAGCTACAAGCTACTTATGAGCCATGGCTTGTGTTCTCTTGCTACATGTGTACTATACCTACTGTAAGTTGCTCAGAGTCATGTTTGTAAAGTAAACTATACAGACTGCACACATCATGTGTGTGGTGGTGCTGCCATGTGGCAGTGTTGCCTTCACATGTACAGTCGTGTGTACACAAAACCAAACTGCATGTATGAGTTGTGTTCACGCGTGTGGAGGCACATGTAACACATGCACACTGTGAAGTTAGATTTGAGTGGTACTGTAGTTTAACTATCATTGTTTTATGGTAGTACACTAAAGGAAACATTGAAGTGTTTGTTTACATTATGTCGGGAAGACTGATCTTTCTTCACTGGTTTCAACTTTATTTGTGGCAAAGACAGGGGATACAGAGAAACATTTATTAAGCAATGGATTCGTATGTTTATTGTAAATACAATGGTACAAGTTTCAACTTTGTATGTCACTGCAGTTGCAATTAGGTTTATTGATGTGCCTGTAATTTATATCTAATCCAAAACAGCCAAGCTGTAAAAAAAGAGTGCGGCCCCCAAAAAAGCTTTGGTGGAAAAGATGTGAAATCAAAGGTGGCAGCCAAGAAATGACTGTGATGGTAGGTTAATGGTAAAAATTTTAATAACGACAATTCAGGTGAATTTGTGCCAAGACCAAGCGGCACCAAGTTCACCTGAATTGTCGTTATTAAAATTTTTACCATTAACCTGCAATCACAGCCATTTCTTGGCCGCCACCTTGGATTTCACATCTTTTTTTACCATAGCTTTTTTGGGGGCTGCACTCTTTTTTTACAGCTTAGCTATTTTGGATTAGATATCACTTATTTTTGTATTTGTACACATAGGCTGGCTTTGGGGCTCTTTTAACCTATCTTTTTTATTTACCACAGAAAGAAGAAAAAGATTTAATCATAATCATAACCAAAAATTAAAGCAGATTTTTAATACTTTAACTCTTTTTGATTTTATCAGTAATATTATACAAATTACATATATTTATTACATGCAAATTATTTCCTACAAATTTCTCTGCTGGGTGACTTGAAATGTAGCTGAACTCTCTACAGGGTGGTTTCTTTGTAGCTGAACCCTCTACAAGGTAATTTCTTCTAGCTGATCTCTCTACAGGGTAACTTGTTTTTAGCTGATCTCTCTATGGGTGAATTGTTTCTAGCTGAATTCTCTCGGATGATCTGTTCGTAGTTGTACTCTCTACAGGGTGATTTGTTTGTAGCTGAAATCTCTACAGGTTTGCAGCTCAACCCTCTACAGGGTGATTTCTTTGTAGCTAAACTCTCTAAAGGTAACTTCTTCTAGCTGATGTCTCTACAGGGTGACTTGTTTCTAGCTGAACTATCTGCAGGGTGACATGTTTGTAGCTGAACTCTCTACAAAGTGATCCTTCTAGCTGATCTCTCTACAGGATGACTTGTTCTAACTGAACTCTCTGCAGGGTGATATGTGTAGCTGAACTCTCTACAGGGTGATTTATTTGCAGCTGAACTCTCTACATGGTGATTTCTTTGTACCTGAACTCTCTACAACGTGGCTTCTTCTAGCTTATCTCTCTACAGGGTGATGTATTTGTAGCTGAACTATCTACAGGATGACTTGTTTGTAGCTGAACTCTCTACAAGGTGATCCTTCTAGCTGATCTTCCTACAGGATGACTTATTTCTTGCTGAACTCTCTACAGGGTGATCTGTTCATAGCTGAACTCTCTACAGGGTGATATGTTTGCAGCTGAACTCTCTACATGATAGTTTCTTTGTAGCGGAACTCTCTATAAGGTGACTTCTTCTAGCTGATCTGATCTCTCTAAAGGGTGATATTTGTCTGTAGCTGAACTCTCTACAGGATGACATTTTCTAGCTGAACTCTCTACAGGGTGATCTGTTTGTAGCTGAACTCTCTGCAGCATGATATGTTTGCAGCTGAACTCTCTACATGGTAGTTTCTTTTGTAGCTGAACTCTCTACAAGGTGACTTCTTTTAGCTGATCGCTCTTACTCTACAGGGTGATTTGTTTGTAACTGAACTGTCTACAGGGTGATCTGTTGGTAGCTGAACTCTCTACAAGGTGATTTGTTTGCAGCTGAACTCTCTACATGACGGTTTCTTTGTAGCTGAACTCTCCACAAGGTAATTTCTTCTAGCTGATCTCTCTACAGCAGGGGCGGACCCAGGAGCTGGCAAGGGGAGGGGCACAAACAGGCTAAGTTGTAGGTGAATGGAGAGAGCCAGATTCTGTAGTTCAGTGCTGCATTTTTGAAGCAGCAAATAATCACCTCTTAGTAGTGTCTCACTGTTGATTTGTCATTTTAGCCTTTTCAGATGGTTGTGAAGTCTTTATAGCTGTTTAAAAGGTTCTGAATGTCTTAAACAACAGCAAAATGATAATTATTTTTAGAGGCACTTAGTACGCACGAATGTGCTGGGTGCCAATTTCACAGCTAGTTTGACTTTGGTTTGCTTTGGTTTCAGGTGAATTTGTAATAATTGCTAGTAAAATGTGCATATTTTCACGAGTGTTTTATAAACTGACCTTGGTCTAACTTAAAGTTTAGTAGCTAGCTATTTTAATCTCCTCCACAAGGTGAGGGGGGGCATTTGCCCCAAATGCCCCATCCTGGATCTGCCATTGTACAGGGTGACTTATTTCTAGCTGATCTCTCTACAGGGTGATTTGTTTGTAGCTGAACTCTCCACAGGGTGATTTGCCTGCAGTTGAACTCTCTTCATGGTGATTTCTTTGTAGTTAAACTCTCTACTAGGTGACTTCTTCTAGCTGATTTCTCTACAGGGTGATTTGATTGTAGCTGAACTCCTCACAGAGTGATCTGTTCATAGCTGAACTCTCTACAGGGTGATTTTGTTGCAGCTGAACTCTCTACATGATGGTTTCTTTGTAGCTGAACTCTCTACAAGGTGACTTCTTCTAGCTGATTTCTCTACAGGGTGACTTGTTTCTACGTAGGTGAACTCTCTACAGGGTGACTTACCTGTAGCTGAATTGTCTATCAGATTAACTGTTTGTAGCTGAATTCTCTACAGGTTTATTTGTTTCAGCTGCTCTCTCTACATGACGGTTTTTTTTGTAGCTGACCTCTCTACAAGGTGACTTCTTCTAGCTGATTTCTCTACAGGGTGACTTGTTTGTAGCTGAACTCTCTCTACACGATGGTTTCTTTATAGCTGAACTCTCTACAAGGTGACTTCTTCTAGCTGATCTCTCTACAGAGTGAGTTGTTAGTAGCTGAACTCTCTACATGGTTTCTTTGTAACTGAACTCTCTACAAGGTGACTTCTTCTAGCTAATCTCTCTACAGGGTGATTTGTTTGTAGCTGAACTATCTGCAGGGTGATTTGTTTGTACCTGAACTCTCTACAAGGTACTGATCTCACTGCTGGATGGCTTGTTTCTAGCTGATCTCTCTACAAGGTGACTTGTTTCTAGCCGAACTCTCTATAGTGTGATCTGTTAAGTTTGTAGCTGGGCTCTCTCTTGTTTCTAGCTGACCTCTCTATAGAGATAATTTTAACTTTTAATTGTATAGTTGAACTCTTTATAGGGTGGTTTATTGATTGGATGCTGAACTCTCTACATGGTGACTTGTTTATGCTACAGAGTGACTTGTTTGTAGCTGAACTCTCTACAGAGTGACTTACTTGTAGCTGAACATTGTATAAAGTAACTGGTTTGTAGCTGATATCTATAGGGTAGCTAACTTATATAGATGAGCTCTCTACTGGGTAGTTCTTTGTAGCTGAACTCTCTACACGGTGACTTGTTTGTAGCTGAATTCTCTACAGAGCGACTTGTTGTAGCTGAACTCTCTATACGTGTTTATAGCTGAATTCTCTACATGTGTTTATAGCTGAATTCTCTTCAGTGTGACTTGTAATATTCTGAATCTCTACAGCAATATATTTGTAGCTGTACTCTCTACAGGGTGACCTGCTTTTAGCTGAATTGTCAATAAGATTAAATGGTTGTAGCTGAACTCCCTACAGAATAACTTGCAATGTAATAGAATTCTATAATGGAGTAAGTTATAAACATAGCTGAATGCTCTATTTGGCTAACTGTTGTATTAGAGTATCTCGATCTTGCATTTGCTACACGTAGTTGGCTTTTGAATCACAATTCATTGGTTTGTAATCCGATTCTTCTGTACTACTGCAAGGACTTTCTATGATGATTATTCCAGCTACACACCAATTTTCAGCTCATTGCTCTAAGTGGTTTGCATGGTAAGCATGAAAACTAATAGTTTTTTTATTCATAAAAGTTGATCGCGTAATTCAGACACAGGTAGGGTTTTGTGTCATATCTCGATGGCCTTTATCTCAGTTCCTTTCAAACCACATAAAGGCACTCCTACGTTAGCTACTCCATCTACATAGCAATTTTTATCTCATTCCTTCAAGAGGTTTACCCTGTGGGCTTGACAGACCTTCGACCTTATTTTACGCGAATAATCAGTCATAACTCTATCGGATTCCTACCAAACTTGGTACTGAGATCTGCTGTAATGAGCTCTTTAAGTGTGTCAAATTTCAGCCTGATTGGAGCACGCATTCGTGTTTTATGGCGGATTTTGCGAAGTGTGCAAAAAGAAGTAGAAGAAAAGCATAAGAAAAAAAACTAAACTATGGACGCTTGTATCTCGGAAATGTCAAGGGTGATTTTCTTCAAATCTGGTATGTAGACTTCTCTACCTGGCCGGCACCTCTGTAGCAAATTTGGTTCAAATCGTATAAAGGATCACAGAGCTACATAGGTGTGAAAATCGTGTTTTCTTTCTTCCTGTTAATATACTCACGGTGTGGCATGCCAGCTTCTTGGGCTGCACGACACAGTAACGTATGTCTTGAGTTCCTAAGAGTTACTGTACGAAATGATCATTCTGTTGTCACTAATTTGTAGTACTGTAACTCTAAAAGTTCTCAGCATATCAAGCAAAAAAAACAATCAAGATTTTAAAATAAAGAATTTAAAAATGTATAATCATGTCAGGTTTTTTCAGATCAGGTCACATATATCACAGTTTACCATATGTATCAGTTGTATGCCACAGCAAATGGTACTTTGATCTTCACCACAAGGTATGAGTATGGTACACACACACACACACACTCACACACACACACACACACACACACACACACACACACACACACACACACACACACACAAACACACACACACACACATACACACACACATACCAGACCAAAGTGTAAGACTAATATTAGCACCAAACATTGAGTCATTTCTAACTCCACAATAGTAGGTTCCTTGATATGAGTCATTGAATATGGGAATAATCAAAGTTGCATTTATGACATAGGGTAAATCTTCTGTCTCTGTATAATTAAAAGGAACTTCTTTCTTATCTGGAGAATACCATCTGATTTTTTGATAGTTAATATTAAAACATTTACAATTGATCATCACATTTGATGTGCCATTGTTTATTCCACCATCAGCAGGAAGAATGGAAGGGCTCAGTGGAATAATAATGCAGTTTGGAGTTGTGGCATCCTCCCCTGTGTACAAATCAAAATACAAACAAGTAACAAATTTAACTGCACAGGTATGTAGCTACCATACCAAGGATAGAAGTTTATATTTTGTTCATTTGATAATATACTTTTCTTCTACAATTGACTACGTCTCTGCAATTGTTTGACTGCAACATAAGATTGTAGATAACCTCACCCTTCTCCATTTTCAAATTAAACAAGTGCTTCATACAAGATCAAGTTATCATGGACCACGGTAGTGGTTCATAATAGAGATCGCCTATGTTTCTTTTGTCAAAATCCTAATAGAACACACACCTAAAAATCACCTTAGAAAGCTCCCCCAACCACAAAAGAATCCTTAGAAGTTATTTAGATGAAGTATAGGTCTACTGGATAATATGAAGTCAAAAGGAACCAATAAAAGTATTCTTTTGAATACCGTATTTGCTTGATTAAATGCCGCGGCATTTATTATCTTAGTTCCAACAATCAATGACGCGACTATTCAAACTCAACCACCACTCGATACCCGTGAACAATGCTTAAGTCATTATTTTCACAATTGATTGTGGGACCACTCAAGTGTGGCGACTATTAAAGGAGCGGCATTTAATCAAGTAAATATGGTAACTGTAATATGCCATTTTGTTCATTATTTTCATAATACCCTAATAGAATGCACATTTTTCGAGCACTTCTACCCTAGAATATTCATTGTAAGGAAACTAAGGGAGCTGAACAGCTGACAATATCGGTTCAGTGGATGAGGGTTAAAGAGTCAGGTATGAAGGTCTGTGGTTAGAGTTTTATACACTTTAATGTTTTTGTGCACTTTCGCTTATTGGTGACTGTTCTATTACAGTACTTTGACCACAGCAATTTTACATAATGCTGATTTTCTATTTGTAACTCTGTAGCTCTCACTGCAATTTCCTTTAAATCACAAAAGGTTTGAAGTATGTATGGTGGTTAACCTATACACACAGCAATTTTCAAGCTATTCCCTGAAGGTGTAAAAAATATTAATGTTTAATTATAATTAATTAAACGAAAAAAATTTCCATAACTCCATGAATATTTAGCAAATTCAGACCTCACTTTTGGTGTGTCAATCCACTTCAATGGGTCCTTATGTATGCCAAATTTCACAGCAATAGAGTTGTGCATTTGTGTTTTAGCTATACTGATTTTTGTAAGGTAAGTGAAAAAAAGAAAATACTGCTGCTATTGTTCTGGCAGTCATGTCAAACAACAAAAAGGTACTGAAACAAACAAAAAAGAAACTGCATAAGTCTCGCAAATTGAACCCAAGACTCTATGGTGTAAGTTCAGAATGGTAACCACTATGCTTTGCCACTGCCAGCTGTCCACATAGTTTCTATCTTATAAATATGAGGCAAGAAGTAAGCTACATAGTAGAAGCTATAGAACCTACAGGGTAAAGAAGAAACTAATTTAACTCTAACACTAATTGTGAGGTTCGTCTGTTAAGCACAATATTATATCTCTCACTGTTTACATGAAGGGAAGTTTCAGGAGGCAAGCTAGGGTTGGTGAACTCCAAACCATATAGCTTTCCTCAAACTCACTCTGAAACTTTCCTTCATACAACTATAGTCGGTATGCATATGGTATACAACTATAGTCGGTACGCGTTCTGATTTATGAAGCTAGCAAATCATTGCTAACTAACATAATAGTAAGACACCAGTCAGTACTAAAAAGTATAGCTACAAAAATCCTTCAGTACTTACAAAACCACAAGCCTCAAGCTTTACTTTTAAAACAGGAATCTAATATCAAGACACATGGTAGTGTGTCGTGCGGCCCAAGAAGCTGGCGCGTAACACCCGTGAGTATATTGACAGGAAGAAAGAAAACGCAATTTTCGCACCTCCGTAGCTCTGTGCTGCCTTGATGAAACAAGACGATTTTTGCTGTGAACATGCCCTCCAACTGCAGCACTCCACATTCCAAATTTGAGCGAAATCGCTTCATGCGTTTCCGAGATATGCGACTTCAAAATTGGCTCAGTTTCTTCGGGGTTTTTTTCTTCTTATTTTCTTTTTCTTGTCGCACACTTACAAAAACTGCTATAAAACGCGAACGCCACATCTGATTGCTTTGAAATTTGGCACACAGAAGGGGGATATAAAGGCCAGTGTTGGGCAAGTTACTTTGTAAAAGTAACTAGTTACATATTACATATTACTTGCAACTGAACTATTTAGTTACAGTTACATATTACCAAGAGTCCATAATAAAGAAGAGAGTGTCTAACTTCAATATGACCTATCAAAAATGACCCCGTTTAGTAGCTCCGTATGTTATAGTTTATTCACGCATATCGCAGACGCGTTAAATAAGCATTATCGACACCTCACCTTCTAGCTCTTCAATACAGCCGCTTGAAGCCGCATTGAATCACGTGCGCTTTGCTGAATAGCATGGTTTTGATTGTGGGTTTCTCAAGTTGAAAGCGTGGCGTATGGAACATGGGGACACTCCTACTCGCTTGCAGTCTCGAAAGCGAATTTGTCGCCCGTCAAGGGAAGAGTCACTCCCAAAACAAACTTGCCACTCTTCGACTGAATCATCAACTGGTTGGTTATTTGACGAATGTGACCTGGCTTCAGACGATAGTTACTATGAAGAATGGGACACAGGTGAAACAGCATTGATGGAAGGAAATCACAGTGAGCCGTTGGTGATGCCAATTGAGCCAGAGGCAATGTCATCATCAAGTTTTGTTGCTGCTTATAATGATCAGCTTCTGTTATCTAGAGCACTTGATGAATCATCTGTACCTAGGTCAGCATCCCTACCTCCAGTGATTCCACCTGTAACTACTACGTGCATAGAGCAAAAAGAGTTTTTGCAAAGTATCATTGACAGCATAGCTGGTAAATTCCCAGAACTAGTGTTTACATTAAGATACAATGGCCTGGACAGCACCAACCCCGTGTTAGAAATATCACAGAGGGCGGTGTTTAATCACCCCCCACTTGGATTGACCCCTCGAGTGTGTGTTACCATTCAGAATAAGCACTACAAAGTTCATGTTATGATGAGACCATGGAGTGAAGGAGAGATAAAATCAATTAATGACGTAGAAGAGCTTTGTGATTTATTTTGCAGGAGATCTCTGTACAAATTCTGTCCTGGAATTGATCCTGTGCATTATGATAATCAGTACCACAAAACAATTCGATTTCATATCAAAAGTGTTCGGCAGTCAGAATTTCCATTTTCACGAGTAGATTCTGTGAATTGCAAACTCTGGTTTTTACCTGCATCAAACTGTAAGGTAGCAAAGAAAGATGCTAGTGAAATGAAATGTCCTCCTTGCAAATGTTTGGTCCATGACCTAAACCTCCAAAGAAAACGTACCCTGGAAGAAAGCCCAAGCAGAAGGATAAAAAGGCAATGTCCCTCTTCAAGAGCACGCCTGCAGTATATGTCACCTGCCAGCCAGCAAACACGTAAACGGTATGCTCAATATCAACGATCCAGTAACATTCGGAACTTACGAAGGCTAGAGGATAGTGAGGTTGTGCTCAGTGATGAACAGAATGTGGAGATGTGTGCAGTAATGGAAGCAACACAAGCTGAAGATTTGGATAAGCTGTACCAGGAAGGAGACCAGCATGGAGTAGGAAGTCTAATGAAGACATTGTGGTTGACAGATAAAGATCGCCAGCAAAAGCAGTTTTTCTCAGATCAGGAAAAGAATAGTAAGTGATATTTTTTTGTTTTGCATTACTTTTGTCTACTCTTTTCTTTCAGCTAACGGAGGCCGTGGGAACAGGTGGAACATGATTACTATCCGTATGGGTAAGTGAATTATTATACCGTATTATTGCTTTCACACTGTTTGTTCCTGTAGCCCTAGCTATTTATACTCGTAGCCCTGCAGCCTACAAAGCTCTGCAAAGTTTTGATATTTTAAAATTACCATCAAAATCCACCATGCAAGCATTCACTGGAGCTTTCATGCATGCTCCAGGAGCAAGTAACGTTTGCATCATTAAGCAAGTGGCCCAGTATGTTTTATTTAAAGAAGACTGTCGAAAGAATGGACGACAAGAGCCACAATCAGATGGAGCCTTGATATTTGATGAGGTCAAGGTGGCCTGTCAGTTAATGTGGAACTCCCGGAACCACCAACTAATGGGGTTGGCAATGACATCGAAGGACATGGCATCTTTGAACGATGTTTACCGCATTCTAAAAGATCCTGAAGCCAGCCAAACATCTTATATTCTACAATTTATTTGGAGAGACCTTACCAGCAGCTATGACATAGTGGGTCCTTACTATACATCTGCTGCCTCAGTGGAAGCCACTTTTGTAGTGGCTTGTTTGTTTGAAACCATCAAGCTTTTTCAACATCATGGTCTGAAGACAAGTTTGTTGGTCTGTGATGGAGGATCTGCAAATATTGCTACAATTAAAGCAAGTCATTACTGCCATGGGGCGTATTCGATCAAAGAGGATGGGAATGACAGATATGAGGTAGAGCCATGGATGATTAACCCTTTTAATCCTCCAAACAAGATTTTCTGGTTGATTTGTCCATCACACCAGGTAACTGTAATATGATGGTTGTGTTAAGTAATTGTTCTATTTCATAGTTGAAGAATATGGTCAATGCACTGTTTTCATCCAAGGAAGGAGGGACGAAACAGTTTAGATGGGGAGACTCTACAGAGTTTGGATGGAAAGTAGTCACAGACTTGTATGAGAGAGAGCTGCTACGGGTACACAATGGTCAGGCAAGAATGGTACCAAGATTGAGGGAGGCTCATTGTTTACGTGACTCATGGACAAAACTGAATGTATTGCCAGCTAAAATTATGCAGGTAAATTTGAGGTTGTATTTAAAAATAGAAATGTTATGTGACTTGTACAACCTTGTATTGTGTTTATGTACCACTTGTTTATACAGCAGGAGCAAGTCCTTGGTGAACTATTTTGGTACGTGAATCAGAATCCTCCACCAAACAATGCAGCAAAAGCGCAGGAGACTTTTGCCTACCTAGAAGCTTGCAGTTTCATTTTTGAACAGGGATTATTGTCCCACAATCAGATCAAAAGCTTAGATAGCAAGGTCCTTCAGAACATTACAAAGGGGTATGATTATTTTTCTGGATGGTTAACCTCTATCCTAAAGAAAGGTACTGCCATACTATGGTATTATATAGGTACTGAACCACATTGTACTTGTTATTAGATCCTCAATATCCTCATACATCATCTACCAAGCGGTCATTCCTCTCTTGGCAAAGTAAGTTTGTTTACCATAAACAATAACTGTACAAGTGTCAAGCTGTTTAGATTTAGCCGTATAATTATTTATATGACTGACAATCATTTGTACAATCTTGTTTAACAGCATGGGACCTACTACGAATCGATGTATATGGATTTCAAGCATTCTCCAAGTGGTTTCTATCAACGTATCCTACATACTTTATCTCTCCAATTCGCCTGTCAGGATCAGCTGTGGAAAGCTTGTTTAGCCAATACAAGTTTACTGCTGGTGGAAAATTGGACTCGGTGAATTATACTACTGCTCGAGCTGCTCACCTAATCAAGCAATGTGCTGCTACACATCACAGCGGTGTCAACTACAGGGATGAACAGCTAAGTCTAGTACAAATTCCTCTGGAGAAGAAGTCGTACAATAAAAAACCAGTGTAATTTTTTAATCACATTGTTTGTATAATAATGAATGAAAATTACTTCTTACAACAAAAAAATCATTGTAATTTTAAATCACATTGTTTGTTAAAAATCACTTCTTACTTCCTAGCTTAGTTTCTAATTTGGCATGATGAGCTAAAAGCGTAGGTCTTAAATTTATGTCAACTGTTGATGCCAAGCCTTTCTTTGTTGCCAGCTGTTGCTTTGTTGCTGACAAGAATTCTTGAATTCTTGTATTACAGATTTTCCTTGTAAATGTTTCAAATACATTCCTAATGGCATCTTCTGAATAGATCGTTATGTTTGGTGACTTTGAAGCCAGTATCTCTTTGAATGTATCGAAGAATTTTGTCTCTTCCTGAATTCTTTCATGTGTTATCTAGAAGGAAAACAGTTATTTAAATTGATCACAACAAAGAGTAAGCTAACCTTAATTAAATTGTCCCCTTCTTGGTGTAGCCAATCAAGATTCACAGTTTCTTTGACTGCAGTATCCACTTGTCTCAAAAATGATATAAATGTAGGATCAGGGGAGTACATGTATCCTTGGTCACGGTAGTTGAGGTAACTTGGCATACTGACTTTATCCTTGGAATTCATACAGTGCAAAATCGATATCTCCTGGGATAAGATATTCCTTTGATCATCTTTGCAATGCTTCATTTCTTTGTAATGAAGATGGAGCAAGTCTGATATAGCTGCACCACCAAAACGAAAATACACATCATCTCCATCAGCTACCTGTGTTGTACTTGTATTACTGGAACTTGTGGTACTGGAATTATTACTCTGAAAATGGTTAACATGACCCAGTAAGCAGTGGTACAATGCTGATGATATGGTCATCATCACGGGATTACTCACTGGGACAGGCACATCAT